>NC_092375.1:102812901-103146559 GCF_030028105.1 Mobula birostris | reverse complement strand
ATCACAGCTGCACTCAGGAGACATAATGGTGGGGTCAGACACTGAGTCTATTTGGGTGGAACTCAGGAACAGGAAGGGTACAATTACACTGATGGGATTGTACTACACGAAAGCCAGGAGGGGCCATGAAAAGTCCTTTGGAAGTAAGATTAGGGTGAATCCCAAGGCATTCTATACATCCATCAAGAGCAAGATGATAACTAGGGAGAGGTGGGACCACTCAAGGGTAAATGGGGGAACATTTACTTGGATGCGGAGGATGTGAGTGAGGCACTAAGTGAGTACTTTGCTTCAGTATTTACCAAAAAAAAAAGGACAGGGAAGACCAGGAGGTCAGTGCTGAGTGTATTAATACATTAGGACGTTTAGAGGTCAAGGAGGAGGAAGTGTTGGGCCTCCTAATGAGTATTAATGTGGATACTTCCCCAGACCCTGATAGGATTTGCCCCAGGTTATGGAAGGAGGCAAGAGTTGAGATTGTTGGGCCCTTGACCAGTATCTTCATGTCTCCTCTAGCCACAGCAGAGGTCCCAGAGGACTGGCAAATGGCTAATGTTATACCTCTATTTAAGAAGGGAACAATGGAAACTCCTGGAAACTATAGACCGGTGAATCTCACACCAGCTGTAGGGAAATTGCTGGAGAAAATCCTTAGGGGCAAGATCCTTAACGGTGTTGCTGAGCAGAGAGATCTTGGGATTCATAAATCCTTGAAAGTGGCTACACAGGTCAATAAAGTGGTTAAGAAGGCTTATGGAATACTAGCTTTTATACATTGAGGCATTGAATTGAAAAGTCAAGAGGTTATGCTGCAACTTAATAAAAACCTGGTTGGGCCACATCTGAAGTATTGCATACAGTTCTGGTGATCCCACTACAGGAAGGATGTTGAGGCTTTGGAGAGGGTGCAGAAGAGGTTTACCAGGATGCTGCCTGGTTTCGAGGACATGTGCTATCACGAGAGATTGGATAAACTTGGGTTATTTTCTCCGGAGCGTCAGAGGCTGAGGGGAGATCTGACAAAGGTACAAATAGAGTGGACAGAGAGTATCTGTTTCCTAGGATTGAAATGTCTAATACCAGAGGGCATGCATTGAAGGTAGAGGGGGGGAGGTTCAGGGGGGGATGTGAGGGGTACATTCTTTACTCAGAGTCTTGGATGCCTGGAATGCGCTGCCTCGTATGGTGACAGAGGCAAGTACGTTCGAGACTTTTAAAGAGATGTTTGGATAGGCACATGGATATGAGGAAGATGGAGGGATATGGACATGGTGTAGGTCAGAGGGATTAGTGTATCAGTGCTTTTGATTTGCTTTTTAGCTGGTTTTGCACAACACTGTAGGATGAATGGCCTGTCCTGTTCTGTGTTCTGTGTTCTATCACAAAGCCATTTACCACTTCAGATGAAGTATGTCTGAAGTGTAGGGTGGGGAAGGTGGCTATGTACTGAATTGCACTGTTCTGCAGTGTGATAAAATGAGTGGCATAGTGCCACAGGTAACAGAGCCACTGCCTCACAGCTACAAAGATTCAGGTTCGATCCTAACCCTGGGTACTGTCAATGTGCAGTTTGCACGTTCACCCTGTGAACACATGGGTTTCGTCCAGGTGCTCCCACATCCCAGAGATGTATGTGTTGGTAGATTGATCATTGTAAATTGCTCCCAGTGTGTGGGTGAATGGTGGATTCTGGAGAGATTATGAGGAGAATAAAATATGACCATTATAGGATTAGTGTAGATGGCAGGAGTGAACTCAATGGGTCGAAAGGCCTGTTTCTGTGCTGTAAAGGCCTCTATAAATCAACTGGATACCATGGCTTGGAATAATTACCAGCTCCTCCTCCTTCCCTCCACTATCTTACCCTGGCTTATTCCCCCTACCTTTCCAGTCTTGTCCGGAAACTTCATCTGGTGATCTCCCAATAGATGAGAGGCTGCCTGACTGGCTGAGTGCTTCCAGCGCTTTGTGTGTGTTCTTCAAGATTTCCAGCATTTGTAGAACCTCTTTATGCTTGCCTTTTTGACTTTGTCTGACCTTACGTGGTGGTGGGTTTTTCAATGTTTTCTCCAAATCTAAACATTAGCTATCAGAGGAGTAATGAGAAATGTGAACAATTGATAAGTGAGGAATATCCTTCCAGCGACCAGACTAATTAACACATTAATAATTAATAGTTCAATTACTTGCTCAGTGACTGCCAGGAGACTTGAGGCTTCTGTAAATGAGAATGTTTGCATAGTTTATTTTTTATCATTCCGTTGAAAGACACAAGGACACAACACAGTTTAATAGGAGCAGGAGAGGCCACTCGGCCCCTCTAATCTGGCCCACCATTCAATGTGATCTCAATTTCTAATGTGCCAGTTCCCCATCACCCTCAATTCAGAACCAGAATCAAAATCAGGTTTAATATTTATTGAGAGTTTCAGGGCAGAGCAGACCCTTCCAGTCCACATAGCCATGCCCCCCAGCAACCCACCGATTCCTTTTTTAAATTTTTATTTAGCCACACAGGGCAGACGAGGCCATTCCAGCCCTTGTAGTCATGTTGCCCCACTAACCCCCAACAAACCCAGTTAACCCTAACCAGACTGTGGGAGGAACTCAGAGGTCCCGGGGAAATCCACGGGCACATGTACTAACTTTCTTACAGAGAACGCCAGAATTGAACTTCGAACTCTGACGCCCCAAACGGTGATGGTGTCGCACTAATCACTACACCACTGCAGCATATGTGATAAAATGTGTTGTTTTGCAGCAGGTATACAGTGCAATACATTAAAAAACTATAAATTATAATAAATATAGATATATTACATTTACATTATTACATTTTATATATAATTAAATTAAATATATTAAAAATCACATTAAATATGTTGTGCAAAAATAGCGAGGTAGTGTTCGTGGGATGGGTACATTCAGAAATCTGAAGGCAGAGGAGAAGAAGCTAGTTCCTAATGTTCCTGTGCCTCGTCCCTGATGGTAACAATGAGAATGGGCACGTCCTGGGAGATGGGGCTTCCTGACGATGGACACCGCCTTTTCGAGGCATCACCTTTTAAAGATGATCTTGATGCTGGTGGCAGAGCCAGCTGAGCCCACTGCTTTCTCTGATGTTGTGCCGTGGCCCCTCTGTACCAGACTGTGATGCAGCCAGTTAGGATGCTCTCCACACTACATCTGGATCATTTCGCTCCAGTTTTTGGTGAATCTCAGACTCCTAATGAAATGAAACCATTGACACGGCTTCCTTGTAATTGCACCAATTGGCCAGGATAGATCTTCAGTGATGGTGCCCAGCAAGTTGAAACTGCTCATCCTTTCCACTCCAAGTTCATTGTCATTTGACCGTACAGATATATACAGCTAAACAAAACAACATTTGTCTGGGACCAAGGTCCAAAACACAGTACATATATCACATACAGCATATGAAGCAATAATATTAACAGATAAAAAATGTATTATGTAGATGTACAATTGACATAAAGTGCACATACAACATATAGTTAAATATACAATCATGCACTGCTACTAGTGCAGTCATCAATAATGTGGCAGCAGAGTATTCACAAGTCTCACAGCCTGGGGGCAGAGGTGTTAAGTGTTACATTATGATAAGATGGACTCGATGTCACAATCTACCTGTAGATGGCCCCTGCACTGTATTGCCTGCCTGCACTGCACTCTCTGTAACTGAAGCTTTAATCTGCAGTCTGTTTTTGTTTCCTGTACGATCTCAATGCCCTTTGTTCAGAATGATATATCTGTATGACATGCAGAAGAAAGCTTTTCACTGTATCTCAGTGCATGTCACAAAAATACCAATTACCAATTAGTTCTCCAGGTGTTCCAGAGAAACAAGAGGTAGTCCATTGGCTTTCTCCATGACTTCCTGTGCACTGAGAAATTTCAGTCCAAGGACATTCCAATTTCTAACCCCATGTCTGTATTGACTTCGATTTCTCTGGAAAGTTGGGATTGAGGAATAGATACAACCAGTCCTAAAACACACACAAAAGTGGGTTTGCTAATCAACCTTTCAATACCACCCTTCCCAACTTCATTTTGATTGTTCTCCAGTAAGTAGGGAAACACTATTACAGCACCAATAGCTTTCAATAGGTACATTTAAGGTCAGAGAAATTCTTTTTCTTCACAAACATCCAAAAAAACAGAGAAGTGCCCCAAAGAATGAATGACAGTTAAATGTTAGAACCCTAGAACCCCTACAGCTCCCCCTTTGCAGCAGCAAAGAAATGGCCCCACCACCAGCAAAAAAGCATCAGCGCCCCCCACCAAGCACTCAAGCGTGAGAAAGGCATCAATAAAGACACAGACTTGCAGTACCCCAAAGACTACTCGTTCACCCAGTAATTCGACATACTCTCTCTCTCTCTCATGGAGAGACATGGCTCTCTCTCTCCCTAATAAGGGAAAAGGAGGCGTCCCTGTTTCACAGCGAGAGGGGAGACACAACAAACAACTCATTGACTTACAGTGTTAGAAGTCTGTTGCATGGCTTTTTCCGAGCTCTGTGCCCAAAGAACTCGGGTCTCCGGGCACACAGCCAGCAGCCAGCTTGCTGCTTTCGATCTTCTGTGTACTCCCATGACACACCAGTCAGTGACAGAACCATGAAAATCCGGCACCCGGAAGGCGCGCTAGTCTTCCAGTCCACGTCCTTGGCGTATCGAAAAGCAGCCAATCATGAGGCCCTGAGAGCAGGTCCCATTTCCACAAAGAACCAAAGTCAGCTTGTAACTCCAGGTCAGGGTCTCCAAAAGAACCCTGAAAGGGAAAAATAGAGATATTAAAGATAGAAATAGAGCTGTTTCCGAAGATGCAAGCAAAGGAATTGCTGTTGGGCGCCATCATCCTAAGCTGCACCCCCCACGTTCAATTCCGTTACTGTCTGTAAGGAGTTTGCATGTTCTCCCAGTGACCACGTAAGTTTCCTTCGGGTGCTCCAGTTTCCTCCCACATTCCAAAGACGTACGGTTAGTAGTTTAATTGTTCACATGGGTGTAACTGAGCCATGAGGTCTCACTGGGTCGGAAGGGCTAGTTGCTGTGCTGTACCTCTAAATAAAAAGTAAGCACCCGACTTCCTGCCCACTGTTAGTACAGAGTACACTAATGCACAGAAACAGGCCCTTCGGCCCATTTAGTCTGTTCTGGCCTGGACTTCTGCCTACTCCCATCTGCCTGCACCCAGGCGTCCATTTAGAACAGACGTGGGGAGAAACCTCTACTGCCAGAGGGTGGTAAATCTGAAGAATTCATTGATATAGTCGACTGTGAAGGCCAAGTCATGGAGTATATTTAAGGCAGAGACTGAGAGGACCTTGATTGATTAAGGGGTTAAGGGTTTTTTATGCTGTGGACCAACGCCATTAAGCAAGGGGTTTCTGGACCCCGGACTGGGAACCCCTGGGTTACAGGGATGAGGCAGGAGAATAGGGTTGAGGAAAACAAATGGTTGAATAGCTCGAAGGGCAGAATGGCCGAATTCTGCTCCTTCATATTATAGCCTTTACATGTATCCGAGTGTCATCTGTGTACTGCAAATCAGTAACCCACGCTGGGTCCACCTTGGCATGGTTGACTGGTTTTTCATCAAGTGAATTAACTCTTCAACAGCAATGGATATGAGTTGTTGAATTTTTTTTTAATTTAGAGATACAGAACAGTAACAGGCCCTTTTGGCTTTTTGAGCCAATGCCGCCCAGTTCCACCCATGTGACCAATAACCTAGTGACCTGTGCAGGTTAGTACGTTAATTGGTCACGTGGACTGTGGACTGTGGGAGGAAACGGGAGCACCCGGAGCAAACCTATGCAGTCACCAGGAGAACATACAGACATCAGCAGGGATTGGATCGAGTCTCTGGTGCTGTAGTAGCGCTCCGTTAAATGCTGTGCTACCATGCCATCCCGAAGATACAGTTCTCCAACATGTAACACTTCTCAAGATGCTTCACAGGACAGATGATCAAACTGAGTTTGATATCGGGCCTCGGAGCAGATATTGGGGCATTAAGAACATTCCAAATAAGAGAATAATAATAGAGGTTTTAGGGGAAGAAAGGTCTCAGCAACAATTGGAATAAGGGATTAATCTGAAGCAATGTACGCAAGATGCTGGAGGAACTCAGCAGGCTGGCAGCCTTTTATCTAGTCATTTATTTATTGAGATACAGCGGAATCGGCCCTTCAAGCCGCACTGCCTAGCAATCCCCTGATTTAATCCTTGCCTAATCACGGGACAATATACAATGACCAATTAACACACCAACAAGTACGTCTTTGGACTGTGGGAGGAAACCGGAGCACCCAGAGGAAACACACGCGTTCACGGGGAGAAGGTACAAACTCCTTACAGGCAGTGGCAGGAATTGAACCCGGGTCGCTGGAACTGTAAAGCATCGTGCTAACCACTACACTACCGTGAGGGGAATAAGCAGTAGACATTTTTGGCCTTCATCAGGGATTAACCTGAAAGTTTGTCTGCTGAGTTTCTAAGTAGTGAAGGTGTTCACCTTCTGTGCCTCGCTGGACTAAGATCACACAGGTTAATGGTAGAAGGTGCACTCGGGAAGTCATCATCTGTGGATAGCCTGACCATATCTGCTCTCTTTGCCATCATTGCTGAGGGAGGCAGTTTTCGACACACTCAGATCTTCTTTCAGATTTCCAGCATCTGCCTTCCCCCCCAGTGGAATTCTCTTTCTCTCCTTCTGCTGTCCATGAAAACTTCTGAGCCCTGCATTAAAAATCAGCTTCATCATTTCATGAATACTTTGAAGAGCAATCTCATGATTCTCTCTCTTTCCCCCCAGTTTCTACTCTGGTTAGATTACAGTTTGCATCTGTCTGTCACTACCTTTCCCTTTCTTTGAACTGAGTGTGTCTGCTTAGTGAGTACATGCATCATATATGAGAGTGTTCCGCATGTGTGTAAGCATGTGTTTTTGCTGCATGTGTTGTGACCATAGGTATGTACATATGTGCATATCTGATGTGTGCATGTATGCACAAGTTTGCGTGTGTGTGTGTGTGTATCTGTGTACGTGTGTGTGTATGTGTGCATCTGTGCAAATTTATGCATGTTTGTTTGGGGGGGATATACACCTGTGTGTGGCCATATGTGCAGACGTGTGTGCGTGTGAGGGTGTGTGTTTGCATTTGTGTATGTGTGCATGTATGTGCGTCTCTGTGCGTGTGATTTTTGTGCATGTGTATGTCTGTGCGAGTTTGTCTGTGTGTATTGTGTTGATGCATGTGTTTTCTCTCTCCCTCTTGCTCTCTCCATCAAATGGATTTGGAATTAATCCGGACTTTGAGAAACACAGCTGCTGATACACTGGACCTAATTGTCGAACTATTAAAAATGAAGGCGTGAATAATTCATGACATATGTCAAACTGTGGTGCCCCTTCCCACCAGCGCCATTTGTGCTAACAGGCTGTCATGCTGTGTTAATATGAGGCACATTACGTTCTGTCAAGCAGGGTTCCCACGAGACAACGCCACATAACGCGGAACTGTGTGCAAGTCTCCCCAAACCCACTACAGACAAGAAGTAATGTAAATATTTAATGAGCCCTGATATTTGATCTTCACCTACAGTCACTAATGTAATTGGAGTGTTCTGTCCAACCATACCAGCTGAATAAGTCACTATGGGTGTAACAGGAACTATGTAGCAAACATCCCCATTCAGCCCAATCACTCATAGAAACTACAACACCAAAACAGGCCCTTCAGCCCATCTAGCCCATGCTAAACTGTTATTCTGCCTAGTCTCATTGGCCCTCACCTGGACCATAGCTCTCCATACCTTCCCATGTATGTACTTATCCAAAATTCTCAGACCCACATCCACCACTTCTCCTGGCAACTCGACCTACACTCTCCCACCTTCTGAATGAAGAAGTTCCCATAAAGTTTCCCTTAAATACTTCAACTTTCAACCTTAACATATGAACTCTAGTTCTAGACTCATCCAACTTAAGTGCAAAACGCCTGCTTGCATTTACCCCACATAATTTTGTATACCTCTGTCAAATCTCCCCCCATTCTGCTGCACTCCAGGGAATGAAGGTCCGAACCTGCTCAACCCTTCCCCATAACTCAGGTCCCAGCAACATCCTGGTAAATTTTCTCTGCATTCTTTCAATCTTATTGATATCTTTCCTGTAGGTGGGTGGCCAAAACTGCATACAATACTCTGACTTTGTCCTTACCAACAAATTATACAATTTCAACATAACATCCCAACTCCTGCACTCAATACTCTGAATTATGAAGGCCAATATGCTTCATAATTCCTACAACCCTGTCCATCCATGACACTACTTTCAAGGAATTATGGATCTGTATTCCCAGATCCCTTTGTTGTACGGCACTCCTCAATGCCCCACCGTTCACCGTGTAAGATCTACCCCGGATGTCCTCACAAAGTGCAACACCAACACCTCACACTTGTCTGCATTAAGTCCATTCAGTCAGTTTTCAGCACATTTTTCCAGATGGTCCAGATCTCACTGCAAGCTTTGATAGTCTTCCTCACTGCCAACTGTGCCCCCAGTCTTGGTGTGATGGCAAATTTGCTGATCCGGTTAACCACATTATCATCCAAGTCATTGATATTATGGACGAACAACAATTATTCAAAGCAATATTAGGACTGCGGATCTTTGATATGCCTCGAACCTTCAATAGTGACAATGTTACACCCAGCCAGAATCAAAGTGTTTGGAAAATTGCGCTGTAAATTAGACTTTGTGACTACAGTGTAACTAGTGGCTAGGACTGATTCCATGAATGACTATACTTCACACATTGCAGTTGCTAGACAAATATATAAAATACTGAAAGAACTCAGCAGGTCAGGCTGGAAAGGAAATAAGCAGTTGGCGTTTTAGCAAGACCTTTCATCAGGACTAATAAACAATCAACATTTTCGCTGGAGTGTAGGAGAATGAGAGATTTGATAGAGGTATACAAAATCATGTGGGGTATAGAGAGGGTAAATGCAAACAGGCTTTTGCCAGTGTGGTTGGGTGAGACCAGATCTAGAGGTCATGGGTTAAGGATGAATGGTGAAATGTTGAAGGGGAATGTTGGCGGGGAGTATCTTCACTCAGAAGGTGGAGAGAGTGTGGATCGGGCTGCCAGCATAAGTTAAATTTCAGCACTTGGGAGGAATTTGGATAGGTATATGGGTGGGAGGTGTATGGAGAGCCCTGGTCTGGGTGTGGGTCGATGGGACTAAGCAGATTAATAGTTTGGTATGGAATAGATGGGCTGAAGGGCCTGTGTCTGTTCGGGCTGACACCCTTCATCAAGAAAATTAGGTTTCAGACGGAAACATTGACTGTATATTCCCCTCCATAGATGCTGTCTGACTTGCTGAGTTCCCTGTAGCACGTTGTGTGTGTTGCTTGAGATTACCAGCATCTCTTGTGGAGAAATTATCCTGTTTTTGTCAATGGAAGTTGCTGTAGAGTCTCACCCTACTATTCCATAAACAGAATGGTTTACTCACCAGTCTTTGTTTCTTGTCTACTTTAGACACTGTGAATTGATTTCTTTTTCTTTGAGCTTTGTAGTAAGCTCATTGTTTGCTGCTTTGTAGTACTTACCTCACTGGCTGGAGATGTCAGTTCCTCTGACTATTTTCATTCACAATAAGTGGTTGCCACTAGCAAAGGCCATGTTTACTGCCTATTCATAACTGCCCTTGAGGAGGTGGTGGTGAGAACATATGTATTACTGTGGCCTGGAGTCACTCAATATTATCAAAGCCTCAGCATTTATATGGCCTCAAGACGTACGTTCAACATTTCAGGAGCAGCTTCTTCCACTTTGCCATCAGACTTCTGAACGGTCCATGAACCCAGAAATACCACCTCACTATTCCTCTTTCGTACTATTTTTTGAAATTGTAGTTGGTAATGTTTTTCTGTCCTGCACTGTGCTGCTGCCACAAAACAACAAATTTCATACGTAGGTCAGTGATAATAAACCTAATTCTGATGCTAATTCTATTTCCTGCAGTACTGCCAATGACGAAATTGACACAGACTGAGGGGCCTTACCCCTTCCCTGGCTGGGGAAGTACTGTATGTCCTCTCATTCCGTTCACTGTGCACCTTCCCCGTAGACCAACCTCAGCTGTGGGTAGCAAAGATTTATGCCTGTTTGAGTCAACAGAGCACATTAAATTGTGATTAGCGGGTTCTGATGTTATTCTAATGCAGGGAAGGTCAGACCAATGAAGTGGTCTGCCAGGGAAGACCATTAATTCTATCGCAAACCAATGTTCAGAGAGTCTGTGTGGAAGAAACAACTCTTGTGTACTCCTTGGTGGAGGCACACGTTACAAATTGTGAAAACTATTAATCACATTGAGAGCTCTTAATATATTTACAGGGATCATTTTTAATGCATATGATTTAGAGTAAACTTCCAAAAGAGTGCTGAGGGAGTGTGGCATTTTTTGAGATGCTGTATTTTGCAGTAAACAAAATACCTGTTTGCCTTTTAAAGTGGATGTAAGAGTTAGGGAATATAAAGTGGAGAATATGCCCAATTCATCACAGGCAAAACTCTCCCAGCCACTGAGCACATCTACAAGGAGCCTTTGCACAAGAAAGCAGCATCCACCATCAAGGATCCACACCATGCAGGCCACTGCTACCATTGTGAGGGAGGTACAGGAGCCCTAGGTCCCACACCACCAGGTTCAGGAACAGTTCTTACCACTCAACCATCAAGCTCCTGAACCGGTGTGGGCAACTAAACTCACCTCAAATCTGAACTGTTCCCACAACCTACAGACTCACTTTCAAGAACTCTGCAACACAATATTATTTATTTATTTATCATTGTTGTTATTATTTCATTTTATCTTTGTATTTACAAAGTTTGTTTATCTTTACACATTGGTTGCTTGTCAGTCTTTGTGTGTGTTTTTTCATTGATTCTATTGTATGTCTGCATTCTGCTGTGAATGCCTGGGTTGTATACAGTATCATGTACATACTGGATTAAAATTCACTTTGAACTTTGAACTTTTGAACTTTTGCGCATCCCTGCTAGAAATTACCCATCAAATAACATGCCCTAAATCAGATCATGTGATCACTCAGTTTGTGAGACTTGCTGTGTTAGGCTTCTCTTTGTGCAATTTCACAACAGTGAGTTGGATTTCCATCTTACCACCTCTCCCCATGCTTTCCTTCCACTGACCCAGATCAAATGAAGAACTCCTCCAGATTGTCTGCTACATCCACCTACGTGTCATAGTGATGGAGTCATACAGCACAGAAACAGGCCCTTCAGCCCACAACGTACAGTAATGTGCAGAAGTCTTTGGCACATACTGTACATGCCAACCTTTCAGCTAATCCCATTTGGCAGCATTAGGAATATATCGTTCTATGCCTAGCCGATCAAGTCATAGAGTCATAGAGCATGATAGCACAGACACAGGCCCTTCAGCCCATCTAGTCCATGTCAGGCTGGTCTTCTGATTGGTTCTGACTGGTATATATACACACACAAGATTACTCAAATATTATACTGCTTAATTTCACAGTTATAATGTCACTCCCACAGGAGTTATTTTTTCCCTAGTATAAATTTTTAGTTGAATATCTGCAGGCTTCAGCTTGATATCTTTGAAATGCCGTTCAAATTCATTTTATGGAATGACTGAAACAGCTGATCCAGTGTCCAATTCCATCTTAGTTAATTTGTTGTTCACTTCTGGCATAAACCATATTTTTTGCCTATTGCAAATTTTCACCCTGTGAATCTTAAGCTACATAATCCTGAGTCACTCTCATCGTTTTCAGATTTTTCATCAATAATATGCAGATTAGTGCTCTTTTTGAAATTGCAACTTGACTATTTAGTGTTTTCTCTTCCCTGTGCAGTCCATTTATTTTTGTCTGCTCTTTGTTTGTGTCCTACTTTGTTGCTTTTTCAGTAATTTTCACCTTTAAATCTGCATTTGTTTGGTGTACATAAGCCCCTGCCACATCAGTAACATAATTTGTTTGGCCAGGCTGGTTTCTGTTTAGACATTGCAACTTTGTTCACACTCACTTTCATTTCTGACTGCAACTTGATTGCATCTCTGTCTGCAGTTTCCATTGAAATAGCAACTTCCACTGCTCTTTTAAATGTAAGTTGTGCTTCAGTTAGGAGCTATTTTTGAATGCCTTCTTAGATCACAAACTAAGTGATCTCTTATGGTATCATTAAGCCCAATACCAACTGACAATACTCAGACAAACTCTTCAAATCAGCACCAATACTGAAATTTCTTTTTGATTTTCCTTATGAAAACTAAAGTGTTCTGCAATCAACAGTGCCTTTGGTTCCAAGTGTTCCTGCATCACCTTTACAATAGTAGCAAAGCTCATTTCTGCTGGTTTGGTTGGAGCAATCAAACATCAAAGCAAGCTGAATGCCTTTAAAGTCAATTAACTTAGCAAACTTGGAACTCGTTTCTCTTTGGCTATTTGATTTGCTTCAAAGTATGGTTCCAATAGCTCAGTATGCATGAGCCAATTGCCCGTTTTGTCATTAAACTCGATCATCTTTCCAATGTATCCAGCTATTTCTGGTTTTTTAAAATGATTATTCTCATCCAGTGCTCACTCTTTATATTCACTCACCCTAAATTCTTCCACTTCCAGCCTTTTTTCTTTAAAAAAACTCTATCATGTCTTCTTTTCTGAAGAACATGTGCTGCTCTGTTTTGCCATTTCTCAAAGTGTTTTTGTTTAGTACGAAAATCTTGCTTTGTTTTAACAGGTTGGTAGCCATTTTGGGTTCGTTTTAAAAATGCCTCATCACTAATGTTATATTTTGTAACTTCAAAATATTAAGTTAATTCAAATGAAAATGGGAGTCCAAAAATACAAGGTTAACTTTAAGATTACTTTGTGAGATGTGCAAGTATCATGTGGTAGCATGATGACGTATGCAATTAATGTGTGTTTATATATAAACCACAGTTAATTATTTAAACAGAGAATACTTAATCAAACAATATATATGCAGGATTACTCAAATATTATTGAAATATTAAATACACACCTATGACCTCAGTTCTAGACTCATCCAACTTCAATGGAAAATGCCTGCTTGAATTTACCCTGTCTATACCCCTCATAATTTCGTATATCTCTGTCAAATTCCCCCTCATTCTCCTATGCATAAAGTTAATTTTTTATATATATTGAGAAAGCAAATGGCTGAGATAAACATGAGTAAACATGGAGAATGAGACTGGTGAATTATTAACAATAAATAATGGCTGGGACACCAAAGGCTGCAGGATATAGAGCAAAACACAAAGTGCTCGAAGCTTCACCCGTAATAATGCTCTTGGTAGTGGTCCCTTACATATAAAAGCATTGTAGTAAAAATGAAGACACTATAAAGATGATTCACCAGTCCAATTCCTGAGACAAGAGGGTTGCCCTACCAAATAAAAAGTTTGGACCTATCTCCCTTAGAGTTGACAAGGAGGAAAGGCTGACCTTTTGCAAGCATATAAGATCCTAAGGGGGCAGATGTTAGGATGACACTAGTGGGAGACTCTCAAACAAGGGGACATAACTACAAGTTAAGGAGCTAATACTGTGGGACAGGAATTTCTGCTCACAGAGAGTGTTGGATCTCTGGAATTCTTTGTCCCAGTGGCGGTGGAAGTTGGATCATTAGAAGTATTTAAAGTGGAGATGGGAAGAAATTTTCCTTGGAATAGAGGGGTAGAGAGAAGTCATACAGAAAATGTGTAGGGGCCAGCATGGACCAGCCATGGTGGGACAGGCTTGAAGGGCATGGCAGTCTCCTCCTACTCCTGCCTCTTGTGTTCACATGCTCTTTCTTGGACAACAGAGCAAATTGTGGAGTCAGTACAAAAGGTAGGCCATTTGGCCCTTCTTACCACCATTCAGAGGCTGATCATTTATCTTAGCGCTTCTTTTTTCTACACCCTGGGTCCCTGATATGCCTATTTTCTGCTGTTTTAGAGATTTATGCCTCTTCAGAGCTCAGAACATACCTGTGTTTTTCCCCTCATCAACATAAATGTTACCTCCTGGACCATTGTCTTCTGTGGTTGGAATGTGGAAGTTCTGCTGTGTTTTTAGAGCAGCACCTGGGTCTGTAGAAAACATTGCTCACCTGCTCCATGGTCTCAGAACAAGGGGCTATGTATTTAAGACTGAGGAGTGAAATAAGCTCTTCTCTCAGAGGGCTGTGGGTCTTTGTGAGGGCAGAGACTATGTGTATATTTAAGGCCAAAGTATATCTCAAATCGGTCATAATCAATGATTATGCATAAGAGCAGGACAGTGGTTTTGAGTTTGACAGTCTACTTCCCTCCATTGATGCGCCTGATTTGTTGAGCTTCCTCAGCGACTTGCTTGTTGCTCCAGGTTCCAGATTGGAATAGCTTTTTCCTCTCCACCATCAGATTTCTGAATGTTCCATGAACACTATCTCACTATTCCTCTTTGTACTATTTATTTATTTGTAACTTCTAGCAGTTTGTTTGTCTTGCACTGTGCTGCTGACACAAAACAACAAATTTCATGATGTATGTCAGTGATTCTGAACGGGCAAGCAGGCTTGAGGGACTGATCGGTCTGAAGGCATAAAATCTAGAAGTAACACAGTGTGGCCCAACTCATTCATGCTGACTGAGGTGCCCACCAAGCTGGTTCCATCTGCCTGTGTTTGGCCCATATCCCTCTAAACCCCTCCTATCCATGTACTTAGCTAAAAGTTTGTTAATGTTGTTATTGTATCTGCATCAACCATTTCCTCTGACAGCTTGTTCCATCTACACTGAGTGACCACGTTATTACATAGATAGATAGATAGATACTTTATTGATCCCAAAGGAAATTACAGTGTCACAGTAGCATTACAAGTGCACAGATACACAAATATTAGAATAGAAGTAAGAAAGAATTTAAAAAGTTACCTCAAACCATCTAACAGGAGGGGGTCACCACTTCCCCAAGTACAGGTTGATTCATTATAGAGCCTAATGACTAAGGGTAAGAATGACCTCATATAGCATTCTTTGGAGCAGCACAGTTGTCTTACTCTATTACTGAAAGTGCTCCTCTGTTCAGCCAAGGTGCAGAGGGTAAGAAACATTGTCCAGAATTTCCAGGATTTTCCATAGGGTCCTTTGTTCTACCACAGTCTCCAGCTTACAGAGAATGGCACAAAGAACAAAATACATCCAGAGAGTGTCAGTTCTGTGGGCAAAACGCTTTGTTAATAAGGTCAGGGGAGAACGGCCAAACTGGTTCAAGCCGGCAGAGAGGCCAGACATTACAACAGTGGTGTGCAGAAGAGTATCTCTGTTCTCACAACACGTAACATTTTGGAGTGGATAGGCTACAACAGCAGAAGACAGTTATATTTTGTAACTCCCAAAACATAGAACTAATTAAAAGAAAGACACAGAGCAGGAATGTGCATGCGAGTTTTGTTTTCCTACTTTAACTGAGGTGTGTGCGTGTGACATGGTGGCATAATGACGTATGCCATTCACATACTTTTACATATAACCCATAATGAATTCTGTAAATAAACAAAGAATGCTTGATCAAACAATATGAGGATATATTTACAATATTACTGAAATAGTAAATATACAACAAACACCACAAATATACACTGAGTGTACATACCTCCATCTGTGTAAAGAAGTTGCCGCTTGGGACCCTTTTAAATCTTTCACCTCTCACTTTAAATCTGTGCTCTCTAATTTTTAGTTCCCTTTCCCCTTCTATACTCCAAATGATTTTATACAGCTCTATTTCATCACCCCTCAATCTCCCAAATTCCAGTGCCTGCCAAACCTTTCTCCATAACTTGGGCCCTGAAAACCGGGCTGCATCCTGGTAAATCTTCTCCATGCTCTTTCCGCTTTGATGGTGTCTTTCCTACAACAGGATAACTAAAACTGTACACAGCACTCCAAGCGCAGCCTTGTACGACTGCAACATAATGTCTTAATGCCTACACTCAGTGCCAAATGTCTTCTTCACCAACCTGAGTGCCAGCGATGCCTTTTTCAAAAAACCATGGACTGTACTTGTATCCCTTAGTTCCCTTGTTTTGCAAAGCTCCCTTTACTTTAAAGTCCTGAAGGACAGGATGAATGCAAGTGGCTTTTCCCCTTGGGTTGTACAAGACTGGAGCTGTAGCTTTATAGTGAAATGTAAAATATTTAAGGGTAACCTGAGGGTGATCTTCATCACTCAGAGGATGGTGTGAGTGTGGAATGAGCAGCCAGCAGAAGTGTTAGATGCTGATATGATTGTAACATTTAAGAGAAGTTTGGATAGGTACATGGATGGGAGAGGTATGGAGGTCTATAGTTCTAGTGCAGGTCAATGGGATTAGTGTAACAAAAATATTTTAAAATTCATTCCTTTTCCTTTTCTGATTCAGCAGCAAGAGGTATCCACAAACAAAGGAGGTTAGTGGTTAAAAAGTATTACTTTATTAGAGTTACACAAAGAATAAAAACTAGAAAAAAATGATTAATAAAATATAAAAAGTGACAAAATAATACTTATCAACCAATCACTAACCACATCATACAATATACTACCAGACTGTATGTATGTGTGTGTGTGTGTGTGTGTGTGTGTCTGTATCTCTATCTCTCTATCTCTACCTCCAACTCTTAGCACTAATCTCGGCCCAGCCTAAGAGAAGATTTTCACTTGCACAAAGATATTGTTATACCTGTCATGACCCTTTACCCTAGTACTTTCCCAGACAGCCATGTTTTCACTGTTATCTACTCTGACTGGTACTCACACTAAGTTCTCAAAACATGGCTGAGGACCGGTTCCTTTCTACACTCTCATCTCCCAGACAAACACCACATTATGGTTTGTAACTCCAAAAAGTAAAACTAATCAAAGAAAAACAAGGGAGTTTGAAATGAGAATCTAACTTCATTCTTTATTTTAAGCGAGGCGCGTTCATATCATATAGTAGCGTCAAGACATATGCAATTCACACATTTTTACATATAAACCATAATGAATCATTTAAACAAATGAAGAATATTTAATCAAACAATATATTTACAGTATTACTGGAATATTAAATACTCAACACACCATTTTGTCTTACAAACTTCCATTTAGTGTTGCACATTTTAGCATTACCAAGGAGGAATCACATCTCACTCTTATCTCGGCAGAAGAACAGGCTGGCACAGACTAGGCTGATGGTCCTGGTTTTACACTCTGGTGCTCTATGACTGTGACTGTGACTACCCGGTTCTATTCCTGTTCGCACTGCTCGTGGTAAAAAGACCAAGGTTGTAGAGGTGACTGATCAGCCGTGGGACTCTCAGTGCTGATGCAAATCAGCTGTCAGTGCAGAGACACTGAGCAAGATGAAGGTGGTTGATTTACTGCAGTAAATATGCAGCAGAAAGCACACAAACATCTGTCAGCAACAAAATACCGAACACATAAAAGATGGGAAAATCAAAACATCCTGGTGGTGTACTGGTTAATATGCCAGCAACCCCAGCTGAATTCTACTGCTCTCTGAGAGGAGTTTCTACGTTCTCCCCACGACTGCGTGGGTTTCCTCTGGGAGCTCTGGTTTCCTCCCACGGTCCAAACAAGTATGGTTTGGTAGGTTAATTGGTGACATGGGTGTAATTGGGCAGCACGGGCACATTAGGGCAGAAGAGCCTGTTACCCTGCTGTGCCTGTAAAGGTAAGTACATAGACAGATAGATAGATAGACCATCCAGACCGTTGTTGCCATCAGGAAGGAGATACAATCCTCAGGTCCCACACCACCAGGTTCAGGAACAGTTATTACCATTCTGTCATCAGGCTCCTGGACGAGAGTGGATAACTTCACTCACTTCACCACTGAACTGATTCCACAACCTATGGACTCACTTTCAAGGATTCTATAACTCATGTTAGCTGTATTTAATATTATGACTTTTTTTTGTATTTGCACAGTTTGTCTTCTTTTGCACACTGGTTGCCTGTCAGTCTTTGTAAATAGCTTTTCATTAATGCTGTTGTATTTCTTTGTTGTACTGTAAATCCTGCAGGAAAATGAATCTCAGGGTAGACTATGGTGACAGATACATACTTTGATAATAAACTTACTTTGAACTTCCATCTTTTAACTATTATGCTTGGTTCTGTGCTGACGCATCCTTGCACCCTCTCCAATAGGCCTTGACTTCAGTATTTAAGGATGAAGCGTTTCTGAGTCTCAGTGTCTCATCCTGCATATTTAAGGACAATTTAACTCTACTCTTCCACATCAGAGTCTGGAGGGGCTCAGAACCTCCTCCTTCTGCATCTGAACTCAATGCGCAGTCGGACCAAAGTGCATAGTTCCCTGAGGGTGGAATCTCATGTGGATAGGGTGGTGAAGAAAGCTTTTGGTATGCTGGCCTTTATTAATCAGAGCATTGAGTATAGGAGTTGGGATGTAATGTTGAAATTGTACAAGGCTTTGGTGAGGCCAAGTTTGGAGTATTGTGTACAGTTCTGGTCACCGAATTATAGGAAAGATGTCAACAAAATTGAGTGAGTACAGAGAAGATTTACTAAAATGTTGCCTGGGTTTCATCAGCTAAGTTACAGAGAAAGGTTGAACAAGTTGGGAACAACAGAAATTCTGCAGATGCTGGAAATTCAAGCAACACACATCAAAGTTGCTGGTGAACGCAGCAGGCCAGGCAGCATCTCTAGGAAGAGGTACAGTCGACGTTTCAGGCCGAGACCCTTCGTCAGGACTAACTGAAGGAAGAGTGAGTAAGGGATTTGAAAGTTGGAGGGAGAGGGGGAGATCCAAAATGATAGGAGAAGAGAGGAGGGGGAGGGATGGAGCCAAGAGCTGGACAGGTGATTGGCAAAAGGGATATGAGAGGATCATGGGACAGGAGGCCCGGGGAGAAAGACAAGGTGGGGGGAACCAGAGGATGGGCAAGGGGTATAGCCAGAGGGACAGAGGGAGAAAAAAGAGAGAGAGAGAAAGAATATGTGTATAAAAATAAATTACAGATGCGGTACAAGGGGGAGGTGGGGCATTAGCGGAAGTTAGAGAAGTCGATGTTCATGCCATCAGGTTGGAGGCTACCCAGACGGAATATAAGGTGTTGTTCCTCCTACCTGAGTGTGGCTTCATCTTTACAGTAGAGGAGGCCGTGGATAGACATGTCAGAATGGGAATGGGATGTGGAATTAAAATGTGTGGCCACTGGGAGATCCTGCTTTCTCTGGTGGACAGAGCATAGGTGTTCAGCAAAACGATCTCCCAGTCTGCGTCGGGTCTCGCCAATATATAGAAGGCCATATCGGGAGCACCGGACGCAGTATATCACCCCAGCCGACTCACAGGTGAAGTGTTGCCTCACCTGGAAGGACTGTCTGGAACCCTGAATGGTGGTAGGGGAGGAAGTGTAAGGGCATGTGTAGCACTTGTTCTGCTTACAAGGATAAGTGCCAGGAGGGAGATCAGTGGGGAGGGATGGGGGGGACGAACGGACAAGGAAGTTGCGTAGGGAGTGAATGGTGGCCGATTAGGAAAAGGGGAGGTGCAACGAGACCTGGGTGTCATTATACACCAGTCATTGAAAGTGGGCATGCAGGTACAGCAGGCGGTGAAAAAGGCGAATGGTATGCTGGCATTTATAGCAAGAGGATTCGAGTACAGGAGCAGGGAGGTACTACTGCAGTTGTACAAGGCCTTGGTGAGACCACACCTGGAGTATTGTGTGCAGTTTTGGTCCCCTAATCTGAGGAAAGACATCCTTGCCATAGAGGGAGTACAAAGAAGGTTCACCAGATTGATTCCTGGGATGGCAGGACTTTCATATGAAGGAAGACTGGATGAACTAGGCTTGTACTCGTTGGAATTTAGAAGATTGAGGAGGGATCTGATTGAAACATATAAAATCCTAAAGGGATTGGACAGGCTAGATGCAGGAAGATTGTTCCCGATGTTGGGGAAGTCCAGAACGAGGGGTCACGGTTTGAGGATAAAGGGGAAGCCTTTTAGGACCGAGATTAGGAAAAACTTCTTCACACAGAGAGTGGTGAATCTGTGGAATTCTCTGCCACAGGAAACAGTTGAGGCCAGTTCATTGGCTATATTTAAGAGGGAGTTAGATATGGCCCTTGTGGCTAAAGGGATCAGGGGGTATGGAGGGAAGGCTGGTACACGGTTCTGAGTTGGATGATCAGCCATGATCATAATAAATGGCGGTGCAGGCTCGAAGGGCAGAATGGCCTACTCCTGCACCTATTTTCTATGTTTCTATGTTTCTATTAAATGGCAGAGCAGACTCAAGTGGCCTGGTCCTAATTTGCATTATCATGTTACTGTGGAGTTGGAGGTGTCGGAGAATGCTTATCTGCCTCTACAGGAATTACAAATTAAAGGAAGACATTGATTCATAGAATCACACAGTACAGACATGGGCAATGAGATCATTAAGCACCAATCATGCACTAATCACTTTCTATAACCTCCCCATACAACTACCGAGTCCTCCCCTAGGTTTTAGCACTCAGTTCAATAACCTGCCAACCGAACCCTGTTTGGAGTGTGGGGGCCCACATGGTGATAGAGCCACGTAAAATGCTGCAGGAACTCAACAGATCAAGCAGCTTCAACACAGGGAAACGGACAGTCAAAGGTTTGGGTCGAGACTCTTGATTCCTCTCCAGAGATGCTGCTCGACTCCAGAACTTTCAGGAACACAATCAGGTTTAATATCATTGGCTTATCTTGTGAAATTTGTGAACCTTGCAGCAGCTCTACAAAGCAATACATGGTAATATAAAAAAACATGAATTACACTAAGTACATATAGGTATACAAAATAGTTAAATAAATAGTGCGAAAAATAGGAAATGAGGTGTTCATAGGCTCAATGTCCGTTCAGAAATCAGATGGCAGAGGAAATGAAGCTGTTCCTGAACCACTGAGTGTGTGCCTTCAGGCTTCTGGACCTCCTTCCTGACGGTAAAAATTGGAAGAGGGCATGTCCTGGGTGATGGGGGTCCTTAATAATGGACGCTGCCTTTTTGGGTACTGCGGAAGCTAGTACCCATGATGGAGCTGACTAATTTTACAACTACGATCCTGTGCAGTAGCATCCTCCCCCTCCCCCGTACCCAATGGTGATGCAGCCGGTCAGAATATTCTTCACAGTACATCTGTAGAAATTTTCAAATATTTTAAGTGAAATTCCAAAACTCCCCAAACTCCTGATGAAATATAGCCACTGTCTTGCTTTCTTTATAGATGCATCAATATGTTGGGACCAGATTAGGTCCTCAGAGATCTTGACACCTAGGAACTTGAAATTGCTCACTCTCTCCACTTCTGATCCCTCTGAGGATTGGTTTGCATTCCCTTGTATTCCCCTTTCTGAAGTTCACAGTCAGCTCTTTGCTCTTACTGATGTAGTGTGCAAGGTTGTTGCTGAGACACCACTCAATTAGCTGGTATACCTCGCTCCTGTATGCCCTCTCTTCTCCTTCTGAGATTCTGCCAACAACAGTTGTATCATCAGCAAATTTGTAGATGGCATTTGAGCTGTGCCTTGCCACTCAGTCATGGGTATAGAGAGAGAGTAGAGCAGTGTCCTAAGCACACACCCTTGAGGTGCACCAGTGTTGATTGTCAATGAGGTGAAGATGTTATCACCAATCCGCATAGATTGTGGTCTTCCAGTTGGGAAGTCGAGGATCCAATTGCAGAGGGTGGTACGGAGGTCCAGGTTCTGTAACTTCTCAATCAGGACTGTGGGAATGATGGTATTAAATGCTGAGCTATGGTCAATGAACAGCATCCTGACGTAGGTGTTTGCGTTGTCCAGATGTTCTAAGGCCGTGTGAAGAGCCGTTGAGATTGCATCTGCCGCTGACCTATTGTTGCAAAAGGCAAATTGCAGTGAGGCAGACGTTGATTCTAGCCATGACCAATTCTCTCAAAGCATTTCTTCACCATAGATGTGAGTGCTACTGGGTGATAGTCATTAAGGCAGATCACGCTGCTCTTCTAAGGCACTGGTGTAATTGCTGCCTTTTTGAAGCAGGTGGGAACTTCCGACTGTAGCAGTGAGAGGTTGAAAATGTCTTTGAACACTCCCACCTGTTGGTTGGCACAAACTTTCAGAGCCTTACCAGGGACTCCACTGGGGCCTGCCACCTTGCAAGGGTTCACCCTGCTGGAAGGCAGCTTGTCATCCATTTCCAAGACAGAGGTCACAAGGTCTTCAGATGCTGCAGGGATCCTCACAGCTGTAGTTTTATTCTCCTTTTCAAAGCCAGCATAAGAGGCGTTGAGCTCATCTGGTAGTGAAGCATCGCTGCCATTCATGCTACTGGGTTTCACTTTGTAGGAAGTAATGTCCTGCAAACCCTACCAGAGTTGTCGTGCATCCAGTCTCTTTTGGAATTGTTTCTTAGTTCTTGAAATATCCCTCCACAAGTCATACCTGACAAGAGAAAATCTGCAGATGCTGGAAATCCAAGAAACACACACCTGCAACTGTTTATTCTTTTCCATAGCCTGGCCTGCTGAGTTCCTCCAGCATTTCGTGTGTGTTGCAAATCGTATCTGTTTTTTTCTGCAGACCTGGGTCACCAGACTTGAATGCCACAGATCTAGCCCTCAGCAGACAATGTACCTCTTGGTTCATCCATGGCTTTTGGTTTGGGAGTGTACAGCAAGTTTTCATAGGCACACACTCGTCCACACAGGTGTTAATGAAGACAGTGACAACTGCAGCGTACTGATCCAGATTCGAAGACGAATCCCCGAATACAGTCCAGTCCACCAATTCAGAGCAGTCCTGTAGGTGCTCCTGTGCTTCCCTTGGCCATACCTTCTTAGGTCCTGCTGTTTTCAGTCTCTGCCTGTACTCAGGGTGGAGAAGTGTGGCCAGACTTGTGTGTGTTGCTCTGGATTTCCAGCATCTGCAGCCTGTCCTGTGGTCACAGGGAGAGTGTGCAAACTCCACACAGACAACACTGCAGGTCAGGATTGAACAGGGTCATTGGAACTGTGAGGAGTTGGCTCTATTTGCTGAAACTCTCTGTTTCCTGAGGTCGTCTGCTCTTACACATTCTGTCCTATTGTGACTCTTAACTGCCCTTCCTTTACAATGTCCCAGGATACAATTCACGTGAGGCATCTTATGTTGGACTTTTCCAACGTTGCCCCCATCCTGAAAGAAGGAGATGAAAAATAACGGCCGGAACACTGGTGTACCAAGCGGAGCCACTGCCTCAGTCCTGACCTTAGATACCTTCTACATGTTCTCTGCAAGAGCAAGAACCTCTGGGTGCCACGGTTCCCTCCACCTCTCAAAGACATGCAGGTTCATTGGCTAACTGGCCACTGTAAATTGCCCCTGGTGTGCAAATGAGTGGTAGAATCTAGGGGGAGGGCAATGTGGGGTAAATAACAAAGAGGTAGGGGGAGGGTAATGTGGGGTAGATAACAAAGTGGTAGGGGGAGGGTAATGTGGGGTAAGTAACAAAGTGGTAGGGGGAGGGTAATGTGGGGTAGATAACAAAGTGGTAGGGGGAGGGTAATGTGGGGTAGATAACAAAGTGGTAGGGGGAGGGTAATGTGGGGTAGATAACAAAGTGGTAGGGGGAGGGTAATGTGGGGTAAGTAACAAAGAGGGTAAGTGTTGGCACGGACTCAGTGGGCCGGCGCCTGTTTTCATGCTGTACCGCTCTACAAGGGGTGGGATTTGTTCCACTCATAGAAACATAGAAACATAGAAAACCTACAGCACAATACAGGCCCTTCAGCCCATAAAACTGTACCGAACATGTCCTTGCCTTAGAAATTACCTACAGTTACCCATAGCCCCCTATTTTTCTAAGCTCCATGTACCTGTCCAGGAGTCTCTTAAAAGACTCTATCATATCCACCTCCACCACAGTCGCCAGCAGCCCATTCCACACACTCACCACTCTCTGCGTAAAAAACTTACCCCTGACATCTCCTCTGTACCTGCTTCCAAGCACCTTAAAACTGTGCCCTCTCGTGCTAGCCATTTCAGCCCTGGGAAAAAGCCTCTGACTATCCACACGATCAATGCCTCTCATCATCTTGTACACCTCTATCAGGTCACCTCTCATCCTCCGCCGCTGCAAGGAGAAAAGGCTGAGTTCACTCAACCTATTCTCATAAGGCATGCTCCCCAATCCAGCAACATCCTTGTAAATTTCCTCTGCACCCTTTCTATGGTTTCCACATCCTTCCTGCAGTGAGGCGACCAGAACTGAGCACTGTACTCCAAGTGGGGTCTGACCAGGGTCCTATATAGCTGCAAAATTACCTCCCGGCTCCTAAACTCAATCCCACAATTGATGAAGGCCAATGCACCATATGCTTTCTGAACCACAGAGTCAACCTGCACAGCTGCTTTGAGTGTCCTATGGACTCAGACCCCAAGATCCCTCTGATCCTCCACACTGCCAAGAGTCTTACCATTAGTACTATATTCTGCCATCATATTTGACCAACCAAAATGAACCATCTCACACTTACCCGGGTTGAACTCCATCTGCCATTTCTCAGCCCAGTTTGCATTCTATCAAAGTCCCGCGTTAACCTCTGACAGCCCTCCACACTATCCACAAGACCCCCAACCTCTGTGTCATCAGCATATTTACTAACCCATCCCTCCACTTCCTCATCCAGGTCATTTATAAAAAAAAACATGAAGAGTAGGGGTCCCAAAACAGATCCCTGAGGCACACCACTGGTCACTGACCTCCATACAGAATACAACCACTACAACCACTCCTTGCCTTCTGTGGGCAAGCCAGTTCTGGATCCACAAAGCAATGTCCCCTTGGATCCCATGCCTCCTTACTTTCTCAATAAGCCTTGCGTGGGGTACCTTTTCAAATGTCTTGCTGAAATCCATATACACTACATCTACTGCTTTACCTCCATCAATATGTTTAGTCACATCCTCAAAGAATTCAATCAGGCTCGTAAGGCATGACCTGCCTTTGACAAAGCCATGCTGACTATTCCTAATCATATTATGCCTCTCCAAATGTTCGTAAGTCCTGCCTCTCAGGATCTTTTCCGTCAGCTTACCAACCACTGAAGTAAGGCTCACTTGTCTATAATTTCCTGGGCTATCTCTACTCCCTTTCTTGAATAATTAAACATCCGCAACCCTCCGATCCTCCAGTACCTCTCCTGTCCCCATTGATGATGCAAAGATCATCACCAGAGGCTCAGCAATCTCCTCCCTTGCCTCCCACAGTAGCCTGGGGTACATCTCATCCGTTCCTGGTGACTTATCCAACTTGATGCTTTCCAAAAGCTCCAGCACTCCTCTTTCTTTATATCTATATGCTCAAGCTTTTCAGTCCGCTGAAAGTCATCCCTACAATCACCAAGATCCTTTTTTGTAGTGAATACTGAAGCAAAGTACTCATTAAGTACCTTTGCTGTCTCCTCTGGTTCCATACATACTTTTCCACTATCACACTTGATTGGTCCTATTCTCTCACTTCTTACCCTCTTGCTCTTCACATACTTATAGCATGCCTTGGGGTTTTCCTTAATCCTGCCCGCCAAGTCGTTCTCATGGCCCCTTCTGGCTCTCCTAATTTCATCCTTAAGCTCCTTCATGCTAGCCATAGAATCTTCTAGATCTCTATCATTACCTAGTTTTTTTGAAAGTTTCGTAAGCTTTTCTTTTCTTCTTGACTAGGTTTACAACAGCCTTTGTACACCACGGTTCTGTACTCTACCATCTTTTCCCTGTCTCATAGGAACTTACCTATGCAGAACTCCACACAAGTATCCCCTGAACTTCTGCCATATTTCCCTGAGAATATCTGTTCCCAATTTATGCTTCGAAGTTCCTGTCTGATAGCCGCATATTTCCCCTTACTCTAATTAAATGCTTTCTTAACTTGTCTGTTCCTATCCCTCTCCAATGCTATGGTAAAGGAGATAGAATTGTGATCACTATCTCCAAAATGATCTTCCACTGAGAGATTTGACAGCTGACCAGGTTCATTTCCCAATACCAGATCAAGTACAGCCTCTCCTCTTGTAGGCTTATTTACATATTGTGTCAAGAAACCTTCCTGAACACACCTAATAAACTTCACCCAATCTAAACCCCTCACTCTAGGGAGATGCCAATCAATATTTGGGAAATTATAATCTCCCACCATGACAACTCTGTTATTATTAAACTTTTCCAGAATCTGTCTCCCTATCCGCTCCTCAATGTCCCTGTTACTATTGGGTGGTCTATAAAAAGCACGCAGTAGAGTTATTGACCCCTTCCTGTTCCTAACTTCCACCCACAGAGACTCCGTAGACAATCCCTCCATAACTTCCTCCTTTTCTGCAGCCATGACACTATCTCTGATCAACAGTGCCACGCCCCACCACTTTTGCCTCCCTCCTTACCCTTTGTGAAATATCTATAGCCTGGTACTCTAAGTCACCATTCCTGCTCATGAGCCATCTGAGTCTCTGTGATGACCACAACATCATAGCTCCTGAAACTATTACCTTGTTTTCATGCTGTACCTCTCTGCGAGGTGTGGGACTTGTCCACTCCTGAAACTATTACCTTCTCTTGTCCAATGTCGAAGCTGTCACCTTCCCTGCATCTCAGAACCAGAAACAGCACCCTCAGCTTTGCCTTCCACTCTGTCCTCTGCTTTCAGTGCCCCAGCTCAAGTTATAAGCCATTCACAGACACGAAGCGGAATAGCAACAGTCTTTGGTTTCTGATCCCCTTCAGGTCAGCTCGACAGCATCCGCAGCGTTTCGATGCAATGCTGTAGTGAGAATGTGGAACACAATACCCATCACCTGTTGGAGCAGCTTCTTTGATTTCAGGTAGGACAAGTTGATCTATAAGTATCGCCGATGGCCACGTAAAGGGAGCCTTTGTGATGCTGTCTGCGTAATTTGGCAGAGGGAGGTGCAGGGCTGACACTGTACAGGAGGTTTCACTCAGCACATTCCAAACATCAGACATGGTTTGTCATATGTCAACATCCCTGCTTCTTTAACCTCTGATCCTACCCCTCCCTTCCTCCAGCTATTCCCTCCTGTCCCTCCCATTTCCCTATTTCTACCTCTCCTGCCCCCACTACCTCCCCTCCTTATCACCTACGTAGTTGATCCTTCCTACCTCCCTTCCCTTCTATACCTACCCCTCTCAACTGCTATCTTTTCCCTCACTTCTCCCCTTCCTCCCTCATCCCTCCACCCCTCCTACTCCTAGCTCTTCTACTCATTCTTCCCTGCCACCAACTTCCTCCCTCTTGCACTTCCCTTTCTTCAATCCCTCTCTCCCTCCTACCCCTCCCATTCTTCTACTCCCACCCTCCCTCCCTCCAGTCCCACCATCCCTCCTCCTCCTCCCTTGCACACTCCCTCCCTCCTACCCCTCCATCTCTCCCATGCCTCCCTTCCTTAAAACCCATCTCTCTCTTATATCTTTCCCTCTCCCCTGGTCCTACCTCTCCTACTCCCCTCTTTTCTTCCTCCCTCTCCCTTTCATCTACCACTGCCTTTTCTACCTCCCACTCCCCTACTCCTACCCCTCCTTTTTCTACCTCCCTCTCCCCTACTCCTACCCCTCCCATTTCTACCTCTCTCTTCCCTACTCCTACTGCTCCCTTTTCTTCCTCCCTCTCCTACCCCTCCCTTTTCTTCCTCCCTTCCTTCGACACCTACTCCTCCATCTTTCCTAAATCTCCCTTCCTCCTTCTACCTACTATCCATCCCTCCCAACTACCTTTCCTCCCATGTACCTACTCTTTCCCTCCTACCCCTCCCTCCCTTCCACTCCTCTCTCCTACCACACTGTACTTCCTACCTCCTCCTTCATTCCTCCACACCTCCTCGCTCCTACCACACCCCTTCTGTACCTTCTTCCCTCCCACTCATCCCTCTCTCTTCAACTTCCTCCTCACCCTCTTTCTTATGTCTATTACATTCTTCCTATCCCTCCATTCCTCCTACTTCCTCCAACCTCTTTCTACCCCTCCCTCCAATCTCTGCCCTCCTGCTATAGGAGCAGTTCAGAGGGTAGTTTGGAGAGGTTTAGCCAGCAGAGGATTTTTGGCGGTTTTCAGTGGAGTGTTTCAATGGGCAGGATTCCTCCCAAGGTGAGTGTGATTCT
This sequence comes from Mobula birostris, assembly GCF_030028105.1. Lineage (NCBI taxonomy): Eukaryota > Metazoa > Chordata > Chondrichthyes > Myliobatiformes > Myliobatidae > Mobula > Mobula birostris. The sequence goes on along the minus strand of NC_092375.1, from coordinate 103,118,288 downwards.
GCAATGAGTCTGAATTAGCATTTGTAGTCAGCAGTGAGTTGACAATACACAGTGACCATAAGACGTAGGAGCAGAATTCGGCCATTTGGCCCATCGAGTCTACTACACCATTATCCGTATCACCACCACTCTCCTCCCTTCTTCCTCTAATCTTTGAGGCCCTGAATGCTCAAGAATCCATCAACTTTCACTTCAAATGTACCCAACGGCTTGAACTTCACAGCAGTCTGAGACAATGAATTCCACAGATGCACTACCCTCTGGCTAAAGAAATTCCTCCTGATCTCAGTTCTAAGTGGACGTCCCTCTATTCTGAGGCTGTGCCCTCTGGTCCTGGACTCTCCCACAATAGGAAACATCTTCTCCATGTCCACTCTACCTGAGCCTTCAATATTTGATAGGATTCAATAGTTCAATGGTTCCATTTAATAACAGAGAATGTATCCAATATACTACCTCAAATTTTTACTCTCTGCAGACATCCTCGAAACAGAAGAAAAACCCCAAAGAACAAATGACAGAAACAACGTAAGAACCAAAGCCCCCTCCCCTCCCCCCACGCAGCAGTAAAAGCATCAACGCTCCCCCCACTTATCTCAGCGTCAGCTCCAGCTCCCACCGAGCAAGCACAGCAAAGCTCCAAAGAGACCACGATCTAGAGTCCAACACAAACCAGTGTCCCTCCTAACACTTCGACACCTCGACACTAATCTCAACATTCTCTCTCCCTAATAAGGGAGAGAGAAGTATCATTCATGCTATTTCAATGAGATCCCCCCCTCATTTTTCTAAACTCTAGCAAGTACAGGCCTGGAGCTATCAAACACGCCTCCTCCAGTAACACTTTCAGTCCCAGTATCATTATTGTGGCCCTCTCTGCATCTTTTCTTAAATAAGGACCAAAACTGCTCACAATATTCCAAGTGTTGTCTGACCAATGCCTTATAAAGCCTCAACATTACACCCTTCATTGTACATTCTAATCTTCTCAAAATGGTGACTGACATTGCATTTACCTTCCTTACCACAGACTCAACCGGCAAGCTGACCTTTAGAGAATCGTGCATGAGTGACTGAAAATATCCAATGTGTTCTTTTTAATTGGTGGCTTGAGGTCTGGTCATTATTGCAAGCCCATTCTGTACTGAGGTCTGATCACTAATACAAGCCTATTCTGTATTGCCATTCTGTACTGAGGTCCAGTCATTATTACAAGCCCGTTCTGTACTGGCCAAGTGATGGTGGTGGTGAGTTGCCTTCTTGAACTACTGCTGTGCACTTCTGTTGAAGATCTCCCAGTTGCTTGTCAGGAGACAGTTCCCTGGCTTAGACCCAGTGATGACAAAGGAACAGCTACAGGTTTCCTAGTGTGACCTGGAGGGGAACTTGCTGATTCCATGCATCTCCCTCTGTGGATTGGGGGACCACTTCATCAAGCAAAAGGCAGGATTTCCTGGTGGTCATCAATCAGTTCAACTCCCTAATCCCATTCCGACATGTTGGTCCATGTCCTCTTCTACTGCCACACTCCGGAAGAGGAACAACATCTCCTATTCTGTCTGGGTGGCTTCCAACCTAACAGCATGGAAATCAATTTCTCCAACTTCCAGCCATTTCTCCCCCTCCTCCCCTTCCACTCTTTTTTCATTCACTATACCAGTTCCCCTCTTACCCCTCTCCTCATCTGCCCATCACTTCCCTCTGGTGTCCCTCTTCCTTCCCTTGCTCCCATGTTCCACTCTCCTTTCCTAGCAAAATACTTCTCTAGCCTCTCTCCTGGTCTCACCTATCACCTGCCAGCTTCTCACTTCATCCCCTCTCCCCCACCCACTCAAACTCCCCCCTCTCCTGGTCTCACCTATCACCTGCCAGCTTCTCACCTCATCCCCTCTCCCCCACTCACTCAAACTCCCCCCTCTCCTGGTCTCACCTATCACCTGTCAGCTTCTCACTTCATCCCCTCTCCCCCACCCACTCAAACTCCCCCCTCTCCTGGTCTCACCTATCACCTGTCAGCTTCTCACTTCATCCCCTCTCCCCCACCCACTCAAACTCCCCCCTCTCCTGGTCTCACCTATCACCTGCCAGCTTCTCACTTCATCCCCTCTCCCCCACCCACTCAAACTCCCCCTCTCCTGGTCTCACCTATCACCTGTCAGCTTCTCACTTCATCCCCTTTCCCCACCCACTCAAACTCCCCCCTCTCCTGGTCTCACCTATCACCTGCCAGCTTCTCACTTCATCCCCTCTCCCCCACCCACCCAAATCCCCCTCAGCTGGTCTCGCCTATCACCTGCCAGCTTCTCACTTCATCCCCTCTCCCCCACCCACCCAAATTCCCCTCTCCTGGTCTCACCTATCACCTGCCAGCTTGTACTGTCCCCCACTCCACACTTTCTGATTCTGGCTTCTGCCTTCTTCCTTTCCAGTCCGGATGAAGGGTCGAGGTCTGAAACATACTTCCCTCCATTTACCAACTGGGTTTATTGGGCATTTTGGGTGTGTGTTTTTAACATTTCCAGTGTTTGCAGAATCTGTTCTGTTTATCACCTCTTACTTTGTCCTTCTTTGAGGTGAAGGATGTGGTTTTGAGAGTTACTGTTTGGAGGCTGTCTGCTGTATATTTCGTAGATGATACACACTGTAGCCACTGTAGATGATACACACTGTAATCACTGCAGCTTATACACACTGTAATCACTGTAGATGATACACACTGTAGCCACTGTAGATGATACACACTGTAATCACTGCAGCTTATACACACTGTAATCACTGTAGATGATACACACTGTAATCACTGCAGCTTATACACACTGTAATCACTGTAGATGATACACACTGTAATCACTGCAACTTATACACACTGTAATCACTGTAGATGATACACACTGTAATCACTGCAGCTTATACACACTGTAATCACTGTAGATGATACACACTGTAATCACTGCAGTTTATACACACTGTAATCACTGTAGATGATACACACTGTAATCACTGCTGCTTATACACACTGTAGCCACTGTAGATGATACACACTGTAATTCACTGCAGCTTATACACACTAGAACAAGTGTAGATGATACACCCTGGAGCCACTGTATATGATACACACTGGAACAACTGTAGATGATACACACTGGAGCCACTGTGGATGATACACACTGTAATCGCTGTAGATGATACACACTGTATATGATACACACTGGAGCCACTGTATATGATACACACTGTAATCACTGTAGATGATACACACTGTATATGATACACGCTGGAGCCACTGTATATGATACACACTGTAATCACTGTAGATGCACACTGGTGCTGGAGGGAGTAAGTGTTAATGGTAGTGCGTGTGATGTCTGGAGGGAGTAAGTATTAAAGATAGTGTGTGTGATGTCTGTCACATGGGCTGCTTTGTCCTGAGTGGTGTTGAGCTGTTGGAACATTTTGGAAAAATTGTAAGAAACAGCCCTAAAAATCTGTCATAGAATCTCTGCGGGCTTTTTCTTTCAAAACTGCCATCTGAACTGTTACTATGGCATCCGGGCAAGTGGTGGCCACAATGCTGACTTGTACTTTGTGGGTGGTGAAATAACATTTCCTGGGTGTTTCAGCTCCGATCCAGCCAGGACTCAATCTTTTCATCCAGGGTTGAGAAAAGTTTATGGGAAATCTATTTACTTACACTTTGGAAGGACAAACTCCAAGGCAGAGTACAAAGTAAATGGCAGGATACTTGGTAGTGTGGAGGAGCAGAGGGATCTCAGGGTACATGTCCACAGATCCCTGAAAGTTGCCTCACAGGTGGATAGGATAGTTAAGAAAGCTTATGGGGTGTTAGCTTTCATAAGTCGAGGGGTAGAGTTTAAGAGTCGCGATGTAATGATGCAGCTCTATAAAACTGGTTAGGCCACACTTGGAGCACTGTGTCCAGTTCTGGTCGCCTCACTAGAGGAATGATGTGGAAGCATTGGAAAGGGTACAGAGGAGATTTACCAGGGTGCTGCCTGGTTTAGAGAGTATGCATTATGATCAGAGATTAAGGGAGCTAGGGCTTTACTCTTTGGAGAGAAGGAGGATGAGAGGAGACATGATAGAGGTATACAAGATAATAGATAGAGTGGACAGCCAGCACATCTTCCCCAGGGCACCACTGCTCAATACAAGAGGACATGGCTTTAAGGTAAGGGGTGGGAAGTTCAAGGGGGATATTAGAGGAAGGTTTTTTACTCAGAGAGTGGTTGGTGCATGGAATGCACTGCCTGAGTCAATAGTGGAGGCAGATACACTAGTGAAGTTTACGAGTGCAGATATACTAGACAGGTATATGGAGGAATTTAAGGTGAGGGGCTTACATGGGAGGAAGGGTTTGAGGGTCAGCACAACATTGTGGGCCGAAGGGCCTGTACTGTGCTGTATTATTCTATGTTCTATGTTCTACATTTCAAACACCGGGCATCTCTTTCAAAAGGAAAGTTGTCATTGGCACCAAATGGATTGGTGTTGTTATTGGAAATGGTTTATTATTGTCAGGTGTATACTGAGAAACTTAGTTTTACAAGCCATCCATACAGATCATTTCAAAATGAGTTGGACTTCATTAGTAGGGGTATTCAGTTCAGGAGCCAGAGGTAACATTGCAGCCCTGTGAAACCCCAGTATGACCGGAGTTGGACTAGCATGTTCAGTTCTGGTTGCCTCATTGTGGAAAGTGAGTGGAAGTTTTAGAGAGGGTGCAGAAGAGACTTACCGGGATGCTGCCTGGACTGGAGAACATGTCTTATGAGGACAGTTTGAGTGAGCTAGGACTTTTCTCTGAGAAGTGACTTGATAGAAGTGTATAAGATGATAAAAGGCATAGATAGTGTGGATAGCCAGAGGCTTTTTCCAAAGGTGGAAAAGACCGATATGAGAGAACATAATTTTAAGGAGGTGGGAGGAGAGTATAGGGGAGATGTCAGAAGAAGGTTTTTCACACCTTGGGTGTTTGGAACGCCTTGCCAGGAATGGTACTGGAGGCAGATATGTTAAGTACATTTAAGAAACTCTTAGGTAGGTACATGGACGATAGAAGGGCTATGAAGGATAAAAGAAGTAGATTGATCTTAGTGGGCTGCTGTACTGTGCTGTAGAGTTCCATGTTCTAAAATGTAAGTACATCAAGGTAGTACAAGTATTAGCAGAATGGAGAATACAGTGGTAAACTTACAGAGAAGATGCAGTGTAGGGGACAGAAAGGTGCAAGAGTCAAGGTAAGATAGACTAAGGTCAAGGGTCAAGGTAAGATAGACTAAGGTCAAGGGTCAAGGCAAGATAGACTGCAAGGTCAAGAGCTCATCTTCAACGTACAAGTGGTTCATACAAGAGCATTAGTATTTTCATCTGTCAGAAAAGTGCTTTAAAAACAAAGTTATTATTACTGCTATCATATTTTTATTTTTTTCTCAGCTCAAGTTGGTAAAGCCTGAGGTACAGGCATGCCGAAGCAGAATCATTCCTCAATTTCTAGGAACTTTAGGACTACTCTAGTGGTGTTGTGACTTTCTGAAGATTTACATGGATATTGATGTGTAGCCCTCATTGTTTAATGCTATTGTGTAGTGATTTTGGGATGATACCAGTTGTAGATATTACTATTGGGACAGTGTATACCCAGTTCACGTTATAGTCTTTCAATTTCCTCTATTACTTCACATATTTTGGCGTTTTTCACTTATTGATTTCTGTATGTTATGTGTGTTTGGAAAGGTTGTTCTTGCTCACTTATCTTGTATTATTATATCCTGACAGTTATTATAGATTGTCCTATCCGTAATAATGGATTGGAAATGATATAATTCGTCGGACTCTGACTCTAAAACTGAACTAGGCTTGTATTTATAGTAAGATATAGTTTCTTTTATGAGTTTGAACTTTAAAGTAAGATTTTGATGAATGAGTTTTGCTTTTTTATTGTGCCTGTGTAAGTAATCAAATTGAGTTAAACTACTACAGGATCCTTTAATGTGTTGGATTGTTTCTGGTTTCTCTTTGACATTCTCTGTCTTTATCATCTTGAATTTGTTGGTCTTTTATTATGTATCTTTTATATCTTTTGTGTTAACCACCTGGTCCTGTGTTAGCACAAGGAACCCTTCTGTTTCTGGGAAGAGGTCTCCAACTCTGAGCCAGGTGTACGGCGCTTCCTTGTCAAGGTCTAGTCTGATCAGCTAGTGGGGACATCTTCCATGGAAAGTCATTCTCTTCCATTGGTTACCTATAGCGATAATTACTTCATTTTTCTGGGTTGTGCTTTCATTTAAGTTTAGTGGTGTGTACTTCTTATCAGGATAGCATATGCTCATGTAGAGTGCTGAATCCTGTTTTCATTCATGAAAATATATCCTTAGAAGTTTTATCTGCGTGTTATCATTATTATTATTATTATTAGTGTAGATTTGTCACATGTACATGGAACCATACAGTGAAGTGCATCATTTGCATCAATGCCCAACACTGTCTGAATCTGTGCTGGGACAACCCACAAATGTCGCCCGATGTCAGGCACACAGAACTTACCAACCTTTACAAATCCGTACATGTTTGGAGTGTGGGAGGAAAGCAGGGCACCTGGAGGAAACACACACACACAGTGGGATAGAAGCTGTCCTTGGGCATGGTATTGCGTGTTTTCAAGCTTTCGTGTCTCCTGCAAGGGGGCAAAGCGATAATGTTTGGGGTTGTGAGGTCTTTGATTATGCTGGCTACTTAACTAGGGCATAAGAAGTGTAGTTTCCGTCATGTACTGAGCAGTGTCCACAACTCTCCGTAGTTTCTTATGATTCTGGGCAGAACAGTTGCCGTACCAGGCTGTGACGTACCTGTATAGAACGCTTTCAATTGTGTGTCTAAAAATTCATGAGGCTTACAAATGACATGCCAAATTTCTGTCTGGTTCTTAGTAGACAGAGGCATTGGTCAGCTTCCTTTGTTGTGTTGTCTATATGGTTGGTCCAGAACAAGTTATTGGTGATTTTTGCCTCTAGGAACTTGAAGATTCCAACCCCTTGACCTCAGCACCATTGAGGTTAATAGGAACATGTGCACCAACTTCCTCATGAAGTAAGTGACTATCTCTTTCGTTTTGGTGACGTTGAGGACAGTTTATTGTCATGACACGATGTCACTAGGTTCTCCAGTTTCTTCCTGTACTCTCACCCATCATTATATGAGATACAGCCCACTGTGATGGTGTCATCTTCAAACTTGTAGATGATGATAAAGCAGAATCTGGTCACACAGCTGTGAGAGTACAGGGAGTAGAGGGCCGAGGACACAGCCCTGTAGGGAGGATAGTTTTGGTAGGGGTATTGCTGCCCACCCTCACTGATTGTGGTCTGTTGGTCAGGAAGTCAAGCATCTAGTCACAAATCCGGAAAATGAATCTTAAGTCTCAAGCTAGTAAACAGTATTTCGAGATACGTATATATGGTGGCATGCATTTAAGGTGAAAGGGGGTAATTTCAAAGCAAATGTGAGGGGCACATTTTTTACACAGAGAGTGGTGAGTGCTAGAGGCAGATACATTAGAGACTTTTAGATAGGCACATGAAGGTGAGAAGAATGGAAGGATATGGACATTGTGTAAGCAGAGGGGATTAGTTAGGTTGGTCACTTGATTACTCACTTAATTGGATAGGTCCAACATTGTGGACCTATCCAAAGGGTCTGTTCCTGCGTTGTTTTTTTTATGTACATGCATACTTTGATAATAAATTTATTGAAGGTTGAACTTTACATTTAAAGTAGGAGGCTGAGAACACAGCCTTGTGGGGCACCAGTGCTGAGGACAATCCTTACTTGATTGCAGTCTGTTGGTCACCAAGTCAAGAATCCAGTTGCAATGGGAGGTGCTTACTTCCCTTTAGAAAAAAGTTTGCATGGAATTGGAGTATTGAAAGCTGAGTATAACATGGGTGACTTTGTTGCCCAGAAGCTTCAGCAATGAATATAGGGCCAGGGAGATAGCTCCTGTCAGGGACTTGTCTCTTTAAACGGGCCTCAGTGTCCATCCCTGACCCCCTTTCACCACTTCCAAGGACTCTACACTTTATGTTGTCAGTATTTTCATTTGTCTTCTTTTGTATATTGGCTGTTTATCAGTGTTTGTTTATGTAGAGTTTTCATAAATTATATTGTATTGGTTTATTTTCATCTAAATGCCTACAAGAAAATGAACCTCAAGGTGGAATATGGTGGCAAAGTAGCAGATGGTGATATATATGGTGACAAGGTGCAGATAGTGAAATATATGGTGACAAGGTAGCACATGGTGATACATATGGTGACAAAGTAGCAGATGGTGATATATATGGTGGCAAGGTGCAGACAGTGATATATATGGTGACAAGGTAACAAATGGTGATACATATAGTGACAAGGTAGTATACAGTGACATATATGGTGACAAGGTAGCAAATGGTGATGCATGCGATGACAAAGTAGCAGATGGTGATATACAGTAGCATGCAAAAGTTTGGGCACCCAGGTCAAAATTTCTGTTACTGTGAATAGCTAAGCGAGTAAAAGATGACCTGATTTCCAAAAGGCATAATGTTAAAGATGACACATTTCTTTAATATTTTAAGCAAGATTACTTTTTTATTTCCATCTTTTACAGTTACAAAATAATAAAAAAGGAAAAGGGCCCAAAGCAAAAGTTTGGGCACCCTGCATGGTCAGTACTTAGTAACACTCCCTTTGGTAAGTATCACAGCTTGTAAACACTTTCTGTAGCCAGCTAAGAGTCTTTCAGTTCTTGTTTGGGGGATTTTCACCCATTGTTCCTTGCAAAAGGCTTCTAGTTCTGTGAGATTCTTGGGCCGTCTTGCATGCACTGCTCTTTTGAGGTCTATCCACAGATTTTCGATGATGTTTAGGTTGGGGGACTGTGAGGGCCATGGCAAAACCTTCAGCTTGCTCATCTTGAGGTAGTCCATTGTGGATTTTGAGGTGTGTTTATGATCATTATCCTGTTGTAGAAGCCATCCTCTTTTCATCTTCAGCTTTTTTACAGACGGTGTGATGTTTGCTTCCAGAATTTGCTGGTATTTAATTGAATTCACTCTTCCCTCTACCAGTGAAATGTTCCCGATGCCACTGACTGCAACACAAGCCCAAAGCATGATCGATCCATCCCCATGCTTAACAGTTGGAGAGGTGTTCTTTTCATGAAAGTCTGCACCCTTTTTTTCTCCAAACAAAGCTTTGCACATTGCAGCCAAAAAGTTCTATTTTAACTTCATCAGTCCACAGGACTTGTTTCCAAAATGCATCAGGCTTGTTTAGATGTTCCTTTGCACACTTCTGAATTTTGTGTTGAGGACACAGGAAAAGTTTTCTTCTGATGACTCTTCCATGAAGGTCATATTTGTGCAGGTGTCCCTGCACAGTAGAACAGTGCACCACCACTCCAGAGTCTGCTAAATCTTCCTGAAGGTCTTTTGCAGTCAAATGGGGGTTTTGATTTGCCTTTCTAGCAATCCTACGAGCAGTTCTCTCAGAAAGTTTTCTTGGTCTTCCAGACCTCAACTTGACCTCCACCATTCCTGTTAACTGCCATTTCTTATTTACATTACGAACTGAGGAAATGGCTACCTGAAAACGCTTTGCTATCTTCTTATAGCCTTCTCCTGCTTTGTGGGTATCATTTATTTTAATTTTCAGAGTGCTAGGCAGCTGCTTAGAGGAGCCCATGGCTGCTGATAGTTGGGACAAGGTTTGAGGAGCCAGGGTATTTATAAAGCTTTGAAATTTGCATCACCTGGCCTTTCCTAACGATGATTGTGAACAAGCAATAGCCCGAACAAGCTAATTAAGGTCTGAGACCTTGGTAAAAGTTTTCTGAGAGCTCAAATCTCTTGGGGTGCCCAAACTTTTGCATGGTGCTCCTTTCCTTTTTTTCCCCACTCTAAAATTGTACAAAAAAAAAATACACTAATCTTGCTTTAAATGTTAAAAAGAATGTTTCGTCTTTAACTTTATGACTTTTGGAGATCAGTTCATCTTCTACTCACTTAACTGTTCACAGTAACAGAAATTTTGACCGGGGTGCCCAAACTTTTGCATGCCACTGTATATGGTGACAAATATAGTGACCAGGTAGTATATGGTGACAAGTTAGCAGATGGTGATACATATGGTGACAAAGTAGTATATGGTGACAGGGTGCAGATAGTGATATATGTAGTGACAAGGTAGTATATGGTGACATATATGGTGACAAGGCAGTAGATGGTGACATACAGGTTCAAGATAATAAATTTACTTTGACTTTGACTTTTCTCTTCACAGGTACTGACCAAACTGTTGAATAGCTCTTTTAGCAATCTTCCCTCATTGTTGTAACTCTCTCATTTTGGCAATGTCATCACAACTTGGGGTCACAGAGTATAGTGGTTAGTGTAACGCTATTACAGCACTAGTGACATGGGATCAGCTCTGCTGCTCTCTGAAGAGTTTGTACATTCTCCCCATGACCTCCTGGTGCTCCAGCTTACATAAAACATACAACATTACAGTCCAGTGCAGGCCATTCGGCCTACAATGTTGTGCCTACTCTAAGAACAATCTAATGTTTCCCTCCTACACAGCCCTCCATTTGCCTATTCAAGATTCCCTCAAATGTCCCAAATATGTCTGCTTCAGCCACCATGCTCCCACACTCCCAGTGTAAAAAACTTACCTCTGCCATCCCCTCCATACTTCCCTCGAATCACCTTAAAGTTAAGCCACCTTATATTAGCCTTTTCCACCCTGGGAAAGGTCTCTGGCTGCTTACTCTATCTATGCCTTGTACCATTTTGTACACCTCTCATCCTCCTTCGCTCCAAAGAGGAAATCCTCCCACATTCCAGACGTACGGGTTATTAGGCTAATGGATGACATGGGCTTACCTGTGCGGTGCAGTCTTGTTGGGCTGGAAGGACCTGTTACCGTGTTGTACCTCGAAATAAAAAAAACTTTAAAAATCGCAGAGCCTGTGACTCGGAATTCAATCCTGGCCCTAGGTGCTGTCTGTGTGAGTGTACACATTTTCCTTGAGGGCATGGGTTTACCCCCAGAACACCAGGACCTGGCACCGGATATTCCTGCCTTTCCATATGATCCTTGATTCCTTACTGCAGGCCAGGCACCTCAAGGCACTGGAACATAGAAACATAGAAAGATAGAAAACCTACAGCACAATACAGGCCCTTCGGCCCACAAAGTTGTGCCGAACATGTCCCTACCTTAGAAATTACTAGACTTCCCCATAGCCCTCTATTTTTCTAAGCTCCATGCACCTATCTAAAAGTCTCTTAAAAGACCCTATCGTATCTGCCTCCACCAACATTGCCGGTAGCCCATTCCATGCACTCATCACTCCCTGAGTAAAAAATTTACCCCTGACATTTCGTCTGTATCTACTCCCCAGCACCTTAAACCTGTGTCCTCTTGTGGCAACCATTTCAGCCCTGGGAAAAAGCCTCTGACTATCCACACGATCAATGCTTCTTATCATCTTATACACCTCTATCAGGTCACCTCTCATCCTCCGTCGCTGCAAGGAGAAAAGGCCAAGTTCACTCAACCTGTTTTCATAAGGCATGCTCCCCAATCCAGGCAACATCCTTGTAAATCTCCTCTGCACCCTTTCTATGGCTTCCACATCCTTCCTGTAGTGAGGCGACCAGACCTGAGCATAGTACTCCAAGTGGGGTCTGACCAGGGTCATTGCCTCTCGACTCCTAAATTCAATTCCACGATTGATGAAGGCCAATACACTGTACGCCTTCTTAACCACAGCGTCAACATGTCCACTAATTCCTCGTGTTGCCAACGATGAACCGGGCTCTGAAACCTCACACTCGCTCCTCAATCACATTTTATTTACTTATGCACAAGGAAAGTTCAAAGTAAATTTATATATCAAAATACACTTACGTAACTGTATACTACACAGAGATTCATTTTCCTGCAGGCATTTACAGGAAAACAATGGAATCAATGACAAGCTACACACAAAGACTGACAAACAACCAGTGTGAAAAAGAAGACAAGCTGCAAATACAAATATATTAATAAGTAAATAAATAATATTTACTTGAAACTCATGGAATCAGTTCAGTGAATGCAGCAGGCCAGGCAGCATCTCTAGGAAGAGGTACAGTCGACGTTTCGGGCCGAGACCCTTCGTCAGGACTAACTGAAGGAAGAGTGAGTAAGAGATTTGAAAGTGGGAGGGGGAGGGAGAGATCCAAAATGATAGGAGAAGACAGGAGGGGGAGGGATGGAGCCAAGAGCTGGACAGGTGATTGGCAAAAGGGTTCTGTTAATGCCCCTCCTCCTCTTCATACCCCATCCCTTATTTATTTATTTATTTATTTATCCTCTTCCCCCCCCCCCCTTTTTTCTCTCTCTCTCTTTTTTCTCCCTCTGTCCCTCTCACTATAACTCCTCGCCTGCTCTCTATTCTCTGGGCTCCCCTCCCCCTTGTCTTTCTCCCTGGGCCTCCTGTCCCATGATCCTCTCATATCCCTTTTGCCAATCACCTGTCCAGCTCTTGGCTCCATCCCTCCCCCTCCTGTCTTCTCCTATCATTTTGGATCTCCCCCTCCCCCTCCCACTTTCAAATCTCTTACTAGCTCTTCTTTCAGTTAGTCCTGACAAAGTGTCTTGGCCCAAAACGTTGACTGTACCTCTTCCTAGAGTAGCTGCCTGGCCTGCTGCGTTCACCAGCATTTTTTGTGTGTGTTGCTTGAATTTCCAGCATCTGCAGATTTCCTCATGTTTGCGTGAATCAGTTCAGTGTTGCGGTGAGTGAAGTTATCCACGGTGGAGGAAGAGTTTGATGGTTGAAGGGTAATAACTGCTCCTGAACCTGGTGCTGGGGATTTAAGGCTCCTGTATCTCCTGCCCAAAAGCACAGTGAGATGAGACCGTGGCCTGGATGGTGATGATGGATACTGCTCTCTTGTGACAATGCTCCTTGTAGATGTGGGGAGGGCTTTGCCAATGATGGACTGGACTGTATCCAACATATTTTGCAGGAGAACTGCACAGGCCTTGTCACTACACTATTCTTAAGTTTTACACAGAACTGACTAGTTGGATACAGGTACTGCCCAATTGGTCACCTTCCTTAATGGATGATCAGTCACCAATCACACTACAGTAATACTGGTATTAATGGCCAATAGAATCTATAAACGCCAATAATACTTCAGAATTAGTGAAGTAACTGACCAATAGTAAGTGTCACCATAGAACCTGCTGAGATCCTCCAACATTTAGTGTGTGTTACTCTGGAATTCCAGCATCTGCAGAATCTTCTGTGTTTGTGATTTGCCTCCTTATCTTCATTAACCACCTTTTAGAACCTTCAAAACTGCAGCTACTCTGGGAGAAAAGAAACTTAATGAAACTTTCCTTTCCCTCAAACTACGAGATCACATAAATCCCAAATCACCCTCTTTCCTGTAATCACGTGGCCTCAAAGCCTCAGGAAAGTGATGGATGTGAAACCATCTCTCTATCAGTCCATCGCTCCAGAAAAAATAAACCATCATGGAAGCTAATTGCTTTTAGGATTCTCACTGGAAATCCATTCTTTGCCCCAACCATTGTTTGAGAATTCCCGGGATTATTACCTTTCGGTTATTGCAGTTTATTTCAAGGCTTGTTACCATGTTAATTGAAGTCGTCTAAACTGTCCGTGCTGGGCAAACGCTTCCCTCTCAGCTAATGCTCTCGCCCAGTGTAAAGGCCTGCTTAACATAACATAAGCTCATCTCAGCTCACAAAGCTTATTATAGTTAACATTTAATCACCATTCACAGCAGCCTTTTACCAGAAGCAGCAAAAAGAAGGTACTGAACAATTATAGCTGAAGTACCTCCATCAAAGTCCAGGGTGCTATCCCCAGCTGGGCTGTGACGCTTGGCAATCAGCCTTTGGCTTTCACAGCAATTTCTTGTCAACTCCCCCTTTCTCCCTTGCCTCCCAAAGTGACATTAACTTCGGCAGCTTGTCAATATCTCCACGGCAACAGTCATAGCCTCTAGTGTGGACTTACCCCACCAGGGTCTTTGTTTGCAGGCACTGAGTGTGCCTAATAATCGCATGGAGTGAAGGAAGGGGGGAGAAATATTCCGACATGTGTAGCTGCAACAAATGGTGTTGAATTTCATGTTGCCTTCTAGTTTAAGATGAGAAACAAAAGGAGCATAACTGACTTGAGATGGCAAAATCAGTTTTACAAATATCCATTTTTGCTAACTGCTTTGCTTTTCTGCATCTTGATGTATTTGACCATTCATGGTTTGAATTTGGTAGGAAATATAGAAGGTGTCTGTGACAGCACAGCCCATGATGTTTGCCAGTATGTGAACCTATTCTAAGATCATTATCACCCTTCCCTTCTACATAACCCTACATTTGTCTTTCATCCATGTGCCCATATAAGAATCTCTTCAATTATACTTAGCATATTTATAGAAAAGGACAAGGAGAAAGGCAATTTTACTAGATATTGAAATTACTTCATAAAGTCAAGTTTATTGTCATATTCCAAGTACGTGCAGGCACTGATTCAATGAAAAATGTACTTGCAGCAGCATTACTGCACCTAGTGAAGTTGCCACGGAGTGTCTGTTCATGGTCTTCCACTGCTGTAGACCAGCCATTTCAAGGTTCAACATATTGTGTATTCAGGGATGTTCCTCTGCACGCCGCTGTTGTAATGTGTGTTTAACTGAGTTACTGTCGCCTTCCTATTAGCTTGAACCAGCCTGGCCATTCTCCCTTGATCTCTAATTAAGAAGGCATTTTTGCCTACAGAACTGCCACTCATTGGATTTTTGTTTTGTTTTTCGCACCATTCTGTGTAAACTCCCAGGAGATCAGCAGTTTCTGAGATGCACCAACCATCCCGTCTGGTACCAACAATCAAGGTCATTTAGATCACATTTCTTCCCCATTTAGTCTGAACAATAGCTGAACCTCTTGACTATGTCTGCATGCTTTTATGCACTGAATTGCTGCCACGTGATTGGCTGATCAGATATTTGTATTAATGAGCAGGTGTACAGGTGTACCTAATAAAGTGAGTGTAAATTGAAAATAAATTAATACAACTTATACAAGAAATAATACAATTGGAACAAAAAATGTCCATTTTAGTGTGAGTGATACAAGTGGTCATAGTGCTGCTAAAGTGTAGTGAGCAATACACACAAAATGCTGGAGGAACTCAGCAAGTCAGGCAGCATCTATGGAGGAGAATGAAACTGTTGACATTTTGAGTTGAGACCCTTCATCACAGAAAGGAAGGAGACTTTGGAGAAAGAGCAAAAGAGATTCACTAGGATGTTGCCTGGATTAGAGGGCATGTGACAAAATCTGCAGATGCTGGACATCCAAGCAACACACACAAACTACTGGAGGAACTCAGCAGGCTGAGCAGCATCTATGGAAAAAAGTAAACAGTCGATGTTTTAGGCTGAGATGCTTCATCAGGACTGGAGAAAAAAAGATGAAGAGTCAGAGTAAGAAGGTGATGGAGGGGATGAAGAAGCACAAGGTGACAGGTGAAACTGGGAGGGGGTGGAGGGGTGAAGTAAAGAGAATGGACTCATCGCTGCAGTAAAGGACTGACATGTTGGAATGAGAATGGGAAGTGGAATTAGCCCCTTCCCTCCTACATCCTTGACACTTCACACGCTCTTTATCTTCTCAATAATTTCAAGTTCCCTGGTTCCGATCATCTTATTTTGACTATGGATGTCCAGTCCCTATACACCTCCATCCCCCATCAGGAAGGCCTCAAAGCTCTCCGTTTCTTTCTGGACACCAGACCAAACCAGTTTCCCTCCACCATCGCTCTCCTCCATCTGGCAGACTGGTCTTCACTCTCAATAATCTCTCCTTCGGCTCCTCCACTTCCTTCAAACAAAAGGTGTCGCCGTGGGCACTTGCATGGGTCCCAGCTATGCCTGCCTTTCTGTTGGCTATGTGGAACAGTCTATGTTCCAAGCCTACACTGGTGACTGTTCCACACTTTTCCTACGCTATATCGACGACTGCGTTGGTGCTGCTTCCTGCACCCATGCAGAGCTCAACTTCAACAACATTGCCTCCACTTCCACCCTGCCCCTAAATCTACCTGGTTCATTTCTGGTACCACCCTCCCCCTCACTGTCTCTATCCCTGAACATAGGACGTTGAAGTTTACAGCACATTACAGGCCCCTCGGCCCACAATGTTGTGCCGACCCTGTAACCTACTCTAGAGACTGCCTAGAATTTCCCTAGCACATAGCCCAGTAGATAGGCTGTCTTTGGAGACAGCTTATCTACTGATGTCTATTATAAACCCATGGACTCTCACAGCTTCCTGGACTATACCTCTTCCCACCCTGTCACTTGTAAAAATGCCATCCCCTTCTCTCAATTCCTCCGTCTCCACTGCATCTGCTCTCAGGATGGGGCTTTTCACTCCAGAATGAAGAAGGTGTCCTCTTTCTTCAAAGAAAGGGGCTTCCCTTCCTCCACCATCATTGCTGCCCTCAACCATATCTCTTCCATTTCAAGCATGTCTGCCCTCACCCCATCCTCCTGCCACCCCACCAGGGATAGGGTTCCTCATCCTCACCTACCACCCCATCACCCTCCACGTCCAGCACATAATTCTCTGTAACTTCCGCCATCTCCAACAGGATCCCCCCATTCCCCGCTTTCTGCTCTCCACAGGGATCACTCCCTTTGCGACTCCCTTGTCCGTTTGTTCCTCCCCCTGATCTCCCTCCTAACACTTATCCTTGCAAGCGGAACAAGTGCTACACTTGTCCCTACACCTCCTCCCTCACTATCATCTAGGGCCCTAAACAGTCCATCTGGGTGAAGCAACACTTCACCTGTGAGTCCGTTGGAGTCAGCTACTGTATCTGGTGCTCTCAGTGTGACCTCCTGTATATTGGAGAGACCTGACGTAGATTGGGAGACCACTTCGCCAAGCACCTACACTTCATCCGTCAGAAAAACTGTGATCTCTCACTGGTCACCCATTTCAATTCCACTTCCCATTACCATTCCAAGATGTCAATCCATGGCCTCGTCTACTGTTGCGACAAGGCCACACTCAGATTGGAGGAGAAACACCTTATATGCTGTATGGGTAGCATCCAACCTGACAGCATGAACATCGGTTTCAAAATCTTCCAGTAATAACCCCCCTTCACCATTCTCAATCCCCTTTTCCCTCTCTCACCTTATCTCCTTGCCTGGCCATCACCTCCCTCTGATGCTGTTTTCCCTTCCTTTTCGTCCATGGCCTTCTGTCCTCCCCTATCAGATACTCACTTCTCCAGCCCTGCATCTCTTTCACCCATCAACTACTCAGCTCATTACTGAACTTCGCCCTACACCCCGGGTTTCACCGATCAAATACTACCTTGTATTCCTGCCTCCCCTCCACCAAGTTTCTCATTCTGACTTTTCATCTTTTTTCCCCAAGTCCTGCTGAAAGGACTCAGCACGAAATATCGACTGCACTCTTTTGTATAGATGCTGTTTGACGTGCTGATTTCCTCTAGCATTTTTGTGTGCAAAGGATGATCAGACAGGGGTTGATCAGACTGGGGATAGACAGACTGGGGATGGTCAGACTGGGGATGGTCAGAGAGGGGATGATCAGACTGGGGACAATCAGACAGGGGATGATCAGACTGGGGATGATCAGACTGGGGATGATCAGACTGGCGATGATCAGACAGGGGTTGATCAGACAGGGGATGGACAGACTGGGGATGATCAGACTGGGGATGGTCAGAGAGGGGATGATCAGACTGGGAATGATCAGACAGGGGATGGTCAGACTGGGGATGGTCAGACTTTAGATGATCAGACTGGGGACGGTCAGACTGGGAATGGTAAGACTGGGGAAGGTCGGACTGGGGAAGGTCAGGCTGGGGATGATCAGACTGGGGATGATCAGACAGGGGATGCTCAGACGGGATGGTCAGACTGGGGATGGTCAGACTGGGGATGGTCAGACTGGGGAAGGTCAGACAGGGTTGTTCAGACTGGGGATGATCAGACAGGGGTTGATCAGACTGGGGATTATAAGACATGGGATGATCAGACTGGGGATAATCGGACTGGAGATGATCAGACTGGGGACAGTCAGACTGTTGATTGTGAGACTTTTTTTTTTTTTTTTAATTTAAACAAAATTCTTTATTACAAATGTCGGTGCCATACAATATTTACAAACCCAGTGAATAACACATTTACTACACTACAAACAGACAATACATGTTAAACCAATATATTGCCATCCTCGTCAATGATGGCATTTACACCCCGCGGAGCCCAACGGTCCCGGAACATCTCGACGGTCGCCGTGGACTGTGCGTATTCCTTTTCAATGTTCACCCGGGCTCGAACATACCCCCTAAACATAGCCAGGCAGTCCGCCCGGGGAGAACCTCCTGCCACCCTTTTCCAGGAGCCACGGATGGCAATTTTCGCCAGCCCCAGGAGCAAGTTGACAAGGACATCCTCATCCCTCTGTGCCCCCCTCCTTACTGGATGACCATATATGAATAGGGTGGGACTGAAATGCAACCAGAAGGCGAGAAGCAGCCCACGCAAATACGCGAAAAGGGGCTGCAGCCTCACACACTCCACGTACATATGGTACACGGTCTCCTCCAGCCCGCAGAAGTGACACGCGGCTGGGAGATCCGTGTACAAACTAAAGAACTTATTGCAGGGCACCGCTTTATGCAGCACCCTCCAGCCGAGATCCCCAAGGTGCATGGGAAGGACTCCCTTGTAGAGGGACTTCCACTGGGGACCCCCCTCACCTCCAGGTGGAAAGACCGACCGCCATGGCGTGTCGGGACGGTGGACAAATGCTAGGAAGTGGAGGGTGTGGAGCAGCAGCCCATAAAGGTACCTCCTGCCTGCATCCCTAAATGGGATTGTGGGTGTTGATGAAAGACGGCTCAAGTTGTGTGGATTCGTCTCTCGGGTAAGGCTGCGGGGCCTGGGCCCGACGAGCAGCTCAGCCCGAGTCGTTCCACACACCTGAGCCGCACTGACATCCGTTGAGACAGGGCAAGGGTCGGCCAGGACCCCGCCCTCTGCCAGAGGAGGGGATTCCCGGCCTGAGGCAACCATGTTCCAGACTCTCAGTAGGTCCTGATAGAAGCCGGGCAGCCTCTGCAAAGCAGCACGGCTGACGCCCGCCGGTGGTAGCTGCATATCTTCGGCAAGACAGCAGCCCCTCCGGAGGAAGAAAGTCGCCAACACGTGCCACCTGGGAGGGTGCTCGGCGTACAGGAATCTCTGCAGCGTCCTGAGGCGGAGAGCCGCCAGTCGTGTGCGTACACACACCAGCGACTGTCCGCCCTCTCCTTCTGGGAGACTCAGAACCGCTGCAGAGACCCAGTGCTTCCTGTTTCCCCAGAAGAAGTCCACTAGCTTCCTCTGCATTCTTGCGACAAAAGGGGCAGGGGGGGCCAAGGTGACCATCCGGTACCACAACATGGAGGCCACCAGCTGGTTTATGACCACCACCCTGCCTCGATAGGAAAGCACCCTGAGAAGGCCTGACCAGCGCCCTAGCCGGGCCATGACCTTTGTCTCCAGGTCCTGCCAGTTCGCCAGCCAGGTCTCCCCAGAAGGACTCAGGTAGACTCCCAGATAGAGAAGACGTCTGGTGCTCCACTCAAAAGCTCTCATCTCCTCCGGCAGGGAGTCCACCTGCCACTGGCCTACTAAGAGTCCGGAACATTTCGCCCAGTTGATCCTGGCGGAGGATGCCGCCGAGAAAACATCTTGGCACTCGCGCATCCTCCGCAGGTCACAGGGGTCTGTCATCATGAGGAGTACGTCATCGGCGTAGGCCGAGAGGACGACCCCCATGTCCGGTTCGTGCAGAACCAGACCTGTCAGCCTTCGCCGAAGAAGGCCGAGGAATGGCTCGACACAGATCGCATACAGTTGACCGGACATGGGGCACCCTTGACGCACTCCTCTTCGGAAGTGGATAGGTCCTGTCAATGATCCATTAATTTTAACTAGGCACTCTGCGGCAGAGTACAGGAGCCGAACTCGGGCCACAAAGTGTGGTCCGAGCCCAAAAGCCTGCAGGGTGCCCACCAGGAAACTGTGGTCCACCCGGTCAAAAGCCTTCTCCTGGTCAAGAGAAAGAAACGCTGCCGGGGTCCCAGTCTCCTGGAGTAGGTGGATCAGGTCCCGTACTAGGTGGACATTGTCCTGGATGGAGCGGCCCGGGACTGTATAAGATTGGTCAGGATGGACCACCTGTCCAATTACCGAACCCAGACGGTTGGCCATTGCCCGGGCGAAGATCTTGTAGTCCACGCACAAGAGGGAGACCGGCCGCCAGTTCTTTAGCAGGCGGAGGTCTCCCTTCTTGGGCAGTAGGACCACAACAGCTCTCCGCCATGAGAGGGGCATTTCTCTGGTGGCTAGGCTCTCCCCTTGGACAAGGCTGTAATCATCCCCCAGGACATCCCAAAAAGCCTGATAAAACTCAACACTCAGTCCATCCAAACCAGGGGACTTGCCCCTCCGGAGTTGCCGAAGGGCAGTGGACAGCTCCTCCCGAGTCAGGGGGGCATCCAGACGCACTGCGTCCTCTGGGCTGACCTTCGGCAAATCCTCCCAGACCTCATTACACGCCTCCGCATTTGACGGATCAGGCGAGAATAAGGACCGATAGAATGAACGGACCTCGTTGTTAATTCCATCAGGGTCCAACTGGGGACGATCAGACTGGGGATCGTCAGACTGAGGATGGACAGACTGGGGATGGACAGACTGGGGACAGTCAGACTGGGGATAGTCAGACTGGGAATATTCAGACTTGGGATATTCAGACTGGGTAGGATCAGACAGGGGATGATCAGACTAGCGACAGACAGATTGGGGACGGTCGGACGGGGACGATCAAACTTGGGATGGTCAGACTGGGGATGGTCAGACAGGGGATGGTCAGTCTGGGGATTATCAGACTGGGGATGACCAGACAGGGGATTGTCAGTCTGGGGATGATCAGACTGGGGATGATCAGACTGAGGATGGTCAGACTGGGGATGATCAGAGAAGCGGTGATCATACAGGGATGATCAGACAGGTGATGGTCAGACTTGGGACGGTCAGCCTGGGTATGATCAGACTGGGGATGGTCAGACTGGGGATGGTCAGACTGGGGTTGATCAGACTGGGGACGTTCAACCTGGGGACGATCAGACTGGGGATGATCAGACTGGGGATGGACAGACTGGGGATGGTCAGACAGCAGATGAGCAGACTGGGGATGATCAGACAGGGGATGGTCAGACTGGGGTTGAACAGACTGGGGATGATCAGACAGGGGATGATCAGACGGTGGATGGTCAGACTGAGGATGCTCAGACTGGGTATGATCAGACTGGGGATGATCAGACTGGGGACGGTCAGACAGAGGACGGTCAGACTGGGGATGGTCATACTGTGGATGGTCAGACAGGAGATAAACAGACTGGGGACGGTCAGCCTGGGTGTGATCAGATTGGGGATGGTCAGACAGGGGATGCTCAGACTGGGATTGATCAGACTGGGACGTTCAAACTGGGGACGATCAGACTGGGGATCGTCACACTGAGGATGGACAGACTGGGGATAGTCAGACTGTGGATATTCAGACTGGGGATATTCAGACTGGGTAGGATCAGACAGGGGATGATGAGACTAGCGACGGACAAATTGGGGACGGTCAGACAGGGACGATCAAACTGGGGATGGTCAAACAGGGATGGTCTGTCTGGGGATGATCAGACTGGGAATGACCAGACAGGGGATTGTCAGTCTGGGGATGATCAGATTGGGGATGATCAGTCTGAGGATGGTCAGACTGGGGATGATCAGACTGGGGATGGACAGACTGGGGATGGACAGACTGGGGACAGTCAGACAGAGGATGGTCAGACTGGGGATGGTCAGACTGGGGAAGGTCAGCCTGGGGATGGTCAGACTGGGGACGATCAGGGAGGGGATGATCAGACTGGGGATGGTCAGACTGGGGATGATCTGACTGGGGAAGGTCAGACTAGGGATGATCAGACTGGGTAGGATCAGACTGGGGATGATCAGACTGGGGACGGTCAGATTGAGGATGGTCAGTCTGAGGATGATCAGACTGGGAATGGTCAGTCTGGGGATGATCAGACTGGGGATGATCAGACTGAGGATGGTCAGACTGGGGTAATCAGTCGGGATGATCAGAGAAGCCGTGATCAGACAGGGGATGATCAGACAGGGGATGATCAGACAGATGATGGTCAGACGAGGGACGGTCAGACTGTGGACGGTCAGCCTGGGTGTTATCAGACTGGGGATGGTCAGTCTGGGGATGCTCAGACTGGGATTGATCAGACTGGGGACGTTCAAACTGGGGGCGATCAGACTGCCCAGTTGATGGACAGACTGGGGAGGGTCAGATAGAGGATGGACAGACTGGGGAGGGTCAGATAGAGGATGGTCAGACTGGGGATAGTCAGATTGGGGATGGTCGGACTGGGGACAATCAGACTGGTGATGGTTAGTCTGGGGATGGTCAGTCTGAGGATGATCAGACTGGGGATGGTCAGTCTGGGGATGATCAGACTGGGGATGGTCAGACTGGGGTTATCAGACGGGATGATCAGAGAAGCTGTGATCACACAGGGGATGATCAGGCAGATGATGGTCAGACTAGGGACGGTCAGACTGGGGACGGTCAGCCTGGGTGTGATCAGATTGGGGATGGTCAGACAGGGGATGCTCAGACTGGGATTGATCAGACTGGGGACGTTCAAACTGGGGACGATCAGACTGGGGATCGTCACACTGAGGATGGACAGACTGGGGATGGACAGACTGGGGACGGTCAGACTGGGGATAGTCAGACTGTGGATATTCAGACTGGGGATATTCAGACTGGGTAGGATCAGACAGAGGATGATGAGACTAGCGACGGACAGATTGGGGACGGTCAGACAGGGACGATCAAACTGGGGATGGTCAAACAGGGATGGTCTGTCTGGGGATGATCAGACTGGGAATGACCAGACAGGGGATTGTCAGTCTGGGGATGATCAGATTGGGGATGATCAGTCTGAGGATGGTCAGACTGGGGATGATCAGACTGGGGATGGACAGGCTGGGGACAGTCAGACAGAGGATGGTCAGACTGGGGATGGTCAGACTGGGGAAGGTCAGCCTGGGGATGGTCAGACTGGGGACGATCAGGGAGGGGATGATCAGACTGGGGATGGTCAGACTGGGGATGATCTGACTGGGGAAGGTCAGACTAGGGATGATCAGACTGGGTAGGATCAGACTGGGGATGATCAGACTGGGGACGGTCAGATTGAGGATGGTCAGTCTGAGGATGATCAGACTGGGAATGGTCAGTCTGGGGATGATCAGACTGGGGATGATCAGACTGAGGATGGTCAGACTGGGGTAATCAGTCGGGATGATCAGAGAAGCCGTGATCAGACAGGGGATGATCAGACAGATGATGGTCAGACGAGGGAGGGTCAGACTGTGGACGGTCAGCCTGGGTGTTATCAGACTGGGGATGGTCAGTCTGGGGATGCTCAGACTGGGATTGATCAGACTGGGGACGTTCAAACTGGGGGCGATCAGACTGCCCAGTTGATGGACAGACTGAGGAGGGTCAGATAGAGGATGGACAGACTGGGGAGGGTCAGATAGAGGATGGTCAGACTGGGAATAGTCGGGCTGGGGATATATTCAGACTGGGTAGGATCAGACAGGGATGATGAGACTCGGGACGGAAAGATTGGGGACATTCGGACGGGGACGATCAAACTGTGGATAGCCAGACAGGGGATGGTCAGTCTGGGGATGATCGGACTGGGGATGACCAGACTGGGGATGGTCAGTCTGGGGATGATCGGACTGGGGATGATCAGACTGAGGATGGTCAGACTGGGGATGATCAGAGAAGCGGTGATCAGACAGGGGATGATCAGACAGGTGATGGTCAGACTAGAGACGGTCAGACGTGGGACGGTCAGCCTGGGTATGGTCAGACTGGGGATGGTCAGACTGCAGATGGTCAAACTGGAGTTGATCTGACTGGGGACGTTCAACCGGGGGACGATCAGATTGAGGATGATCAGACTGGGGATGGACAGACTGGGTACGGTCAGACAGAGGATGATCAGACTGAGGATGGTCAGACTTGGGATGGTCAGACTGGAGATAATCAGACTGGAGATGTCTGACAGGCGACAATCAGACTGGGGACGTTCTGATTGTGGACGGTCAGAATGGGGACAGTCAGCCTGGGGACGGTCAGTCTCGGTATGATCAGAGTGGGGATGGTCAGACTGGGACTGATCAGACTAGGGACGTTCAACCTGGGGACGATCAGACTGGGGATGGTGAGACAGGGGATCGACAGACTGCGGAAGATCAGACAGAGGATGATCAGACTGGGGATGATCAGACTGGGGATGGACAGACTGGGGACGGTCGGACTGGGGACGATCAAACTGGGGATGGTCAGACTGGGGATGGTTAGACTGGGGCTGGTCAATCTGTGGATGATCAGACTGGGGATGACCTGACTGGGGATGGTCAGTCTGGGGATGATCAGACTGGCGACGATCACACTGAGGATGGTCAGACTGGGGATGATCAGAGAAGCGGTGATCAGACAAGTGATGGTCAGACTAGGGATGGTCAGAGTGGGGACGGTCAGCCTGCGTATGTTCAGACTGGGGATGGTCAGACTGGGGTTGATCAGACTGGGGACGTTCAACCGGGGGACTATCAGACTGGGGATGATCAGACTAGGGATAGACAGACTGGGGACGGTCAGACAGAGGATGGTCAGACTGGGAATAGTCAGACTGGGGAAGGTCAACCTGGGGATGGTCAGACTCGGGACGTTCAGGCAGGTGATAACCAGACTGAGGATGGTCAGACAGGGGATGGTCAGACTGGAGATAATCAGACTGGAGATGATCTGACAGGTGATAATCAGACTGGGGACGTTCAGATTGTGGACGGTCAGACTGAGGACAGTCAGCCGGGGTATGATCAGACTGGGGATGGTCAGAGTGGGGATGGTCAGCCTGGGATTGATCAGTCTGGGGACGCTCATGCAGAGGATGGTCAGACTGGGGATGATCACACTGCGCATGGTCAGACTGGGAATGGTCAGGCTGGGGATGATCAGACTGGGGACGGTCAGACTGGGGATGTTCAGACTGGGGATGGTCAGACAAAGGATGGTCAGACTGGGGAATATCAGACTGGGAACAGTCAGACTGGGGACGGTCAGACTGGCGACGGTCTGACTGGGGATGGTCAGACTGTTGATGTTCTGACTGGGGACGATCAGACTGGGGATGATCAGACTGGGTATTGTCAGACAGGGGATGATCAGATTGGGGATGATCAGACTAGGCGTGATCAGACTGGGGATGATCAGACTGAGGATGGTCAGGCTGGGAACGGACAGACTGGGGATGGTCAGACTGGGGATGGTCAGACTGGGGATGGTCAGACTGGCAATGTTCAGATTGGGGTTGATCAAACTGTGGCTGATCAGACGGGATGATCAGGCGGGAGATGATCAAACTGGGGATGGTCAGACTGGAGATGGTCAGACTGGGGACGATCAGACTGGGGACAGTCAGACTGCCAAAGGACATACTGGGGACGGTCAGGCTGGGGATTGTCAGACTGGGGATGATCAGAGTGAGGATGGTCAGACTGGGGACGAACAGACTGGGGATGGTCAGACTGGGGATGATCAGACGGTTGATGGTCTGACAGGGGACGATCACACTGGGGATGATCAGACTGGGGATTGTCAGACAGGGGTTGATCAGACTGGGGATTGTCAGACGGGTTGATCAGACTGGGGATGATCAGACTAGGCGTGATCAGACTGGGGATGATCAGACTGAGGATGGTCAGGCTGGGGACGGACAGACTAGGGACGGTCAGACTGCCAAAGGACATACTGGGGATGGTCAGACTGGGGATAGTCAGACTGGGGAAGCTCAGACTGCCAAAGGACATACTGGGGATGGTCAGACTGGGGATAGTCAGACTGGGGAAGCTCAGACTGCGGATGGTCACTCTGGGGATGGTCAGACTGGGGATAATCGGACTGGGGATGGTGAGACTGGGGATCGTCAGACAAGGGATGATCAGTCAGGGGATGATCAGACTGGGGATGATCAGTCTAGGGATGGTCAGACTGCTGATGGTCTGACTGGGGATGATCAGACTGTGTATGGTCAGACTGGGCATTGTCAGACAGGGGATGATCAGACAGGGGATGATCAGACTGGAGATGATAAGACAGGGAATGGTCAGACTGGGGATGGTCAGACTGGGGATGGTCAGTTGAGGATATTCTGACTGTGGAAGATCAGGCTGGGGACAGTCAGACTGGGGTTGGTCAGAGTGGGGATGATCAGAATGGGCTAGTCAGTCTGGGGATGGTCAGACTGGGGATGATCAGACGGGGGATGATCAGACTGGGGATATTCAGATTGGGGACAGTCAGACTGTTGATGGTCAGACTTGGGATGGTCAGACTTGGGATGGTCAGACTTGGGATGGTCAGACTGGGGATGATCAGACTGGGGACAGTCAAACTGGAGATGATCAGACTGGGGACAGTCAAACTGGAGATGATCAGACTGGTGATGGTCAGACTGGTGACGGTCAGACTGGAACGGTCAGACTGTTGATGGTCAGACTGGGGATGGTCAAACTGTTGATGGTCAGACTGTTGTTGGTCAGACGGGCGATAGTCAGACGGGATGGTCAGACTGGGGATGATCAGACAGGGGATGATCAGACAGGGGATGATCTGACTGGGGTCGATCAGACTGGGGTTTATCAGACTGTTGATGGTCTGGTGGGGACAGTCAGAATGGAGATGGTCAGACTGGGGATGGTCAGACTGGGGCTGGTCAGACTGTTGATGGTCTGACTGGGGATTGTCTGACTGGGGATGGTCAGACTGGGGAAAATCAGACTGGGGATGGTCAGACTGGGGATGTTCAGACTGGGGATGGTCTGACTGTTGATGGTCAGAATGGGATGGTCAGACTGTTGATGGTCAGACCTGGGAAGGTCAGACTGTTGATGGACAGACCTGGAATGGTCAGAATGGGGATGGTCAGACTGGGGTTGATCAGACTGTTGATGGTCAGACTGGGGATGTTCAGACAGTGATTCTCAGACTGTGGATGGTCAGACTGGGGATGGTCAGACAGGAGATGGTCAGACAAAGGATGGTCAGACTGGGGAAGATCAGACTGGGGACGGTCTGACTGGGGATGGTCTGACTGGGGATAGTCAACTGTTGATGATCAGGCTGGGGACGATCAGACTGGGAATAGTCAGACTGGGGATAATCAGACTGTGGATGGTCAGACTGGGGATGGTCAAACTGGGGATAGTCAGACAGGGAATGGTAAGACTGGGGATGATCAGACAAGGGATGATCAGACAAAGGATGGACAGACTGCGGAAGATCAGACTCGGGAAGATCAGACTGGGGACAGTCAGACTGGAGACGGTCTCACTGGAGATGGTCTGACTGGGGATGGTCAGACTGGGGATGATCAGACTGGGGATGGTCAGACTGGGGATGGTCAAACTGGGTATAGTCAGACTGGGAATGGTCAGACTGGGGATGATCAGACAGCAGATGAACAGACAAAGGATGGTCAGACTGGGAATGGTCAGACAGGGGATGATCAAACTGGAAACGGTCAGACCGTGGATGGTCAGACTGGGGATGATCAGACTGGTGAAGGTCAGACTGGAACGTTCACACTGGGGATGATCAGACAGCAGATGAACAGATAAAGGATGGTCAGACAGGGGATGATCAGACTGGAGATGGTCAGACTGGGGATGGTCAAACTGTTGTTGGTCAGACTGGGGATGGTCAGACTGGGGATGGTCAGGCTGGGGATTGTCAGACTGTTGATGATCAGACTGGGGACGAACAGACTGGGGATGATCAAACAGGTGTTGAAGAGGCTGGGGATGGTCAGACTGGGGATGAGCCGACAGGGGATCATAAGACTGGGGATGATCAAATTGGGGATCATCAGACTGGGTCGATCAGACTGGGGATGGTCAGATTAGGGACGGTCAGACTGGGGATGGTCAGACTGGGGACGATCAGTCTTGGGACAGTCAGACTGGGACGATCAGCCTGGGGATGGTCAGACTGGGGACGGTCAGACTGGGGATGGTCTGACTGTTGATGGTCAGAATGGGAAGGTCAGACTGTTGATGGTCAGACCTGGGATGGACAGACCTGGGATGGTCAGACCGTGATTCTCAGACTGTGGATGGTCAGACTGGGGATGGTCAGTCTGGGGATAATCAGACTGGAGATGATCAGACAGGAGATGGTCAGACAAAGGATGGTCAGACTAGAGCTGGTCAAACTGGGGACGGTCAGACTGTGGATGGTCAGACTGGGAATGGTCAGACTGGGGATGATCAGACTGGGCACGGTCAGACTGGGGATGTTCAGACTGGGGATGTTCAGACTGGGGATGTTCAGACTGGGGATGATCAGACTGGGGATGGTCAGACCTGGGATGGACAGACCTGGGATGGTCAGACCGTGATTCTCAGACTGTGGATGGTCAGACTGGGGATGGTCAGTCTGGGGATAATCAGACTGGGGATGATCAGACATGAGATGGTCAGACAAAGTATGGTCAGACTGGGGCTGGTCAAACTGGGGACGGTCAGACTGGGAATGGTCAGACTGGGGATGATCAGACTGGGCACGGTCAGACTGGGGGTGTTCAGACTGGGGATGATCAGACTGGGGATGGTCAGACAAAGGATGGTCAGACTGAAGAATATCAGACTGGACACAGTCAGACTGGGGACGGTCTGACTGGGGATGGTCAGACTGGAGATGGTGAAACTGGGTATAGATAGACTGGGAATGGTCAGACTGGGGATTATCAGACAGGGGATGATCAGACAAAGGATGGTCAGACTGGAGAAGATCAAAACTGGGGACAGTCAGACTGGGGACTGTCTGACTGGGGATGGTCAGACTGGGGATGATCAGACTGGGGATGGTCAGACTGGGGATGGTCAAACTGGGGACGGTCAGACTGCGGATGGTCAGACTGGGAATGGTCAGACTGGGGTTGATCAGACTGGGAACGGTCAGACTGGGGATGTTCAGACTGGGGATGGTCAGACAAAGGATGGTCAGACTGGGGCTGGTCAAACTGGGGACGGTCAGACTGCGGACGGTCAGACTGGGAATGGTCAGACTGGGGATGATCAGACTGGGCACGGTCAGACTGGGGGTGTTCAGACTGGGGATGATCAGACTGGGGATGGTCAGACAAAGGATGGTCAGACTGAAGAATATCAGACTGGACACAGTCAGACTGGGGACGGTCTGACTGGGGATGGTCAGACTGGGGATGGTGAAACTGGGTATAGATAGACTGGGAATGGTCAGACTGGGGATTATGAGACAGGGGATGATCAGACAAAGGATGGTCAGACTGGAGAAGATCAAAACTGGGGACAGTCAGACTGGGGACTGTCTGACTGGGGATGGTCAGACTGGGGATGATCAGACTGGGGATGGTCAGACTGGGGATGGTCAAACTGGGGACGGTCAGACTGCGGATGGTCAGACTGGGAATGGTCAGACTGGGGTTGATCAGACTGGGAACGGTCAGACTGGGGATGGTCAGACAAAGGATGGTCAGACTGGGGCTGGTCAAACTGGGGACGGTCAGACTGCGGACGGTCAGACTGGGAATGGTCAGACTGGGGATGATCAGACTGGGCACGGTCAGACTGGGGGTGTTCAGACTGGGGATGATCAGACTGGGGATGGTCAGACAAAGGATGGTCAGACTGAAGAATATCAGACTGGACACAGTCAGACTGGGGACGGTCTGACTGGGGATGGTCAGACTGGGGATGGTGAAACTGGGTATAGATAGACTGGGAATGGTCAGACTGGGGATTATGAGACAGGGGATGATCAGACAAAGGATGGTCAGACTGGAGAAGATCAAAACTGGGGACAGTCAGACTGGGGACTGTCTGACTGGGGATGGTCAGACTGGGGATGATCAGACTGGGGATGGTCAGACTGGGGATGGTCAAACTGGGGACGGTCAGACTGCGGATGGTCAGACTGGGAATGGTCAGACTGGGGTTGATCAGACTGGGAACGGTCAGACTGGGGATGTTCAGACTGGGGATGGTCAGACAAAGGATGGTCAGACTGGGGAATATCAGACGGGGAACAGTCAGACTGGGGACGGTCAGACTGGGGACGGTCTGACTGGGGATGGTCGACTGCTGATGGTCTGACTGGGGACAATCAGACTGGGGATGGTCAGACTGGGGATTGTCAGACAGGGGATGATCAGAAAGGGGATGATCAGACTGGGGATGATCAGACTGAGGATAGTCAGGCTGGGGACGGACAGACTGGGGATGGTCAGACTGGGGATGGTCAGACTGGGGATAGTCAGACTGGTAATGTCCAGATTGGGGTTGATCAAACTGTGGCTGATCAGACAGGGGATGATCAGGCGGGGGATGATCAAACTGGGGATGGTCAGACTGGAGATGGTCAGACTGGGGATGATCAGACTGGGGACAGTCAGACTGCCAAAGGACATACTGGGGACGGTCAGGCTGGGGATTGTCAGACCGGGGATGATCAGAGTGAGGATGGTCAGACTGGGGACGAACAGACTGGAGATGGTCAGACTGGGGATGATCAGACGGTTGATGGTCTGACAGGGGACGATCACACTGGGGATGATCAGACTGGGGATTGTCAGACAGGGGTTGATCAGACTGGGGATTGTCAGACGGGTTGATCAGACTGGGGATGATCAGAGTAGGCGTGATCAGACTGGGGATGATCAGACTGAGGATGGTCAGGCTGGGGACGGACAGACTAGGGACGGTCAGACTGGGGATGGTCAGACTGGGGATAGTCAGACTAGGGAAGCTCAGACTGCGGATGGTCACACTGGGGATGGTCAGACTGGGGAAGGTCAGACTGGGGATGTTCAGTCTGGGGACGGACAGACAGGTGATAATCAAACTGGGGATAATCGGACTGGGGATGGTGAGACAGGAGATGGTCAGACAAAGGATGGTCAGACTAGAGCTGGTCAAACTGGGGACGGTCAGACTGTGGATGGTCAGACTGGGAATGGTCAGACTGGGGATGATCAGACTGGGCACGGTCAGACTGGGGATGTTCAGACTGGGGATGTTCAGACTGGGGATGATCAGACTGGGGATGGTCAGACCTGGGATGGACAGACCTGGGATGGTCAGACCGTGATTCTCAGACTGTGGATGGTCAGACTGGGGATGGTCAGTCTGGGGATAATCAGACTGGGGATGATCAGACATGAGATGGTCAGACAAAGTATGGTCAGACTGGGGCTGGTCAAACTGGGGACGGTCAGACTGCGGACGGTCAGACTGGGAATGGTCAGACTGGGGATGATCAGACTGGGCACGGTCAGACTGGGGATGTTCAGACTGGGGATGATCAGACTGGGGATGGTCAGACAAAGGATGGTCAGACTGAAGAATATCAGACTGGACACAGTCAGACTGGGGATGGTCTGACTGGGGATGGTCAGACTGGGGATGGTGAAACTGGGTATAGATAGACTGGGAATGGTCAGACTGGGGATTATCAGACAGGGGATGATCAGACAAAGGATGGTCAGACTGGAGAAGATCAAAACTGGGGACAGTCAGACTGGGGACTGTCTGACTGGGGATGGTCAGACTGGGGATGATCAGACTGGGGATGGTCAGACTGGGGATGGTCAAACTGGGGACGGTCAGACTGCGGATGGTCAGACTGGGAATGGTCAGACTGGGGATGATCAGACTGGGAACGGTCAGACTGGGGATGTTCAGACTGGGGATGGTCAGACAAAGGATGGTCAGACTGGGGAAGATCAGACTGGGGACGGTCTGACTGGGGATGGTCTGACTGGTGATAGTCAACTGTTGATGATCAGACTGGGGACGATCAGACTGGGAATAGTCAGACTGGGGATAATCAGACTGTGGATGGTCAGACTGGGGATGGTCAAACTGGGGATAGTCAAACAGGGAATGGTAAGACTGGGGATGATCAGACAAGGAATGATCAGACAAAGGATGGACAGACTGGGGAAGATCAGACTCGGGAAGATCAGACTGGGGACAGTCAGACTGGAGACGGTCTCACTGGAGATGGTCTGACTGGGGATGGTCAGACTGGTGATTCTCAGACTGTGGATGGTCAGACTGGGGATGGTCAAACTGGGTATAGTCAGACTGGGAATGGTCAGACTGGGGATGATCAGACAGCAGATGAACAGACAAAGGATGGTCAGACTGGGAATGGTCAGACAGGGGATGATCAAACTGGAGACGGTCAGACCGGGGATGGTCAGACTGGGGATGATCAGACTGGTGAAGGTCAGACTGGAACGTTCACACTGGGGATGATCAGACAGCAGATGAACAGATAAAGGATGGTCAGACAGGGGATGATCAGACTGGAGATGGTCAGACTGGGGATGGTCAAACTGTTGATGGTCAGACTGTTGTTGGTCAGACTGGGGATGGTCAGGCTGGGGATTGTCAGACTGTTGATGATCAGACTGGGGACGAACAGACTGGGGATGATCAAACAGGTGTTGAAGAGGCTGGGGATGGTCAGACTGGGGATGAGCCGACAGGGGATCATAAGACTGGGGATGATCAAATTGGGGATCATCAGACTGGGTCGATCAGACTGGGGATGGTCAGATTAGGGACGGTCAGACTGGGGATGGTCAGACTGGGGACGATCAGTCTTGGGACAGTCAGACTGGGACGATCAGCCTGGGGATGGTCAGACTGGGGACGGTCATACTGGGGATGGTCTGACTGTTGATGGTCAGAATGGGAAGGTCAGACTGTTGATGGTCAGACCTGGGATGGACAGACCTGGGATGGTCAGACCGTGATTCTCAGACTGTGGATGGTCAGACTGGGGATGGTCAGTCTGGGGATAATCAGACTGGAGATGATCAGACAGGAGATGGTCAGACAAAGGATGGTCAGACTAGAGCTGGTCAAACTGGGGACGGTCAGACTGTGGATGGTCAGACTGGGAATGGTCAGACTGGGGATGATCAGACTGGGCACGGTCAGACTGGGGATGTTCAGACTGGGGATGTTCAGACTGGGGATGATCAGACTGGGGATGGTCAGACCTGGGATGGACAGACCTGGGATGGTCAGACCGTGATTCTCAGACTGTGGATGGTCAGACTGGGGATGGTCAGTCTGGGGATAATCAGACTGGGGATGATCAGACATGAGATGGTCAGACAAAGTATGGTCAGACTGGGGCTGGTCAAACTGGGGACGGTCAGACTGGGAATGGTCAGACTGGGGATGATCAGACTGGGCACGGTCAGACTGGGGGTGTTCAGACTGGGGATGATCAGACTGGGGATGGTCAGACAAAGGATGGTCAGACTGAAGAATATCAGACTGGACACAGTCAGACTGGGGACGGTCTGACTGGGGATGGTCAGACTGGAGATGGTGAAACTGGGTATAGATAGACTGGGAATGGTCAGACTGGGGATTATGAGACAGGGGATGATCAGACAAAGGATGGTCAGACTGGAGAAGATCAAAACTGGGGACAGTCAGACTGGGGACTGTCTGACTGGGGATGGTCAGACTGGGGATGATCAGACTGGGGATGGTCAGACTGGGGATGGTCAAACTGGGGACGGTCAGACTGCGGATGGTCAGACTGGGAATGGTCAGACTGGGGTTGATCAGACTGGGGACGGTCAGACTGGGGATGGTCAGACAAAGGATGGTCAGACTGGGGCTGGTCAAACTGGGGACGGTCAGACTGCGGACGGTCAGACTGGGAATGGTCAGACTGGGGATGATCAGACTGGGCACGGTCAGACTGGGGGTGTTCAGACTGGGGATGATCAGACTGGGGATGGTCAGACAAAGGATGGTCAGACTGAAGAATATCAGACTGGACACAGTCAGACTGGGGACGGTCTGACTGGGGATGGTCAGACTGGGGATGGTGAAACTGGGTATAGATAGACTGGGAATGGTCAGACTGGGGATTATGAGACAGGGGATGATCAGACAAAGGATGGTCAGACTGGAGAAGATCAAAACTGGGGACAGTCAGACTGGGGACTGTCTGACTGGGGATGGTCAGACTGGGGATGATCAGACTGGGGATGGTCAGACTGGGGATGGTCAAACTGGGGACGGTCAGACTGCGGATGGTCAGACTGGGAATGGTCAGACTGGGGTTGATCAGACTGGGAACGGTCAGACTGGGGATGTTCAGACTGGGGATGGTCAGACAAAGGATGGTCAGACTGGGGCTGGTCAAACTGGGGACGGTCAGACTGCGGACGGTCAGACTGGGAATGGTCAGACTGGGGATGATCAGACTGGGCACGGTCAGACTGGGGGTGTTCAGACTGGGGATGATCAGACTGGGGATGGTCAGACAAAGGATGGTCAGACTGAAGAATATCAGACTGGACACAGTCAGACTGGGGACGGTCTGACTGGGGATGGTCAGACTGGGGATGGTGAAACTGGGTATAGATAGACTGGGAATGGTCAGACTGGGGATTATGAGACAGGGGATGATCAGACAAAGGATGGTCAGACTGGAGAAGATCAAAACTGGGGACAGTCAGACTGGGGACTGTCTGACTGGGGATGGTCAGACTGGGGATGATCAGACTGGGGATGGTCAGACTGGGGATGGTCAAACTGGGGACGGTCAGACTGCGGATGGTCAGACTGGGAATGGTCAGACTGGGGATGATCAGACTGGGAACGGTCAGACTGGGGATGTTCAGACTGGGGATGGTCAGACAAAGGATGGTCAGACTGGGGAATATCAGACGGGGAACAGTCAGACTGGGGACGGTCAGACTGGGGACGGTCTGACTGGGGATGGTCGACTGTTGATGGTCTGACTGGGGACAATCAGACTGGGGATGGTCAGACTGGGGATTGTCAGACAGGGGATGATCAGAAAGGGGATGATCAGACTGGGGATGATCAGACTGAGGATAGTCAGGCTGGGGACGGACAGACTGGGGATGGTCAGACTGGGGATGGTCAGACTGGGGATAGTCAGACTGGTAATGTCCAGATTGGGGTTGATCAAACTGTGGCTGATCAGACAGGGGATGATCAGGCGGGGGATGATCAAACTGGGGATGGTCAGACTGGGGATGATCAGACTGGGGACAGTCAGACTGCCAAAGGACATACTGGGGACGGTCAGGCTGGGGATTGTCAGACCGGGGATGATCAGAGTGAGGATGGTCAGACTGGGGACGAACAGACTGGAGATGGTCAGACTGGGGATGATCAGACGGTTGATGGTCTGACAGGGGACGATCACACTGGTGATGATCAGACTGGGGATTGTCAGACAGGGGTTGATCAGACTGGGGATTGTCAGACAGGTTGATCAGACTGGGGATGATCAGACTAGGCGTGATCAGACTGGGGATGATCACACTGGGGATGGTCAGACAAAGGATGGTCAGACTGAAGAATATCAGACTGGACACAGTCAGACTGGGGACGGTCTGACTGGGGATGGTCAGACTGGAGATGGTGAAACTGGGTATAGATAGACTGGGAATGGTCAGACTGGGGATTATGAGACAGGGGATGATCAGACAAAGGATGGTCAGACTGGAGAAGATCAAAACTGGGGACAGTCAGACTGGGGACTGTCTGACTGGGGATGGTCAGACTGGGGATGATCAGACTGGGGATGGTCAGACTGGGGATGGTCAAACTGGGGACGGTCAGACTGCGGATGGTCAGACTGGGAATGGTCAGACTGGGGTTGATCAGACTGGGGACGGTCAGACTGGGGATGGTCAGACAAAGGATGGTCAGACTGGGGCTGGTCAAACTGGGGACGGTCAGACTGCGGACGGTCAGACTGGGAATGGTCAGACTGGGGATGATCAGACTGGGCACGGTCAGACTGGGGGTGTTCAGACTGGGGATGATCAGACTGGGGATGGTCAGACAAAGGATGGTCAGACTGAAGAATATCAGACTGGACACAGTCAGACTGGGGACGGTCTGACTGGGGATGGTCAGACTGGGGATGGTGAAACTGGGTATAGATAGACTGGGAATGGTCAGACTGGGGATTATGAGACAGGGGATGATCAGACAAAGGATGGTCAGACTGGAGAAGATCAAAACTGGGGACAGTCAGACTGGGGACTGTCTGACTGGGGATGGTCAGACTGGGGATGATCAGACTGGGGATGGTCAGACTGGGGATGGTCAAACTGGGGACGGTCAGACTGCGGATGGTCAGACTGGGAATGGTCAGACTGGGGTTGATCAGACTGGGAACGGTCAGACTGGGGATGTTCAGACTGGGGATGGTCAGACAAAGGATGGTCAGACTGGGGCTGGTCAGTCTGGGGATAATCAGACTGGAGATGATCAGACAGGAGATGGTCAGACAAAGGATGGTCAGACTAGAGCTGGTCAAACTGGGGACGGTCAGACTGTGGATGGTCAGACTGGGAATGGTCAGACTGGGGATGATCAGACTGGGCACGGTCAGACTGGGGATGTTCAGACTGGGGATGTTCAGACTGGGGATGATCAGACTGGGGATGGTCAGACCTGGGATGGACAGACCTGGGATGGTCAGACCGTGATTCTCAGACTGTGGATGGTCAGACTGGGGATGGTCAGTCTGGGGATAATCAGACTGGGGATGATCAGACATGAGATGGTCAGACAAAGTATGGTCAGACTGGGGCTGGTCAAACTGGGGACGGTCAGACTGGGAATGGTCAGACTGGGGATGATCAGACTGGGCACGGTCAGACTGGGGGTGTTCAGACTGGGGATGATCAGACTGGGGATGGTCAGACAAAGGATGGTCAGACTGAAGAATATCAGACTGGACACAGTCAGACTGGGGACGGTCTGACTGGGGATGGTCAGACTGGAGATGGTGAAACTGGGTATAGATAGACTGGGAATGGTCAGACTGGGGATTATGAGACAGGGGATGATCAGACAAAGGATGGTCAGACTGGAGAAGATCAAAACTGGGGACAGTCAGACTGGGGACTGTCTGACTGGGGATGGTCAGACTGGGGATGATCAGACTGGGGATGGTCAGACTGGGGATGGTCAAACTGGGGACGGTCAGACTGCGGATGGTCAGACTGGGAATGGTCAGACTGGGGTTGATCAGACTGGGGACGGTCAGACTGGGGATGGTCAGACAAAGGATGGTCAGACTGGGGCTGGTCAAACTGGGGACGGTCAGACTGCGGACGGTCAGACTGGGAATGGTCAGACTGGGGATGATCAGACTGGGCACGGTCAGACTGGGGGTGTTCAGACTGGGGATGATCAGACTGGGGATGGTCAGACAAAGGATGGTCAGACTGAAGAATATCAGACTGGACACAGTCAGACTGGGGACGGTCTGACTGGGGATGGTCAGACTGGGGATGGTGAAACTGGGTATAGATAGACTGGGAATGGTCAGACTGGGGATTATGAGACAGGGGATGATCAGACAAAGGATGGTCAGACTGGAGAAGATCAAAACTGGGGACAGTCAGACTGGGGACTGTCTGACTGGGGATGGTCAGACTGGGGATGATCAGACTGGGGATGGTCAGACTGGGGATGGTCAAACTGGGGACGGTCAGACTGCGGATGGTCAGACTGGGAATGGTCAGACTGGGGTTGATCAGACTGGGAACGGTCAGACTGGGGATGTTCAGACTGGGGATGGTCAGACAAAGGATGGTCAGACTGGGGCTGGTCAAACTGGGGACGGTCAGACTGCGGACGGTCAGACTGGGAATGGTCAGACTGGGGATGATCAGACTGGGCACGGTCAGACTGGGGGTGTTCAGACTGGGGATGATCAGACTGGGGATGGTCAGACAAAGGATGGTCAGACTGAAGAATATCAGACTGGACACAGTCAGACTGGGGACGGTCTGACTGGGGATGGTCAGACTGGGGATGGTGAAACTGGGTATAGATAGACTGGGAATGGTCAGACTGGGGATTATGAGACAGGGGATGATCAGACAAAGGATGGTCAGACTGGAGAAGATCAAAACTGGGGACAGTCAGACTGGGGACTGTCTGACTGGGGATGGTCAGACTGGGGATGATCAGACTGGGGATGGTCAGACTGGGGATGGTCAAACTGGGGACGGTCAGACTGCGGATGGTCAGACTGGGAATGGTCAGACTGGGGATGATCAGACTGGGAACGGTCAGACTGGGGATGTTCAGACTGGGGATGGTCAGACAAAGGATGGTCAGACTGGGGAATATCAGACGGGGAACAGTCAGACTGGGGACGGTCAGACTGGGGACGGTCTGACTGGGGATGGTCGACTGTTGATGGTCTGACTGGGGACAATCAGACTGGGGATGGTCAGACTGGGGATTGTCAGACAGGGGATGATCAGAAAGGGGATGATCAGACTGGGGATGATCAGACTGAGGATAGTCAGGCTGGGGACGGACAGACTGGGGATGGTCAGACTGGGGATGGTCAGACTGGGGATAGTCAGACTGGTAATGTCCAGATTGGGGTTGATCAAACTGTGGCTGATCAGACAGGGGATGATCAGGCGGGGGATGATCAAACTGGGGATGGTCAGACTGGGGATGATCAGACTGGGGACAGTCAGACTGCCAAAGGACATACTGGGGACGGTCAGGCTGGGGATTGTCAGACCGGGGATGATCAGAGTGAGGATGGTCAGACTGGGGACGAACAGACTGGAGATGGTCAGACTGGGGATGATCAGACGGTTGATGGTCTGACAGGGGACGATCACACTGGGGATGATCAGACTGGGGATTGTCAGACAGGGGTTGATCAGACTGGGGATTGTCAGACAGGTTGATCAGACTGGGGATGATCAGACTAGGCGTGATCAGACTGGGGATGATCAGACTGAGGATGGTCAGGCTGGGGACGGACAGACTAGGGACGGTCAGACTGGGGATGGTCAGACTGGGGATAGTCAGACTAGGGAAGCTCAGACTGCGGATGGTCACACTGGGGATGGTCAGACTGGGGAAGGTCAGACTGGGGATGTTCAGTCTGGGGACGGACAGACAGGTGATAATCAAACTGGGGATAATCGGACTGGGGATGGTGAGACAGGAGATGGTCAGACAAAGGATGGTCAGACTAGAGCTGGTCAAACTGGGGACGGTCAGACTGTGGATGGTCAGACTGGGAATGGTCAGACTGGGGATGATCAGACTGGGCACGGTCAGACTGGGGATGTTCAGACTGGGGATGTTCAGACTGGGGATGATCAGACTGGGGATGGTCAGACCTGGGATGGACAGACCTGGGATGGTCAGACCGTGATTCTCAGACTGTGGATGGTCAGACTGGGGATGGTCAGTCTGGGGATAATCAGACTGGGGATGATCAGACATGAGATGGTCAGACAAAGTATGGTCAGACTGGGGCTGGTCAAACTGGGGACGGTCAGACTGCGGACGGTCAGACTGGGAATGGTCAGACTGGGGATGATCAGACTGGGCACGGTCAGACTGGGGATGTTCAGACTGGGGATGATCAGACTGGGGATGGTCAGACAAAGGATGGTCAGACTGAAGAATATCAGACTGGACACAGTCAGACTGGGGATGGTCTGACTGGGGATGGTCAGACTGGGGATGGTGAAACTGGGTATAGATAGACTGGGAATGGTCAGACTGGGGATTATCAGACAGGGGATGATCAGACAAAGGATGGTCAGGATGGAGAAGATCAAAACTGGGGACAGTCAGACTGGGGACTGTCTGACTGGGGATGGTCAGACTGGGGATGATCAGACTGGGGATGGTCAGACTGGGGATGGTCAAACTGGGGACGGTCAGACTGCGGATGGTCAGACTGGGAATGGTCAGACTGGGGATGATCAGACTGGGAACGGTCAGACTGGGGATGTTCAGACTGGGGATGGTCAGACAAAGGATGGTCAGACTGGGGAAGATCAGACTGGGGACGGTCTGACTGGGGATGGTCTGACTGGTGATAGTCAACTGTTGATGATCAGTCTGGGGATAATCAGACTGGAGATGATCAGACAGGAGATGGTCAGACAAAGGATGGTCAGACTAGAGCTGGTCAAACTGGGGACGGTCAGACTGTGGATGGTCAGACTGGGAATGGTCAGACTGGGGATGATCAGACTGGGCACGGTCAGACTGGGGATGTTCAGACTGGGGATGGTCAGACAAAGGATGGTCAGACTGAAGAATATCAGACTGGACACAGTCAGACTGGGGACGGTCTGACTGGGGATGGTCAGACTGGAGATGGTGAAACTGGGTATAGATAGACTGGGAATGGTCAGACTGGGGATTATGAGACAGGGGATGATCAGACAAAGGATGGTCAGACTGGAGAAGATCAAAACTGGGGACAGTCAGACTGGGGACTGTCTGACTGGGGATGGTCAGACTGGGGATGATCAGACTGGGGATGGTCAGACTGGGGATGGTCAAACTGGGGACGGTCAGACTGCGGATGGTCAGACTGGGAATGGTCAGACTGGGGTTGATCAGACTGGGGACGGTCAGACTGGGGATGGTCAGACAAAGGATGGTCAGACTGGGGCTGGTCAAACTGGGGACGGTCAGACTGCGGACGGTCAGACTGGGAATGGTCAGACTGGGGATGATCAGACTGGGCACGGTCAGACTGGGGGTGTTCAGACTGGGGATGATCAGACTGGGGATGGTCAGACAAAGGATGGTCAGACTGAAGAATATCAGACTGGACACAGTCAGACTGGGGACGGTCTGACTGGGGATGGTCAGACTGGGGATGGTGAAACTGGGTATAGATAGACTGGGAATGGTCAGACTGGGGATTATGAGACAGGGGATGATCAGACAAAGGATGGTCAGACTGGAGAAGATCAAAACTGGGGACAGTCAGACTGGGGACTGTCTGACTGGGGATGGTCAGACTGGGGATGATCAGACTGGGGATGGTCAGACTGGGGATGGTCAAACTGGGGACGGTCAGACTGCGGATGGTCAGACTGGGAATGGTCAGACTGGGGTTGATCAGACTGGGAACGGTCAGACTGGGGATGTTCAGACTGGGGATGGTCAGACAAAGGATGGTCAGACTGGGGCTGGTCAAACTGGGGACGGTCAGACTGCGGACGGTCAGACTGGGAATGGTCAGACTGGGGATGATCAGACTGGGCACGGTCAGACTGGGGGTGTTCAGACTGGGGATGATCAGACTGGGGATGGTCAGACAAAGGATGGTCAGACTGAAGAATATCAGACTGGACACAGTCAGACTGGGGACGGTCTGACTGGGGATGGTCAGACTGGGGATGGTGAAACTGGGTATAGATAGACTGGGAATGGTCAGACTGGGGATTATGAGACAGGGGATGATCAGACAAAGGATGGTCAGACTGGAGAAGATCAAAACTGGGGACAGTCAGACTGGGGACTGTCTGACTGGGGATGGTCAGACTGGGGATGATCAGACTGGGGATGGTCAGACTGGGGATGGTCAAACTGGGGACGGTCAGACTGCGGATGGTCAGACTGGGAATGGTCAGACTGGGGATGATCAGACTGGGAACGGTCAGACTGGGGATGTTCAGACTGGGGATGGTCAGACAAAGGATGGTCAGACTGGGGAATATCAGACGGGGAACAGTCAGACTGGGGACGGTCAGACTGGGGACGGTCTGACTGGGGATGGTCGACTGTTGATGGTCTGACTGGGGACAATCAGACTGGGGATGGTCAGACTGGGGATTGTCAGACAGGGGATGATCAGAAAGGGGATGATCAGACTGGGGATGATCAGACTGAGGATAGTCAGGCTGGGGACGGACAGACTGGGGATGGTCAGACTGGGGATAGTCAGACTGGTAATGTCCAGATTGGGGTTGATCAAACTGTGGCTGATCAGACAGGGGATGATCAGGCGGGGGATGATCAAACTGGGGATGGTCAGACTGGGGATGGTCAGACTGGGGACAGTCAGACTGCCAAAGGACATACTGGGGACGGTCAGGCTGGGGATTGTCAGACCGGGGATGATCAGAGTGAGGATGGTCAGACTGGGGACGAACAGACTGGAGATGGTCAGACTGGGGATGATCAGACGGTTGATGGTCTGACAGGGGACGATCACACTGGGGATGATCAGACTGGGGATTGTCAGACAGGGGTTGATCAGACTGGGGATTGTCAGACGGGTTGATCAGACTGGGGATGATCAGACTAGGCGTGATCAGACTGGGGATGATCAGACTGAGGATGGTCAGGCTGGGGACGGACAGACTAGGGACGGTCAGACTGGGGATGGTCAGACTGGGGATAGTCAGACTAGGGAAGCTCAGACTGGGGATGGTCAGACAAAGGATGGTCAGACTGGGGAAGATCAGACTGGGGACGGTCTGACTGGGGATGGTCTGACTGGTGATAGTCAACTGTTGATGATCAGACTGGGGACGATCAGACTGGGAATAGTCAGACTGGGGATAATCAGACTGTGGATGGTCAGACTGGGGATGGTCAAACTGGGGATAGTCAAACAGGGAATGGTAAGACTGGGGATGATCAGACAAGGAATGATCAGACAAAGGATGGACAGACTGGGGAAGATCAGACTCGGGAAGATCAGACTGGGGACAGTCAGACTGGAGACGGTCTCACTGGAGATGGTCTGACTGGGGATGGTCAGACTGGGGATGATCAGACTGGGGATGGTCAGACTGGGGATGGTCAAACTGGGTATAGTCAGACTGGGAATGGTCAGACTGGGGATGATCAGACAGCAGATGAACAGACAAAGGATGGTCAGACTGGGAATGGTCAGACAGGGGATGATCAAACTGGAGACGGTCAGACCGGGGATGGTCAGACTGGGGATGATCAGACTGGTGAAGGTCAGACTGGTGAAGGTCAGACTGGAACGTTCACACTGGGTATGATCAGACAGCAGATGAACAGATAAAGGATGGTCAGACTGGGAATGGTCAGACAGGGGATGATCAGACTGGAGATGGTCAGACTGGGGATGGTCAAACTGTTGATGGTCAGACTGTTGTTGGTCAGACTGGGGATGGTCAGGCTGGGGATTGTCAGACTGTTGATGATCAGACTGGGGACGAACAGACTGGGGATGATCAAACAGGTGTTGATGAGGCTGGGGATGGTCAGACTGGGGATGAGCCGACAGGGGATCATAAGACTGGGGATGATCAAATTGGGGATCATCAGACTGGGTCGATCAGACTGGGGATGGTCAGATTAGGGACGGTCAGACTGGGGATGGTCAGACTGGGGATGG
The DNA here is from genome assembly GCF_030028105.1 of Mobula birostris. Lineage (NCBI taxonomy): Eukaryota > Metazoa > Chordata > Chondrichthyes > Myliobatiformes > Myliobatidae > Mobula > Mobula birostris. Next base: position 103,074,713 of record NC_092375.1, on the reverse strand, counting down.
TCAGACTGGGGACGATCAGTCTTGGGACAGTCAGACTGGGACGATCAGCCTGGGGATGGTCAGACTGGGGACGGTCAGACTGAGGACAATCAGACTGGGGATGATCAGACAGGGGATGGTCAGACTGGGGATGGTCTGACTGCTGATGGTCAGAATGGGAAGGTCAGACTGTTGATGGTCAGACCTGGGATGGACAGACCTGGGATGGTCAGACCGTGATTCTCAGACTGTGGATGGTCAGACTGGGGATGGTCAGTCTGGGGATAATCAGACTGGAGATGGTCAGACTAGAGCTGGTCAAACTGGGGACGGTCAGACTGTGGATGGTCAGACTGGGAATGGTCAGACTGGGGATGATCAGACTGGGCACGGTCAGACTGGGGATGTTCAGACTGGGGATGTTCAGACTGGGGATGATCAGACTGGGGATGGTCAGACCTGGGATGGTCAGACCGTGATTCTCAGACTGTGGATGGTCAGACTGGGGATGGTCAGTCTGGGGATAATCAGACTGGGGATGATCAGACATGAGATGGTCAGACAAAGTATGGTCAGACTGGGGCTGGTCAAACTGGGGACGGTCAGACTGGGAATGGTCAGACTGGGGATGATCAGACTGGGCACGGTCAGACTGGGGATGTTCAGACTGGGGATGATCAGACTGGGGATGGTCAGACAAAGGATGGTCAGACTGAAGAATATCAGACTGGACACAGTCAGACTGGGGACGGTCAGACTGGGGATGGTGAAACTGGGTATAGATAGACTGGGAATGGTCAGACTGGGGATTATCAGACAGGGGATGATCAGACAAAGGATGGTCAGACTGGAGAAGATCAAAACTGGGGACAGTCAGACTGGGGACTGTCTGACTGGGGATGGTCAGACTGGGGATGATCAGACTGGGGATGGTCAGACTGGGGATGGTCAAACTGGGGACGGTCAGACTGCGGATGGTCAGACTGGGAATGGTCAGACTGGGGATGATCAGACTGGGAACGGTCAGACTGGGGATGTTCAGACTGGGGATGGTCAGACAAAGGATGGTCAGACTGGGGAATATCAGACTGGGAACAGTCAGACTGGGGACGGTCAGACTGGGGACGGTCTGACTGGGGATGGTCGACTGTTGATGGTCTGACTGGGGACAATCAGACTGGGGATGGTCAGACTGGGGATTGTCAGACAGGGGATGATCAGAAAGGGGATGATCAGACTGGGGATGATCAGACTGAGGATAGTCAGGCTGGGGACGGACAGACTGGGGACGGTCAGACTGGGGATGGTCAGACTGGGGATAGTCAGACTGGTAATGTTCAGATTGGGGTTGATCAAACTGTGGCTGATCAGACAGGGGATGATCAGGCGGGGGATGATCAAACTGGGGATGGTCAGACTGGAGATGGTCAGACTGGGGATGATCAGACTGGGGACAGTCAGACTGCCAAAGGACATACTGGGGACGGTCAGGCTGGGGATTGTCAGACTGGGGATGATCAGAGTGAGGATGGTCAGACTGGGGATGGTCAGACTGGGGATGAGCAGACAGGGGATCATAAGACTGGGGATGATCAGATTGGGGATCATCAGACTGGGTCGATCAGACTGGGGATGGTCAGATTAGGGACGGTCAGACTGGGGATGGTCAGATTGGGGATGGTCAGACTGCGGACGATCAGTCTTGGGACAGTCAGGCTGGGACAATCAGCCTGGGGATGGTCAGACTGGGGACGGTCAGACTGCGGACAATCAGACTGGGGATGATCAGACAGGAGATGGTCAGACAAAGGATGGTCTGACTGGGGATGATCTGATTGGGGATGGTCAGACTGGGCACGTTCAGACTGGGGATGTTCAGACTGGGGATGGTCTGACTGTTGATGGTCAGAATGGGAAGGTCAGACTGTTGATGGTCAGACCTGGGATGGTCAGACCGTGATTCTCAGACTGTGGATGGTCAGACTGGGGATGGTCAGTCTGGGGATAATCAGACTGGGGATGATCAGACAGGAGATGGTCAGACAAAGGATGGTCGGACTGGGGCTGGTCAAACTGGGGACGGTCAGACTGCGGATGGTCAGACTGGGAATGGTCAGACTGGGGATGATCAGACTGGGCACGGTCAGACTGGGGATGTTCAGACCGGGGATGATCAGACTGGGGATGATCAGACAAAGGATGGTCAGACTGAAGAATATCAGACTGGACACAGTCAGACTGGGGACGGTCTGACTGGGGATGGTCAGACTGGGGATGATCAGACTGGGGATGGTGAAACTGGGTATAGATAGACTGGGAATGGTCAGACTGGGGAAGATCAAAACTGGGGACAGTCAGACTGGGGACTGTCTGACTGGGGATGGTCAGACTGGGGATGATCAGACTGCGGATGGTCAGACTGGGGATGGTCAAACTGGGGACGGTCTGACTGCGCATGGTCAGACTGGGGACGGTCAGACTGGGGACGGTCTGACTGGGGACGGTCTGACTGGGGATGGTCAGACTGTTGATGGTCTGACTGGGGACGATCAGACTGGGGATGATCAGACTGGGTATTGTCAGACAGGGGATGATCAGACTGGGGATGATCAGACTAGGCGTGATCAGACTGGGAATGATCAGACTGAGGATGGTCAGTCTGGGGACGGACAGACTGGGGATGGTCAGACTGGGGATGGTCAGACTGGGGATGGTCAGACTGGCAATGTTCAGATTGGGGTTGATCAAACTGTGGCTGATCAGACGGGATGATCAGGCGGGAGATGATCAAACTGGGGATGGTCAGACTGGAGATGGTCAGACTGGGGACGATCAGACTGGGGACAGTCAGACTGCCAAAGGACATACTGGGGACGTTCAGGCTGGGGATTGTCAGACTGGGGATGATCAGAGTGAGGATGGTCAGACTGGGGACGAACAGACTGGGGATGGTCAGACTGGGGATGATCAGACGGTTGATGGTCTGACAGGGGACGATCACACTGGGGATGATCAGACTGGGGATTGTCAGACAGGGGTTGATCAGACTGGGGATTGTCAGACGGGTTGATCAGACTGGGGATGATCAGACTAGGCGTGATCAGACTGGGGATGATCAGACTGAGGATGGTCAGGCTGGGGACGGACAGACTAGGGACGGTCAGACTGCCAAAGGACATACTGGGGATGGTCAGACTGGGGATAGTCAGACTGGGGAAGCTCAGACTGCCAAAGGACATACTGGGGATAGTCAGACTGGGGATAGTCAGACTGGGGAAGCTCAGACTGCGGATGGTCACTCTGGGGATGGTCAGACTGGGGATAATCGGACTGGGGATGGTGAGACTGGGGATCGTCAGACAAGGGATGATCAGTCAGGGGATGATCAGACTGGGGATGATCAGTCCAGGGATGGTCAGACTGCTGATGGTCTGACTGGGGATGATCAGACTGTGTATGGTCAGACTGGGCATTGTCAGACAGGGGATGATCAGACAGGGGATGATCAGACTGGAGATGATAAGACAGGGAATGGTCAGACTGGGGATGGTCAGACTGGGGATGGTCAGTTGAGGATATTCTGACTGTGGAAGATCAGGCTGGGGACAGTCAGACTGGGGTTGGTCAGAGTGGGGATGATCAGAATGGGCTAGTCAGTCTGGGGATGGTCAGACTGGGGATGATCAGACGGGGGATGATCAGACTGGGGATATTCAGACTGGGGACAGTCAGACTGTTGATGGTCAGACTTGGGATGGTCAGACTGGGGATGATCAGACTGGGGACAGTCAAACTGGAGATGATCAGACTGGGGACAGTCAAACTGGAGATGATCAGACTGGTGACGGTCAGACTGGTGACGGTCAGACTGGAACGGTCAGACTGTTGATGGTCAGACTGGGGATGGTCAAACTGTTGATGGTCAGACTGTTGTTGGTCAGACGGGCGATAGTCAGACGGGATGGTCAGACTGGGGATGATCAGACAGGGGATGATCAGACAGGGGATGATCTGACTGGGGTCGATCAGACTGGGGTTTATCAGACTGTTGATGGTCTGGTGGGGACAGTCAGACTGGAGATGGTCAGACTGGGGATGGTCAGACTGGGGCTGGTCAGACTGTTGATGGTCTGACTGGGGATTGTCTGACTGGGGATGGTCAGACTGGGGAAAATCAGACTGGGGATGGTCAGACTGGGGATGTTCAGACTGGGGATGGTCTGACTGTTGATGGTCAGAATGGGATGGTCAGACTGTTGATGGTCAGACCTGGGAAGGTCAGACTGTTGATGGACAGACCTGGGATGGTCAGAATGGGGATGGTCAGACTGGGGATGTTCAGACAGTGATTCTCAGACTGTGGATGGTCAGACTGGGGATGGTCAGACAGGAGATGGTCAGACAAAGGATGGTCAGACTGGGGAAGATCAGACTGGGAACGGTCTGACTGGGGATGGTCTGACTGGGGATAGTCAACTGTTGATGATCAGACTGGGGACGATCAGACTGGGAATAGTCAGACTGGGGATAATCAGACTATGGATGGTCAGACTGGGGATGGTGAAACTGGGTATAGATAGACTGGGAATGGTCAGACTGGGGATTATCAGACAGGGGATGATCAGACAAAGGATGGTCAGACTGGAGAAGATCAAAACTGGGGACAGTCAGACTGGAGACTGTCTGACTGGGGATGGTCAGACTGGGGATGATCAGACTGGGGATGGTCAGACTGGGGATGGTCAAACTGGGGATGGTCAGACTGGGGACGGTCAGACTGAGGACAATCAGACTGGGGATGATCAGACAGGGGATGGTCAGACTGGGGATGGTCTGACTGTTGATGGTCAGAATGGGAAGGTCAGACTGTTGATGGTCAGACCTGGGATGGTCAGACCGTGATTCTCAGACTGTGGATGGTCAGACTGGGGATGGTCAGTCTAGGGATAATCAGACTGGAGATGATCAGACAGGAGATGGTCAGACAAAGGATGGTCAGACTAGAGCTGGTCAAACTGGGGACGGTCAGACTGTGGATGGTCAGACTGGGAATGGTCAGACTGGGGATGATCAGACTGGGCACGGTCAGACTGGGGATGGTCAGACTGGGGATGATCAGACTGGGGATGGTGAAACTGGGTATAGATAGACTGGGAATGGTCAGACTGGGGAAGATCAAAACTGGGGACAGTCAGACTGGGGACTGTCTGACTGGGGATGGTCAGACTGGGGATGATCAGACTGCGGATGGTCAGACTGGGGATGGTCAAACTGGGGACGGTCTGACTGCGCATGGTCAGACTGGGGACGGTCAGACTGGGGACGGTCTGACTGGGGATGGTCAGACTGTTGATGGTCTGACTGGGGACGATCAGACTGGGGATGATCAGACTGGGTATTGTCAGACAGGGGATGATCAGACTGGGGATGATCAGACTAGGCGTGATCAGACTGGGGATGATCAGACTGAGGATGGTCAGTCTGGGGACGGACAGACTGGGGATGGTCAGACTGGGGATGGTCAGACTGGGGATGGTCAGACTGGCAATGTTCAGATTGGGGTTGATCAAACTGGCTGATCAGACGGGATGATCAGGCGGGAGATGATCAAACTGGGGATGGTCAGACTGGAGATGGTCAGACTGGGGACGATCAGACTGGGGACAGTCAGACTGCCAAAGGACATACTGGGGACGGTCAGGCTGGGGATTGTCAGACTGGGGATGATCAGAGTGAGGATGGTCAGACTAGGGACGAACAGACTGGGGATGGTCAGACTGGGGATGATCAGACGGTTGATGGTCTGACAGGGGACGATCACACTGGGGATGATCAGACTGGGGATTGTCAGACAGGGGTTGATCAGACTGGGGATTGTCAGACGGGTTGATCAGACTGGGGATGATCAGACTAGGCGTGATCAGACTGGGGATGATCAGACTGAGGATGGTCAGGCTGGGGACGGACAGACTAGGGACGGTCAGACTGCCAAAGGACATACTGGGGATGGTCAGACTGGGGATAGTCAGACTGGGGAAGCTCAGACTGCCAAAGGACATACTGGGGATAGTCAGACTGGGGATAGTCAGACTGGGGAAGCTCAGACTGCGGATGGTCACTCTGGGGATGGTCAGACTGGGGATAATCGGACTGGGGATGGTGAGACTGGGGATCGTCAGACAAGGGATGATCAGTCAGGGGATGATCAGACTGGGGATGATCAGTCTAGGGATGGTCAGACTGCTGATGGTCTGACTGGGGATGATCAGACTGTGTATGGTCAGACTGGGCATTGTCAGACAGGGGATGATCAGACAGGGGATGATCAGACTGGAGATGATAAGACAGGGAATGGTCAGACTGGGGATGGTCAGACTGGGGATGGTCAGTTGAGGATATTCTGACTGTGGAAGATCAGGCTGGGGACAGTCAGACTGGGGTTGGTCAGAGTGGGGATGATCAGAATGGGCTAGTCAGTCTGGGGATGGTCAGACTGGGGATGATCAGATGGGGGATGATCAGACTGGGGATATTCAGACTGGGGACAGTCAGACTGTTGATGGTCAGACTTGGGATGGTCAGACTGGGGATGATCAGACTGGGGACAGTCAAACTGGAGATGATCAGACTGGGGACAGTCAAACTGGAGATGATCAGACTGGTGACGGTCAGACTGGTGACGGTCAGACTGGAACGGTCAGACTGTTGATGGTCAGACTGGGGATGGTCAAACTGTTGATGGTCAGACTGTTGTTGGTCAGACGGGCGATAGTCAGACGGGATGGTCAGACTGGGGATGATCAGACAGGGGATGATCAGACAGGGGATGATCTGACTGGGGTCGATCAGACTGGGGTTTATCAGACTGTTGATGGTCTGGTGGGGACAGTCAGACTGGAGATGGTCAGACTGGGGATGGTCAGACTGGGGCTGGTCAGACTGTTGATGGTCTGACTGGGGATTGTCTGACTGGGGATGGTCAGACTGGGGAAAATCAGACTGGGGATGGTCAGACTGGGGATGTTCAGACTGGGGATGGTCTGACTGTTGATGGTCAGAATGGGATGGTCAGACTGTTGATGGTCAGACCTGGGAAGGTCAGACTGTTGATGGACAGACCTGGGATGGTCAGAATGGGGATGGTCAGACTGGGGATGTTCAGACAGTGATTCTCAGACTGTGGATGGTCAGACTGGGGATGGTCAGACTGGGGATGGTCAGACAAAGGATGGTCAGACTGGGGAAGATCAGACTGGGAACGGTCTGACTGGGGATGGTCTGACTGGGGATAGTCAACTGTTGATGATCAGACTGGGGACGATCAGACTGGGAATAGTCAGACTGGGGATAATCAGACTGTGGATGGTCAGACTGGGGATGGTGAAACTGGGTATAGATAGACTGGGAATGGTCAGACTGGGGATTATCAGACAGGGGATGATCAGACAAAGGATGGTCAGACTGGAGAAGATCAAAACTGGGGACAGTCAGACTGGGGACTGTCTGACTGGGGATGGTCAGACTGGGGATGATCAGACTGGGGATGGTCAGACTGGGGATGGTCAAACTGGGGATGGTCAGACTGGGGACGATCAGTCTTGGGACAGTCAGACTGGGACGATCAGCCTGGGGATGGTCAGACTGGGGACGGTCAGACTGAGGACAATCAGACTGGGGATGATCAGACAGGGGATGGTCAGACTGGGGATGGTCTGACTGTTGATGGTCAGAATGGGAAGGTCAGACTGTTGATGGTCAGACCTGGGATGGTCAGACCGTGATTCTCAGACTGTGGATGGTCAGACTGGGGATGGTCAGTCTGGGGATAATCAGACTGGAGATGATCAGACAGGAGATGGTCAGACAAAGGATGGTCAGACTAGAGCTGGTCAAACTGGGGACGGTCAGACTGTGGATGGTCAGACTGGGAATGGTCAGACTGGGGATGATCAGACTGGGCACGGTCAGACTGGGGATGTTCAGACTGGGGATGTTCAGACTGGGGATGATCAGACTGGGGATGGTCAGACCTGGGATGGACAGACCTGGGATGGTCAGACCGTGATTCTCAGACTGTGGATGGTCAGTCTGGGGATAATCAGACTGGGGATGATCAGACATGAGATGGTCAGACAAAGTATGGTCAGACTGGGGCTGGTCAAACTGGGGACGGTCAGACTGCGGACGGTCAGACTGGGAATGGTCAGACTGGGGATGATCAGACTGGGCACGGTCAGACTGGGGATGTTCAGACTGGGGATGATCAGACTGGGGATGGTCAGACAAAGGATGGTCAGACTGAAGAATATCAGACTGGACACAGTCAGACTGGGGACGGTCAGACTGGGGATGGTGAAACTGGGTATAGATAGACTGGGAATGGTCAGACTGGGGATTATCAGACAGGGGATGATCAGACAAAGGATGGTCAGACTGGAGAAGATCAAAACTGGGGACAGTCAGACTGTGGACTGTCTGACTGGGGATGGTCAGACTGGGGATGATCAGACTGGGGATGGTCAGACTGGGGATGGTCAAACTGGGGACGGTCAGACTGCGGATGGTCAGACTGGGAATGGTCAGACTGGGGATGATCAGACTGGGAACGGTCAGACTGGGGATGTTCAGACTGGGGATGGTCAGACAAAGGATGGTCAGACTGGGGAATATCAGACTGGGAACAGTCAGACTGGGGACGGTCAGACTGGGGACGGTCTGACTGGGGATGGTCGACTGTTGATGGTCTGACTGGGGACAATCAGACTGGGGATGGTCAGACTGGGGATTGTCAGACAGGGGATGATCAGAAAGGGGATGATCAGACTGGGGATGATCAGACTGAGGATAGTCAGGCTGGGGACGGACAGACTGGGGACGGTCAGACTGGGGATGGTCAGACTGGGGATAGTCAGACTGGTAATGTTCAGATTGGGGTTGATCAAACTGTGGCTGATCAGACAGGGGATGATCAGGCGGGGGATGATCAAACTGGGGATGGTCAGACTGGAGATGGTCAGACTGGGAATGATCAGACTGGGGACAGTCAGACTGCCAAAGGACATACTGGAGACGGTCAGGCTGGGGATTGTCAGACTGGGGATGATCAGAGTGAGGATGGTCAGACTGGGGACGAACAGACTGGAGATGGTCAGACTGGGGATGATCAGACGGTTGATGGTCTGACAGGGGACGATCACACTGGGGATGATCAGACTGGGGATTGTCAGACAGGGGTTGATCAGACTGGGGATTGTCAGACGGGTTGATCAGACTGGGGATGATCAGACTAGGCGTGCTCAGACTGGGGATGATCAGACTGAGGATGGTCAGGCTGGGGACGGACAGACTAGGGACGGTCAGACTGGGGATGGTCAGACTGGGGATAGTCAGACTGGGGAAGCTCAGACTGCGGATGGTCACACTGGGGATGGTCAGACTGGGGAAGGTCAGACTGGGGATGTTCAGTCTGGGGACGGACAGACAGGTGATAATCAAACTGGGGATAATCGGACTGGGGATGGTGAGACTGGGGATCGTCAGACAAGGGATGATCAGTCAGGGGAGGATCAGACTGGGGATGATCAGTCTAGCGATGGTCAGACTGTTGATGGTCTGACTGGGGATGATCAGACTGTGTATGGTCAGACTGAGCATTGTCAGACAGGGGATGATCAGACAGGGGATGATCAGACTGGAGATGATAAGACAGGGAATGGTCAGACTGGGGATGGTCAGACTGGGGATGATCAGACTGGGGACAGTCAAACTGGAGATGATCAGACTGGGGACAGTCAAACTGGAGATGATCAGACTGGTGACGGTCAGACTGGAACGGTCAGACTGTTGATGGTCAGACTGGGGATGGTCAAACTGTTGATGGTCAGACTGGGGACAATCAGACTGGGGATGATCAGACTGGGGATTGTCAGACACGGGTTGATCAGACTGGGGATGATCAGACTAGGCGTGATCAGACTGGGGATGATCAGACTGAGGATGGTCAGGCTGGGGACGGACAGACTGGGGACGGTCAGACTGGGGATTGTCAGACTGGTAATATTCAGATTGAGGTTGATCAAACTGTTGCTGATCAGACAGGGGATGATCAGGCAGGGGATGATCAGACTGGGGATGATCAGTCTGGGGATGGTCAGACTGTTGATGGTCTGACTGAGGATGGTCAGACTTGGGATGGTCAGACTGGGGATGATCAGTCTGGGGATGGTCAGACTGTTGATGGTCTGACTGAGGATGGTCAGACTTGGGATGGTCAGACTGGGGATGGTCAGACCGTTGATGGTCTGACTGGGGACGATCAGACTGGGGATGATCAGACTGGGGATTGTCAGACGGGGGATGATCAGACTGGGGATGATCAGACTAGGCGTGATCAGACTGGGGATGATCAGACTGAGGATGGTCAGGCTGGAGACGGACAGACTGGGGACGGTCAGACTAGGAATGGTCAGACTGGGGATGGTCAGACTGGTAATGTTCAGATTGGGGTTGATCAAACTGTGGCTGATGAGACAGGGGATGATCGGGCAGGGGATGATCAGACTGGGGACAGTCAAACTGGAGATGATCAGACTGGTGACGGTCAGACTGGAACAGTCAGACTGTTGATGGTCAGACTGGGGATGGTCAAACTGTTGATGGTCAGACTGTTGTTGGTCAGACTGGGGATGGTCAGACTGGGGATAATCAGACTGGGGATCGTCAGACAGGGGATGATCAGTCAGGGGATGATCAGACTGGGGATGATCAGTCTGGGGATGGTCAGACTGTTGATGGTCTGACTGAGGATGGTCAGACTTGGGATGGTCAGACTGGGGATGGTCAGACCGTTGATGGTCTGACTGGGGACGATCAGACTGGGGATGATCAGACTGGGGATTGTCAGACAGGGGATGATCAGACTGGGGATGATCAGACTAGGCGTGATCAGACTGGGGATGATCAGACTGAGGATGGTCAGGCTGGAGACGGACAGACTGGGGACGGTCAGACTAGGAATGGTCAGACTGGGGATGGTCAGACTGGTAATGTTCAGATTGGGGTTGATCAAACTGTGGCTGATGAGACGGGATGATCGGGCAGGGGATGATCAGACTGGGGACAGTCAAACTGGAGATGATCAGACTGGTGACGGTCAGACTGGAACGGTCAGACTGTTGATGGTCAGACTGGGGATGGTCAAACTGTTGATGGTCAGACTGTTGGTCAGACTGGGGATGGTCAGACTGGGGATAATCAGACTGGGGATGGTCAGACTGGGGATGGTCAGACTGTTGTTGGTCAGACTGGGGATGGTCAGACTGGGGATGGTCAGACTGGGGATCGTCAGACAGGGGATGATCAGTCAGGGGATGATCAGACTGGGGATTGTCAGACTGGGGACAGTCAGACTGCAGATGGTCAGGCTGGGGGTTGTCAAGACTGGGGATTGTCAGACTGGGGACGGTCAGACTGCCGAAGGACATACTGGGGATGGTCAGACTGGGGATAGTCAGAATGGGGGTAGTCAGACTGCGGATGGTCACACTGGGGAAGGTCAGACTGGGGATGATCAGACAGGGGATGATCAGACTGGGGATTGTCAGACTGTTGATGGTCTGACTGGGGACGGTCAGATTGGGGATGGTCAGACTGGGGACGTTCAGACTGGGGCTGGTCATAATGTTGATGGTCTTACTGGGGATGTTCTGACTGGGGATGGTCAGACTGGGGAATATCAGACTGGGAACAGTCAGACTGGGGACGGTCTGACTGGGGACAATCAGACTGGGGATGGTCAGACTGGGGATTGTCAGACAGGGGATGATCAGAAAGGGGATGATCAGACTGGGGACGATCAGTCCAGGGATGGTCAGACTGGGGATGATCAGACTGGGGATTGTCAGACAGGGGATGATCAGACTGGGGATGATCAGACTGAGGATGGTCAGGCTGGGGACGGACAGACTGGGGACGGTCAGACTGGGGATGGTCAGACTGGGGATGGTCAGACTGGTAATGTTCAGATTGGGGTTGATCAAACTGTGGCTGATCAGACAGGGGATGATCAGGCGGGGGATGATCAAACTGGGGATGGTCAGACTGGAGATGGTCAGACTGGGGACGATCAGACTGGGGACGGTCAGACTGCCAAAGGACATACTGGGGATGGTCAGACTGGGGAAGCTCAGACTGCGGATGGTCACACTGGGGATGGTCAGACTGGGGAAGGTCAGACTGGGGATGATCAGACAGGGGATGATCAGACTGGGGATTGTCAGACAGTTGATGGTCTGACTGGGGACGGTCAGACTGGGGACGGACAGACAGGTTACAATCAGACTGTGGATTATCAGACTGGGGATGGTCAGACTGGGGATGATCAGACAGGGGATGATCAGACTGGGGTCGATCAGACTGGGGATTGTCAGACTGTTGATGGTCTGACTGGGGATGGTCAGACTGGGGACGGTCAGACTTGGGCTGGTCAGACTGTTGATGGTCTGACTGTGGATGTTCTGACTGAGGATGGTCAGACTGGGGACGGTCAGACTGGGGACAGTCAGACTGGGGATAATCAGACTGGGGATGGTCAGACTGGGGATCGTCAGAGAGGGGAAGATCAGACTGGGGACAGTCAAACTGGAGATGATCAGACTGGTGACGGTCAGACTGGAACGGTCAGACTGTTGACTGTTGTTGGTCAGACTGGGGATGGTCGGACTGGGGATGGTCAGACTGGGGATTGCCAGACTGTGGATGATCAGACTGGGGATGGTCAGATTAGGGACAGTCAGACTGGGGATGGTCAGACTGGGGATCGTCAGACAGGGGATGATCAGTCAGGGGATGATCAGACTGGGGATGGTCAGACTGTTGATGGTCTGACTGGGGACGATCAGACTGTGTATGGTCAGACTGGGCATTGTCAGACTGGGGATGATCAGACATGGGATGATCAGACTGGGGATGATCAGACTGCGGATGGTCAGACTGGGGACGTTCAGTCTGGGGATGAACAGACTCGGGACGGTCAGATTGGGGATGATCAGACGGGATGATCAGACTGGAGATGATCAGACAGGGGATGGTCAGACTAGGGATGGTCAGTTGGGGATATTCAGACTGCGAAGGATCAGACTGGGGACGGTCAGACTGGGGATGGTCAGACTGGGGATGAACAGATGGGGATGATTAGACTGGGGATGGTCAGACTGTTGATGGTCAGACTTGGGATGGTCAGACTGTGGATGATCTGACTGGGGACAGTCAAACTGGAGATGATCAGACTGGTGACGGTTAGACTGGAACGGTCAGACTGTTGATGGTCAGACTGGGGATGGTCAAACTGTTGATGGTCAGACTGTTGTTGGTCAGACTGGGGATGGTCGGACTGGGGATGGTCAGACTGGGGATGGTCAGACTGTTGATGGTCAGACCGTGATTCTCAGACTGTGGATGGTCACACTGGGGATGGTCAGTCTGGGAATAATCAGACTGGGGATGTCCAGACTGGGGATGGCTTTCCCGGTGCACCAGGTGCTGAGGGGAAGCAGGCAAGCGTTTATAAGTTTATGAGAGGCATGGACAGGGTAGAGAGCTGATGTCATTTTTTTTGCTGGGATGAAATATCTGATGTCAGAGTGCATGCTTAAAGGGTGAGAGAAGGTATTCAATACATATAAATGATAAGTCTTGGATAAAGAACATCCTGGGCTGCTAATGAAAGCAGAGGAGAACATTGTGATGGCTCTGACCGTCATATTGCAGTTTTCATGGCTGCAGGAGTGGTACAAAATGGTTTAAAGACTGCTGATATCACATCGGTTTAAAAGGGTGGAGCAAACCTTCTGTACTGTGATGTAGTTGAGCCGGTAACGTCTGGCCGACATGAGTGTTAAATGACTTGTCTGGCAGAAGAAGAAAAAATGAGACGTGTGAACCTTAACATTTCATGCCTCCCGTGTTTTGGTAGTATGTAGTTGTAATTAGTATAGTTTAATATCTGGTGACTGGGATGTAGGAGTTATGCATCTGTTTTCAGTCTGCATTGTATTCTCTGTTCCGCATTTATAATGTTTACTATGGTCATCAGTCATGTTTGTGGGTGCGTGGTAAAAGTGAAGGGAATAAGTTACGTATTCTTGCTTTATTCTGATTAGTTTTAAAGCTGCAGACTGCCGGGTGTGATATCTTTTGTTGACCCTTTACTTCACTTAGTTACATTAGAATTCACTTAACTCTGCTCTACTTTGCTTTAAGTCTGCTGAAGTTCATTTAATATCACCAGTTTTAGTTTCATTAGTTCAGGATCGTATTGTTTGTTCATTGCTAATCCTACAGATGCTGCCTGGCCTGCTGCGTTCACCAGCAACTCTTATGTGTGTTGCTTGAATTTCCAGCATCTGCAGAATTCCTGTTGTTTGCGAAATAATATCAAAGATATCTTTCCAATTTTTTTTTTCAAAAGGACATGACAAAACATATGAGTTAAAGAAGCTACCTCAGAGTGACATCTTTCACATACAGGATTATTATGGGAGTAATCCTCCCACTATATTTCATTGGTTCTTTCAAACTATGTTGTGCTTAAATTTAGAAAAAATTAGAAGTGTCATTTATGATCCTTCTATTAAATTCAAAAAGACTTAGAGGCCATTTATTCAACACTTCCATATGATGTAATTTGACCTTTTCCAAATCTATTCTATTAATTTCAAACATACGGAGAGAGAGAAGTGGAGTTAATGACACTTATGGTCCTATCTGACATAACATAGCAGCCCATGTCTTTTTCTTTTATTGGTTTGGTTGTTTACTATTGTTTAGTTTAGTTCTTTTTTTCTTTTCTTTTTCTATGCTATTTTTATATTTTTTAAACTTATATTTGTATTCGTATTTGCAAGACTTTGGGAGGTTACTATCCGTGTGTTAACGAGTTTATATTTTTATATGCTAATTATTAATAATGTAATCCCAATAGCTTTGTATTAATATTATGTTATGTTTAACATTTTGATATGAATAAAAAGATTGGAAAAGAAAGGAAGGGTATGGAGGGCTATGGCCCAGGTGTGGGATGACAGGACTAGGTAGAACAACAGTTTGACAGAGGCTAGATGGGCTGAAGAGCTTGATTTGTGCCCTGTGCTCTGTGACTCTAATTTCCGGTAAGCTGAGGGTCAACACAGACTCAGTGAGACGAATGGCCTATTTCTGTGCAATGATCCTGTGAATTTGCCCTTCACCTATGTCAGGTTGGTTCATCTATAGTTACATCATCTGTCTATCCAATCGACCTTCATTATGTACCAGTGATCTTCCAGCATTTAGCATCTACAGCCAGTGTGGGGACTAGAATATAAAAGCAAGGATGTAATGCTGAGGTTTTGATAGGATAATGGGTCAGACCGCATTTGGACTATTATCAGCTGTTTTGTGCCCCTTATCTAAAAAAGGATGCGCTAACATTGGAGAGGGTTCAGAGAAGGCTCACGAGAATGATTCCGGGAATGACGGGGTTAATGTATGAGGAAGATTTGATGGCTGTGGGTTTTTAATCACTGGAGTTTAGAAGAATGGGGCAGGGGGGGATCTCATTAGAACCTATCAAATATTGAAAGGCCTAGCTAGAGTGGATATGGAGAGGATGTTTCTGATAGTGGGGGAGTTGAGGTCCAGAGAGCAGAGCTTCACAAAAGAGGGGTGTCTGTTTAGAAAAGAGATGAAGAAGAATTTCTTTAGCCAAAGGGTGGTGAATCTATGAAACTCCTTGCCACAGACAGCTGTGGCTTAATTCTGCTCCTACGGTATGTTGTCGTTATACCTCTCCGTGCCCTGTGGCGCATCGGGCTGCAACCTTGCTGTTCCTTTAGCATTTTGCCATTATAAGGCTGAGTTGCTAAACCCAGAATGGATGGAAAGCGTGCAAGGAGCCGCCCGGATTTGAACCCGGGACCACCTGTCTCGAAGTCCGGTGCTGATACCACTACACCACCAGCCGGCACCTACAGTATCTTTTATGGTCTAATGATTTTTTTAGAGCTTCAATTACTTCCTTCATAAATTCACTTAATCGAAAGAGATAAGCTAACAGTCCTGGCAGTTTATCTCCTTACAGTGATCGCAAACCCCTTATTATTCTGACTCTCAGTGTGTTTATCCTTCCAGTACATCATGTACCTCATACTTAACTGCAATATGTGTATCATCCTCTTCCTTTGTGTAGCAAACGCAACGTAATCATTATCAACCACCTCCACACATGCATTGTGTCTTGGGCTTCCGACAGGTCTGACTCATTCCTCTGCTGTCGATTTGCGTCTTTGTAAGACATCTTTGGTTTCCCGTACTTCACTTCATTTGCAATTTAATTTCCTCCAATGTTTTAGAGTAAACAGGAGTGGGTTATAGGCAGAAATCTAGCCAGCAGATTCAAGTGATTTAAACCACATAAGAATTCAATGATCCAGACAGCAGAACTGCTTGCTTGCAGCCTTCTGCCAGACAGTTCGTGTGCCATCATCGAAGATCCTTCATACCTGGCCATTCCTTCTTCTCCCCTCTTCCCTCTAGCTTGAAAACATGCACCAACAGGCTCAAAGACAGCTTCAATCAGACTCTAGAACGGATCTCATGTACATTAAAGATGGACCTTTGATCTCTCAATCTACCTGGTCTGCCCACACTGCAGTCTGGCTCCATTGTTCTGGGTTTCACTGGATGTACTGATGTTTGCAAATGATCTATGTGGCTGGCATGCACGATTATGTTCTCTCACTGTACATGTGACAATTATAAACCAACTGCCAACCTAAACTTATTGTAGATAGGATATTGCAGATCCTCAAGATTGTGGAAATACAGACAGCCTGCACAAAATTCTGAAGGAGCTCAGCAGGTCAGGCAGCAACAATGAGAGATAAACAGTCAACGTTTCAGGCGAGTCTCTTAATCGGGATGGGAAAGGAAGGGTGAAGTGTCAGAATGAGTTGAGAGGAGGGGAAGGAGGGCAAGATCAGAGAGAGGGAGCAGTGAGAGAGGACCCCTCACCAAGCTCCTGATGAGGAGAAGATTCAAATTCCGTCAGGGTAGGCATACCTCTGGAGTAGCAAGTCACAAGAGGTTCAACAGATACTGGGAACTCAGAGCAACACACACAAAACTCAGCAGGTCAGGGAATAAATAGTGGACATTACGGGCTGAAACCCTTCATTAGACTGGAAAAGAAAGGGGAAAAAGCCAGAATAAGAAGATGGTGGGGGGGGGGGGGGGAGCAGGGCAGTACGTGATGGGTGAGACCAGGTGAGCAGGTAGGTGGGTGGGTCAGAATCACAATCTTATGCCCCTTACTTTCCAGTCCTGATGAAGAGTCTCAGCCCAAAAAGCTGACTGTTTATTTCCCTCCATAGGGAACGAGGGAACTGCTGAGTTCTCCAAGATTTTGTGTATATTGCTATAATGTCATTACGGTTTATACTCTTTCTGTGGTACCACTGAATGATGACAGGAGTAACAGGTCTCTCTCTCTCTCTCTCTCTCTCTCTCTCTCTCTCACTTTCTCCCTGACTCTCTCTCCCTTTTCTTCTCTTCCCACTCTCCCTCTCTCTCCCCCTGTCTCCCTCCCTCTCTTTCCCTCTCTCTCTCTCTCCCCCTCTCTGTTTGCCTGTTTGCCTCTCTCTCTCTCTCTCTCTCTCTCCCTCTCTCTGTGCCTTGTTCTCTGGTTCTGCATTGCCTGCTCTCTCCTGCTCTGTTACTCACTCTCTGTCTCTCTCTGCCTCACGTTGTCATTCTCTCTCTGTCTCACTCACTAACTCTCTGCTGCACTCTTTCTCCTGATACCTCACTCTCTCTCTCGCTCTTTCTTCCTCTCTCTCCCGCTCTCTCTTTCTCCCACTCTCTGTCTGTCCCACCCTCTCTCTCTCCCCATCTCTCTCCCCCCACTCTCTCCCCCACTCTCTCCCCTCTCTCTCTCTTCCCCACTCTCTCTCTCCCAATCTCTCCCCACACTCTCTCCCTGATCTCTCTCCTCTCGCTCTCTCTCTCTCTCTCCCTCCCTCCCTCTCCCCCCACTCTCTCCCCCCTCCCAATCTCCCTCTCCCCCAATCTCTCTCTCTCTCTCTGACAGTACACTTGGCCACCACTCCACAGCTGAGATGAGACACATCAGCTCCCCATGCCGGACCTGAATGCCGAATTATGTAACCTGCTGGGAGCCTCTGCTGCGGCCAGCGGCATGGACATCAGCTGCCGCAGGGACGACCAACCCGGCCACTCTGACCTCCTGGAGCCAGGCCCAGCCAAATCAGAGGGGATCGCTAGAACTGGTGAGGGTGAGAGCCAAGGATCCTCTCTGAACGGCCCAGTCGAGGGGTCCCAGCGCAGTCTGGGAGCCGGACAGCCATCTTTGCCAGATGTCAGGTCCTCCAGGAGTCTGGAGGAGCTCCACCAGGCTTCAGCCTCCCACCACAAGGCAGATCCCCTGGGCCCAGGCTTCTGGCAGGGGGTGGGTGTCAAAGGAGTGCCTGCAGAGGGAAGGGAGATGCCCCGTCTCCCCAGCGCCTCGCTGCAGCCCCTCCTCGCAGTGGCGGAGGGGACTGGGGGTGGTGAGACCATCCGTGTCCTGAGGGAGAGGCTCCGGCTACAGAACAGCAGGCCTGCCGAAGAGGCCAGTAGGCCTCTCTGTCCCCGGCCCCCACCAGCAAAGCCTCTAGGGGGAGCACCCTCACCAGACACGGTTTTGGAGCCGACCAGCCCCATTCAGGTAATGGAGGAGGCCTCGAGAAGGCTGCGGCTACGGCGGCAGAACAGTAGCCCTGACCTGGCACGGGCTCTCTTCCCTGAAGAAGAGGGGGCCAGGATTGAAGCATCCGGTTCTCAGGGGATGGGAAGGGGGCCGCCAACTCTGCAAGCTCCCAGCGGGAGCCGTCGGCCCACCCGCACCCACATCCCCTCCTTCGAGGAGTTCAAAAGGATGAGAGGGAAGAGTCAGGGGATACTGAGGGGCTCCAACGGGACCCCCAGGTCTCTCTCAGGCCCCTGTCTCACCAAGGGGGGGAATCCCCCAGTTGGGCCATCACACAGTGGGGACCCCCCTCACCACCACTCCTCTCTTCCTCCTCCTGCGAGCCCCAGTACAGACTGCCACGCCCTACCCGTCTGCACAGGTCCAGCTCCCAGCTCTCCCCTGCACACAGTGGCCGTCCCCCTTGGCGGCTCAGAGGCCAGCAGCAAGCATGAGGAAGTCAGCAAAGGGGATGCCAGTCTCCCAGGGAGGAGCTCAGCCACCGAAACCCAGTCGACCTGCTGCCCCACCCTCCTGCTTGAAGCAGCCGCCGACCTGTCTGCCTACGGTGTGACCCTTCAGCAAATGAAGGACGGTCTGATCGGATCAGCTATTGACCTCATCAAGAAAAGGTAACTCGGTTACTGGGGGTGGTCTGGGTGTTCTGATTGGAAAACTTAATCAGCGCAAAGGAATGATGACAAGGTAGATCACAATCAGGTTTATTATCACCGACGGGTGACCTGAAATTTGTTGTTTTATGGCAGCTGAACAGTGCAATACATAAAAATTACTATAAGTTACAGTATAAGTAAATAATGCAAAAGGGAAATAGTGTTCATGGCTTCACAGACCATTCACAAATCGAATGTAGAGGGGAGAATGCTCTTCCTAAAACGTTTAGTGTGTGTCTTCAGACCCCTGGAGATAGTAATGAGAATTGGGCAAGTTCCAGAGCAGAGATGGTGAACCTATGGCATGTGTGACCCTCGATTCCATAAACCCTGTCCATAATAAAGTGAATAATAATAAAGAACAAACAAGGGAAAATCTGCAGATGCTGGAAATTCAAGCAACATACAAAATGCTGGAGGAACTCAGCAGGCCAGGCAGCATCTATGGAAAAGAGTATAACTGATGTTTTGGGCCGAGACCCTTCAGCAGGACTAGAAAAAAAGATGAGGAGTCAGAGTAAGAAGGTGTGGGGAGGGGAGGGAGAAACACAAGGTGATGGGTGAAACTGGGAGGGGAAGGGGTGAAGTAGAGCTGGGAAATTGATTAGTGAAAGAGATACAGGGCTGGAGAAGGGGGAATCTGATAGGAGAGGACAGAAGGCCATGGAAGAAAGAGAAGGGAAAGGAGCACCAGAGGGAGGTGAGGGGCAGGCAAGGAGATAGGTGAGAGAGGGAAAAGGGGATAGAGAATGGCGAAGGGGGGCATTACTGAAAGTTCGAGAAATCAATGTTCATGCCATCAGCTTGGAGGCTACCCAGCTGGAACATAAGGTGTTGATTCTCCAACGTGAGTGTGGCCTTATTGCAACAGTAGAGGAGGTCATGGACTGATATGTCGGAATGGAAATGGGAAGTGGAATTAAAATGGTGGCCACTAGGAGAAGCTAATTTTTCTGGTGGACAGAGCATAGGTACTTATCGAAATGGTCTCCCAATCTACATCGGGTCTCACTGATACACAGTAGGCCACACCAGGAGCACCGGACACAATAAATGACCCCAACAGACTCACAGGTGAAGTGTCACCTCACCTGGAAGGACTGTTTGGGGCTCTGAATGGTAGTGAGGGAGTTGGTTTAGGGGCAGGTTTAGCACTTGTTCCACTTGCAAGGATAAGTGCCAGGAGGGAGATCAGTGGGGAGGGAGGAATGGACAACGGAGTCCCTGCGGAAAGCAGAAGGTGAGAGGGCGGGGCAGGGGAAGGGAATGATGTGCTTTGTGGTGGGATCCCATTGGAGTTGGTGGAAATTATGGAGAATTATGTGCTGGAAGGAGGCTGGTATGGTGATAGGTGGGGACAAGAAGAACTCTATCCCATATGGGTTGGCAGGAGGACGGGGTGAGGACAGACATGCGTAAAATGAGAGATGGGGGTGAGGGCAGCATTGATGGTGGAGGAAGGGAAGCCCCTTTCTTTGAAGAAGGAGGACATTTCCTTTGTGCTAAAATGAAAAGCCTCATCCTGACAGCAAATGCAGCAGGGACTGAGGAATTGAGAGAAGGGGATGGTGTTTTGCAGGTAACAGGGTGAGAGGAGCTATGGTTCAGGTAGCTCTGAGAGTCCATGGATTTTCAATACACATCAGTAGATAAGCTGTCTCCAGAAGAGAGACAGAGAGATCAAGAAAGGGGAGGGAGGTGTTAGAAATGGACAAGTAAATTTGAGAGCAGGGTGGAAGTTGGAGGCAAAGTTGATGACGTCGACAAGCTCTGCATGGGTGCAGGAAGCAGCACCAACGCAGTCGTCGATATAGCGTAGGAAAAGTGTGGAACAGTCACCAGTGTAGGCTTGGAACATAGACTGTTCCACATAGCCAACAGAAAGGCAGGCATAGCTGGGACCCATGCAAGTGCCCACGGCGACACCTTTTGTTTGAAGGAAGTGGAGGAGCCGAAGGAGAGATTATTGAGAGTGAAGGCCAGTCTGCCAGATGGAGGAGAGTGATGGTGGAGGGTAACTGGTTTGGTCTGGTGTCCAGAAAGAAATGGAGAGCTTTGAGGCCATCCTGATGGGAGATGGAAGTGTATAGGGACTGGTGAAAATAAGATGATCGGGATCTAGGACCTTGAAATCATTGAGAAGTTCAAGAGCGTGTGATGTGTCATGGACGTACTTAGGAAGGGACTGAACTAGGGGGTGTAAAGCTGAGTCGAGGTATACAGATACAAGTTCTCTGGGGCAGGAACAAGCAGAAACAGTGGGTCTACCTGGACAAGCAGGTTTGTGGATCTTGGGTAGGAGGTTGAAACGGGAGGTGTGGCAACTATGAGGTTGGAGGCAGTGGATGGGAGATCCCCAGAGTCAATAGGATCAGTGATTGTGTGGAAGACAATGGCCTGGTGCTCCTTACTGGGGTCCTGTTTGAGGGGTAAGAGGAGGTGTCTGAGAGTTGATGCTGGGCCTCAGCAAAGTAGAAGTCAGTCTGCTGGACTACTAGAGCCCCCACCCCGCATCTTTGGGTTTGATGGTGAGGTTAGGATTAGTGCGGAGAGGGTGAAGACCAGAGTGTGAAGAGTGTTTATTGTCCTTTTCGTGACCTTTCACAAATATGCACTAAAACTTATAATTTGTTGGCTACCCTCTTTAATTAGAGTTCCCATTCCCATTCTGTCATGTTGGTCCATGGCCTCCTCTATAGTCATGATGAAGTGACACTCAGGTTGGTGGAGCAACACCTCATATTCCATCTGGGTAGCCTCCAACCTGATGGCATGATCATCGATTTTTCTGACTTTTTCTCATCCTCCCCTTGCTTTTGCTTTTTCCATTCACCATTCTGGCTTCCTTCTTATCCCTGTTCTCCTCATCTGCCCATCACCTCTCTCTGGTTCCCCTCCTCCCTCCCTTTCTCCCATGGTCCACAGTCCTCTCCTATCAAATTCCTCCTTCTTCAGTCCTTTACGTCTTCCAACTATCACCTTCCAGCCTCTCACTTCAACCCCCTCCACCACCCACCCATCTTCCCCCTCACCTGGTCTCACCTATCACTTGCCAGCTTGTACTCCTTCCCTTTCCCACATCTTCGTATTTTGGCTTCTTCTCCCTTCATTTCCAGTCCTGACAAAGAGTCTCAGCCCAAAAGGTCAACTGTTTATTCCTTGCCGCATATGCTGCCTAACCCTTTGAGTTCCCTCAGCTTTTTGTGTGTGTTGTTCTGGATTTCCAGCACCTGCAGAAGCTCTTGTGTTTAAAGCTTATAATTTCATGTTCACATTTGTCTTTTTAAAAGATTAATATTAATAATTATTGTACAGGTTTTCTAAAATGGTTCATTTATTTCAATCTGTCTCTGTTTGTCATTTGTTATTAAAAATGTAAGCAATGCAGACATGTAAATAAGCAACGTGACTCATCTTTTTTCCTATAAAAGTCCATAATCATTGTTACTAATTCATTAATTATAATCTCTACTCAAAATTACCATTGCATGTGAGAAGACCTTTTTTTTAGAAGATTATTGTCAATTTTGGCACATGCGCTCGAAAAGTCTTGCCACCCCTTAACGATGGATGCCATCTTCTTGAGGTACCACCTTGAGAAGAGTCTTTGATGGTGGTGACACGTGTGCCCACGATGAAGCTGGCTGAGTCCACTGATACAAGACTATCTACTGACAGGATATAGTTGAACAGAACAGTGGCCCTTCATCCCATGGTGTTGTGCCGTACTAATTAAACTGGTAATTAAATAACTAACTAAACTAATCCCTTCTGCCCTATACATTGTTTATATTCCTCCATTCTCGGCATATCCAAGTGCCTATTTAAGAACCTGTTATGTGCCTCGATTGTACTAACCTCCATAACCCCTGACAGCGCATTCCAGGTACCAAGCACTCTATATGTGAGAAAACTTGCCTCACTCATCTCCTTTGAAATGACCCCCTCTTACCTTAGATGCATGCCCTCTGGTATTAGACTTTCAACCCTCAGAGAAAAATGTTGTCTATCTATGCTGCTCATAATCTTTTAACCTTCTATTTGGCTCATTGACTTTTAAGTGCTGAAGACTGGAAGGCATAGGTTTAAGGAAGAGGGGGATCATTTAAAGGAGGCATAGATTGCCAGAAACCTTTTTCCCAAGTGAAAATGGCTAATACGAGGGGGCGTAATTATAAGATGATTGGAGGAAAGTATAGAGGAGATGTCAGATATAAATTCTTTACACAGGGTACAGTGGGTGCATGGGTGATGGTGGAGGCATATGTATTAAGGGCATTTAAGAAACTTCTAGATATGTCATGGTAGTGTCCAGTTAGAACAAACTGGAGAACTCGTCTAGTGAGGCATAATGGGTGCAATTGAGAAATAAGAAAGGTACGACCACGTTAATGGGATTATACTATGGACCACCCAACTGTCTGCCGGATGTAGAGGAACGCTTTGTAGACAGATCGCAGACTGTTGCAAGAAACATAAGGTTGTTATAGTAGGTGATTTTAACTTTCCACATATTGACTGGGGCTCCCATACTGTAAAAGAACTAGATGGGATAGAGTTTGACACATGTGTTCGGGAAAGTTTCCTTAATTGGTACGTAAAAGCGCAATACTTGATCTGTTACTGGGGAATAAGACAGGGCAGGTGATAAAGGTTTGTGTTGGGGAACACTCTGCATTTAGTGATCACAATGCCATTAGTTTCAAAGTAAATATGGAAAAAGATAGGTCTGGTCCTGGGGTTGAGATTCTAAATTGGAGATAAGACAATTTTAATGGCATCAGAAAGGGTTAGGCAAGTGTGGATTGGGACAGGCTGTTTTCTGGCAAAGGTGTACTTGGTAAATGGGAGGCCTTCAAAAGTGAAATTTTGAGTGTACAAAGCTTGTACGTGCCTGTCAAAATAAAAGGTAAAGATAACAGGTTTAGGGAACCTTGGTTTTCAAAAGATATTGAGGTCCTGACTAAGAAAAAAAAGGAGGTTCATAGCAGGAATAGGCAGGTGGGATCAATTGAGGTACTTGAGGAGTGTAAAAAATGTGAGAGAACACTTTAGAAACATAGAAATAGAAAATAGGTGCAGGAGTAGGCCGTTTGGCCCTTCGAGCCTGCACCACCATTCAGTATGATCATGGCTGATCGTCTAACTCAGAACCCTGTACCAGCCTTCCCTCCATACCCCCCGATCCCTTTAGCCACAAGGGCCATATCTAACTCCCTCTTAAATATAGCCAATGAACTGGCCTCAACTGTTTCCTGTGGCAGAGAATTCCACAGATTCACCACTCTCTGTGTGAAGAAGTTTTTCCTAATCTCGGTCCTAAAAGGCTTCCCCTTTATCCTCAAACTGTGACCCCTCGTTCTGGACTTCCCCAACATCGGGAACAATCTTCCTGCATCTAGCCTGTCCAATCCCTTTAGGATTTTATACGTTTCAATCAGATCCCCCCTCAATCTTCTAAATTCCAACAAGTATAAGCCTAGTTCATCCAGTCTTTCATCATATGAAAGTCCTGCCATCCCAGGAATCAATCTGGTGAACCTTCTTTGTACACCCTCTATGGCAAGGATGTCTTTCCTCAGATTAGGGGACCAAAACTGCACACAATACTCCAGGTGTGGTCTCACCAAGGCCTTGTACAACTGCAGTAGAACCTCCCTGCTCCTGTACTCGAATCCTCTTGCTATAAATGCCAGCATACCATTCGCCTTTTTCACCGCCTGCTGTACCTGCATGCCCACTTTCAATGACTGGTGTATAATGACACCCAGGTCTCGTTGCACCTCCCCTTTTCCTAATCGGCCACCATTCAGATAATAATCTGTTTTCCTGTTTTTGCCACCAAAGTGGATAACTTCACATTTATCCACATTAAATTGCATCTGCCATGAATTTGCCCACTCACCTAACCTATCCAAGTCACCCTGCATCCTCTTAGCATCCTCCTCACGCTAACACTGCCGCCCAGCTTCGTGTCATCCGCAAACTTGGAGATGCTGCATTTAATTCCCTCATCCAAGTCATTAATATATATTGTAAACAACTGGGGTCCCAGCACTGAGCCTTGCGGTATCCCACTAGTCACTGCCTGCCATTCTGAAAAGGTCCCATTTACTCCCACTCTTTGCTTCCTGTCTGCCAACCAATTCTCTATCCACATCAATACCTTACCCCCAATACCGTGTGCTTTAAGTTTGCACACTAATCTCCTGTGTGGGACCTTGTCAAAACCCTTTAGAAAATCCAAATATACCACATCCACTGGTTCTCCCCTATCCACTCTACTAGTTACATCCTCAAAAAATTCTATGAGATTCGTCAGACATGATTTTCCTTTCACAAATCCATGCTGACTTTGTCCGATGATTTCACCGCTTTCCAAATGTGCTGTTATCACATCTTTGATAACTGACTCTAGCAGTTTCCCCACCACTGATGTTAGGCTAACCGGTCTATAATTCCCTGGTTTCTCTCTCCCTCCTTTTTTCAGAAAGAAATCAGCAAGACTAAAAGAAGGCATGAGGTTGCCCTAGCAGACAAGGTGAAGGATAGTCTTAAGGGATTCTACAGATACGTTAAAAACAAAATGATTACAAGGGGCAACTGGTCCTCTGGAAGACTAGAGTGGTAATCTATGCATTGAGCCAAAAGAGACGGGAGAGATCTTAAATGAATCTTGTGCATCTGTACATACTTGAAGACAGACAGAGAATCTATAGAAGTGAGGCAAAGCAGCAGCGAGGCATGGACCCTTTACAGATAACAGAGGAGGAGGTGTTGGCTATCTCGAGGAAAATTAAGGAATTTGTCAGGGCCTGACAAGGTATTCCTGTGGACCCTGTGGGAGACAAGTGCAGAAACTGCAGGGTCCCTAGCAGAGATATTTAAGTCATCCTTAGCAACAGATGAAGTACTAGAGGATTGGAGTATAGGTAATATTGTTCTGTTGTTCAAGAAAGGTTCTAAGAATAAACCAGGAAATTATAGGCCGGTGAGCCTGACATCAGAAGTGAGAAAGTTTTTGGAAAAAATTCAAAGAGACCAGATATATGAGTATTCGGATAGATAGGGACTGATTAGAGATAGTCAGCATGGATTTGTGCATGGTAGGTAATTTCTAACCAATCTTATAGAGTTTTTCGAGGAAGCTACAAAGAAAGTGGATGAAGGCAAGGCAGCAAATGTTGTCCACATCAGCATTAGTAGGGTATTTGATGAGATCCCACATGGGAGGTTGGCCAAGAAGGTTCAGTCATTTGGCATTCAAGATGAGGTAGTAAATTGGATCAGACATTGGCTTTGTGGGAGAAGCCAGAGTGTGGTAATAAATGGTTGCCTCACTGACTGGAGGCCTATGACTACTGGAGTGCCTCAGGGATCGGTTCTGGTTCTCTTATTGTTTGTCATCTATATCAATGTGATATAGATGATAATGTGGTTAACTGGATCAGCAAATTTGTGAATGACACAAATGTGATATAGATGATAATGTGGATCAGCAAATTTGTGAATGACACAATGTGATATAGATGATAATGTGGTTAATTGAATCAGCAAATTTGTGAATGACACCAAAACTGGGGTTGTAGTGGACAGCAAGGAAGACTATCATGGCTTGCATCGGGATCTGGAGCAGCTGGAAAAATGGTCTGAGAAATGGCAGATGAATTTAATGCCGATTTTGCACTTCGGTAGGACCAACCAGGGTCGGATTTACATAGTGAATGGTTAGGGCACTGAGGAGTGTGGCAGAACCAAGGGATCTGGGAATACAGGTCCATAGTTCACTGAAAGTCGCCGCACAGGTAGACTTATAAACTTATAGACTTACAGGTAGACTTAGACTTATAAGGTTATAAAGAAAGCTTTTGGCACATTGGCTTTCATAAATCAAAGTTCTGAGTTCAGGAGATGAGAAGTTATGTTGAAGTTGTATAAGATGTTGGTAAGGCCTAATTTGGAGTATTGTGTGCAGTTTTGGTCACTGACCTATAGGAAAGATGTAATTAAGGTTGAAAGAATCCAGAGGAAATTTACAATGGTGTTGCTGGGACTGGAGGACTGGTGTTATAAGGAAAGATTGTCTAGATTATGACTTTATTTCTCAGAATGTAGAAGATTGAGGGGGATTTTTGATAGAGGTATACAAAATTATGAGGGGGTATAGATAGGGTAAATGCAAGGAGGCTTTTTCCACTGAGGTTGGGTGGGTCTACAACTAGAGGTCATGGGTTAAGGGTGAAAGTTGAAAAGTTTAAGGAGAATATGAGGGGAAACCTTCACTCAGTGTCATAAGAGCATAGAACGAGCTGCATGTGAGCTCTCAAATGTTGAAATAGAGCCTGCATCCACCACCTCTGCTGGCATCACTTCCCACACACTCACCAGCCTCTTGAGTGAAAAAATTCCCCATCATTTTCACCTCTAAAAATTTCTTGTGAGTAGAGTTAAGAAACTGCAAGGGGAACTGCCAAGACCCTGATGGAAGTTTTATACAGGCCTCCAAACATCCGAACAGTAGCCAGGATGTGGGCTACAAATGACAATGGGAGATAGAAAAACCTTGTCAAAAGCACAATGTTACAATAGTCATGGGGGATTTCATTATGCAGGTAGATTAGGAAAATCAGGTTGGTGCTGAATTCCAAGAGAGAGAATTTGTAGAATATAAATTGGCTTTTTAGAGCAGTTTACAGTTGAGCCGACCAGGGGTTCAGCTATTCTTGATTGAGTGTTGTGTAACGAACCAGATTGGATTAGGGATCTTAATGAACCCTTAGGAGCCTGTGATCATAATGTGATAGAATTCACCCTGCAATTTGAGAGGGAGGAGCTCAAGTCAGATGTATCAGTATAACAGTGGAAAACAGGGAATTACAGAGGCAGAAGTTGACTTGCATTGAACACCAGCAGGGCTGACAGCAGAGTAGCAGTGGCTGGAGCTTCTGGGAGCAATTTGGAAGGCACAGAATAGATACATCCCAAAGAAGACAAAGTATTTTAAAGGCAGGATGATGCAAGCGTGGCTGACAAGGGAAGTCAAGGCTAACATAAAAACAAAAGAAAGGGCATATAATAGAGCAAAAATTAGTGGGAAAATTTTAAAATCCAACAGAAGGCAACTAAAAAGCCATAAGGGGGGAAAAGATGAAATATAAAGGTAAGCTAGTCAATAATTAAAAAAAAGATACCAAAAGTTTTTTTCAGATATATAAAGAGTAAAAGAGAGGTAAGAATAGATATTGGACCACTGGAAAATGACACAGGAGAGGTAGTAATGAGGACAAAAAAACGGCGGTCAAACAAAATGAGTATTTTGCATCAGTCTTCACTGTGGAACACACAAGTAGAATGCTGGCTGTTCAAGAGAGTCAGGGAACAGAGGGAATGTAGTTGCTATTAATAGGGGGAAGATGCTTGGGAAACAGAAAGATCTGAAGGTAGACACGTCACCTGGACTAGATAGACTACACCCAAGGGTTCTGAAGGAGGTAGCTGAAGAGATTGTGGAGGCATCAGTAATGATCTTTCAAGAATCACTTGATTTTCCAGTTCTGGAGAACTGGAAATTTGCAAATGTCACTCCACTCTTCAAGAAGTGAGAAAGGCAGAATAAAGAAAATGATAAGCCAGTTAGCCTGACCTCAGTAGTTGGGAAGATCTTGGAGTTGATCATTAAGGATGTTCTTTTGGGTGTTTGGAGACACATGGCAAAATAGGCCAAAGTCAGCATGGTTTCCTGAAGAGAAAATCTTGCCTGACAAATCAGTTAGAATTCTTTAAGGAAATTACAAGTAGGATAGACAAAGGAGAATCAGTGGATCGGAAAATCTTACCTGACAAATCTGTTAGAATTCTTTAAGGAAATTACAAGTAGGATAGACAAAGGAGAATCAGTGGATCGGAAAATCCTACCTGACAAATCTGTTAGAATTCTTTGAGGAAATTACAAGTAGGATGACAAGGGAGAATCTTGGATTTTCAGAAGGCCTGTGACAAGGTGCCACACATGAGACTGCTTAACAAGGTAAGAGCCCATGGTATTACAGAAAAGATATTAGCTTGGAAATTCAAATTCAATAGGTTTCAGTCAGATCTTCCCTCATTCTTCAAAGTTCCAGTGAATGCAGGCTCCAGTTGCACGCAGATAATATCAGTTAAATTCAGCACAAATTTCTGCTGGATGTGTTGGGCCAAATGACCCATTTCTCACACTATTCTATGACATTATAAATCTATCAGTCTCTCCAGGGAAAATCCAGGGAAAAAGGGCTCCCCTTTCCTTTCATCCAGGGAAAAAGGGCTCCCTTTTCCTTTCATCCATGTGCCTATCTGAAAGTCTATTGTGTTCCTAATGCATCTGCCTCTACCACCACC
This sequence comes from Mobula birostris, assembly GCF_030028105.1. NCBI lineage: Eukaryota > Metazoa > Chordata > Chondrichthyes > Myliobatiformes > Myliobatidae > Mobula > Mobula birostris. Next base: position 103,044,902 of record NC_092375.1, on the reverse strand, counting down.
CATGGCAGCACATTTCAAGCCCCCCACCCCCCCCCCGCCAACTCCCTGCTTGAAAAATGTACCTCTGACCTCCCCCTATACTTCCCACAAATCACCTTAAAATTATGCCCTCATATTAGTCAATTCCATTCTGGGAAAAAGGTGCTGGCTGTTCACTCTATCAATGCTGCTTATCATCTTATTGGCCTCTATCAAGTCATGTCTCATCCGTCTTGGCTACAAAGAGAAAAGCCCTAGTTCACTCAGCATATAAGACATGCTCTCTCATCCAGGCAGCATCCTGGTAAATCTCCTCTGCACCCCCTCTAAAATTTTCCACATCCTTCCGACAATAAGGGAATTACAGAGGCATGAGACAGGAGCTTGCCCAGGTGGATTGGAGGAGAATACTGGCAGGAATGACAACAGAGCAGACGTGGCTGAAGTTTGTGGGAAAAGCTCACAAGGCACAGGATAGATAAGTCCCACAGAGGAAGAAGTTCTCAAATGGCAGGGGTAGGCAACTGTGGCTCACAAGGGAAGTTAAGGACTGCATAAAAGCCAAGGAAAGGACATATAAGGTAGCAAAAGTGAGTGGGAAATTGGATGATTGGGGATCTTTTAAAATCCAGCAAAAGGCGACTAAAAAAGCTATACGAAGGGAAAAGAAGAAATATGAGGGCAAACTAGCCAATAATATAAAGCAGGTTACTAAGAGATTTTTTTCAGTTATATAAAGAGTAAAAGGGAGGCAAGAGTTGATATTGGACCACTGGAAAATGATGCTGGTGAGGTAGGAATGAGGGCAAAGAAATGGCAGATGAAGTTAATGGGTACTTTGCATCTGTCATCACTGTGAAAGAGGTCCGTGAGTGTCAGGGAGCAGGAATGAGTGCCATTGCTATTACAAAAGAAAAAGTGCTAGGCAAATTGAAAGGCCTTTAGGGTGGATAAGACACCTGGACCAAATAGACTACATCCCAGAGTCATGAAAGAAGTTGCTGAAGAGATAACGGATGCATTGGTCATGATCTTTCAAGAATCACTTGATTCTGGCATGGTCCGGTGGGGGGACTGGAAGATTGCAAATGTCACCCCAATCTTTAAGAAGTGAGGAAGGCAAAACAAAAGAAATTATAGGCCAGTTAGTCTATCTTCAGTGCTTGGGAAAATGCTTATCAAGGACAAGATTTTGGGGTTACTTGGAGACTAATGATAAAATAAGCCAAAGTCAGCATGGTTTCTGTGAAGGGAAAACTTTCTTGACAAACCTGTTAGAGTTCTTTGAAGAAGTAACAAGCAGGGTGGACAAAGGAGAGGCAGTGGATGTCATTTACTTGGATTTTCAGAAAGCATTTGATAAGGTGCCACACATGAGGCTGCTTAACAAGATACAATCCTATGGCATTACAGGAAAGATACTGGCATGGATAGAGGAATGGCTGACAGGCAGGAGGCAGTGAATGGGAATAAAAGGGGCCTTTTCTGGTTGGCTGCTGGTGTTCCTCAGGGGTCAGTATTGAGACTGTGCTTTTCACATTGTCTGTTAATGATTTAGATAGTGGAATTGATGGCTTTGTGGCAAAGTTTGTGTATGATAGGTGGAGGGGTAGGTAGTGCTGAGGAAGCAATGTGATTGCAGTAGGACTTAGACAAATTGAAAAAATGGGCGAAAAAATGGGCAAAAAAGTGGGAAATGGAATACAGTGTTGGGAAATGTATGATAATGCATTTTGGTAAAAGGAACAATAGTGCAGACTATTATCTAAATGGGGAGAAGGTTCAAACATCAGAAATGCAGAGGAATTTAGGAGTCCTTGTGAAAGACTCCCAGAAGGTTAATTTACAGGTTGAGTCTGTGGTAAAGAAAGCATTTATTTCAAGCCGAATAGAATATAAAAGCAAGGAGATAATGTTGAGGCTTTATAAGACACTAGTCAGGATGCACTTGGAGTTTTGTCAATAGTTTTGGGACCCATATCTCAGAAAGGATGTGTTGTCATTGGAGAGAGTCCAGAGGAGGTTCACAAGGATAATTCCAGGAATGAAGGGGTTAACATATGAGGAACGTTTGATAGCTTTGGGCCTGTACTCACTGGAATTTAGAAGAATACATGGGGATCTCGTCGAAACCTACCAAATGTTGAAAGGACTAGATAAGGCAGATGTGGAGAGGATGTTTCTTATGGTGGGGTATCCAGAACCAGAGGGCACAGCCTCAAAATTGAGGAACTATCTTTTAGAACAGAGGTAAAGAGGAATTTGTTTAGCCAAAGTGTAGTGAATCTGTGACATTCTCTGCCACAGACTGCTGTGAAGGCCAAGTCCGTGGGTATATTTAAGGCAGAAGTTGATAGTTTCCTGATCAGTCGGGGCATCAAAGGATATGGCGAGAAGGCAGGTGTATGGGGTTGAGTGGGTTTTGTGGTCAACCATGATGGAATGGTGGAGCAGAATCGATGGGCTGAATGGCCTAATTCTGCTCCTATGGCTTATGGTCTTATGTTCCTCTGGCGACCAGACCCAAACACAATACTCCAAATGTGATCTGACCAGAATTTTATAGAGAACTTAAAACATTACAGCACAGTACAGGCCCTTCGGACCGTGATGTTGTGCCAACTTTTAACCTACTATAAAAGCAGTCTACCGCTTCTCTCCTACATATCGCATTGCATCCTGCAACATTTCCTCGTGGCTCTTGAACTCGGTCCCCTGACTAACTCATTGGAGGTTGAGGCACTGATAGTTCCTGACGCCTAGTCATTATAGTCAATCGCAGGGCCATTCCCTGACCATATTTCCAAGCCCCCCCCCCCCACCCTTGCACTGTTCCTGCTTCCCCATTAACACAGAGACCTGGACGTCAGCAGCTGAAGTGACTGCAACCTGTGCCCCAGGGATACAGAGATATCGCTATGCTTTCAAATGCCACATTAAGATGTCGGCTTAGATTACATGCTTGAGGTCTGGCTCTTGTGTATCAAATTGACAACTATTGGTGCCCGAGGTGGTAGCAGTACTAATTGAGCAACTAACTTTAAATAGGCATGTGTATATACACATGTTCACAAACACACACATACATACACACACACACACACACACACACACACACACACACCACCACCACCACCACCACCAATGACCTCCTGTTCTAGTCTCTCCCAAACTCAATGCCTACTTGCATTTACCCTATCTATACCCCTCATAATTTTGTCCATTTCTATCAATTCTCCTCTCATTCTCCCATGCTCCAGGAAAAGAAGTCCTGGCTGGTTCATGTCCATTCCCTGTAACTCATGTTCTGAAGTCTTGGCAAAATCCTTATAGATTTTCTCCGTACTTTTTCAGTCTTATTGATATCATTCCTGTAGATATCACTTAAATTCCAACAATCCAGAAACTTTCAAGAGTTTGATAAAGCTGGTCTGGCAAATTTTCCAGGTTATCGAATGGACTATGGCTGCTGAAATTTCAAAATTTGTAAATTTTTTATCGAAGTAAATGTATGTCAACGTATACTATCCTAAGACTCATTTTCTTGCAGGCATTCACAGTAGAACAAAGAAATACAATAGAAACAATTAAAAACTACACACAGACAAAAATTGAAAAGTGGCCAATGTGCAAAAGAAGACAAATTGTGCAAATAGAAAATGAGTAATTCTGAGAACATGATTTGTAGAGTCCTTGAAAACGAGTCTGTAGGTTATGGCATCAGTTGTGGTGAGTGAAGTTACTGATGGTTGTAAGATAATAGCTGTTTCTGAACCTAGTGATGTGGGACCTAAGGCCCCTGCATCTCTTTCCCGATGGCAGCAACAGGAAGAGGGGGCACGGCTTGGATGGTGGGGACCCTTAATGATGGATGCTGCTTTCTTACGGCAATGTTCCTTGTAGATGTGTTCAATGGTGGGGAGGGCTTTTCCTGTGATGGACTGGGTTGTATCCACCAAATTCTGTAGGTTTTTCTATTGTTTTCAATTCCAATATAATTTAAAATTCCAGCTCACATTTCATACAGCATGGCAAGCAGTACTCTGGTTAGATTAAAGGGAGCCAAGCACCAGTGAGTTTAACAGGATCATGGAAAATAGGTCCCTACACTGAGTTTACAAGATGTGTGGGAAACAGGGTGCAAGCCAATTTACAAAGAAGAGGGAATATGGGAAATGGGCCCCAGTGAGACCTTCAGCATAGAAACAAGCCCTTTGGCCCATTGTTCTGTGCTAACCATCATGCCTATCTTTATCGATTCCACTTGCCTGCTTTAACTGAATATACTCTATGCCCTGCTCATTCATGTACAGGTCAAGATATGTCTTAAATGCTTGTATATAAAAGGTTATCAGATTTTATGTATGAGTTCTTGATCCACAGTTCTCGCTTTGCCAACTAGCAGAAGTAGTTTCTCGCACTAGATGCTGGAGGAGTCGCAGTCTTTTGTGTGTTGCTCCAGCTCACCTTCTAGGACTCTACAACTCACATTCTCACTGTTATTTATTTATATTTGTATTTTCACGGTTTTTCTTTCTTTGCACATTGGTCATTGTCGGTCTTTGTGTGCAGTTTTTCATTCATTCTAGTGTATTTCTTTATCCTACAGTGAATGCCGACAAGAAAATGAATCCCAGAGCTGTATATGGTGAATATATGTACTTTGATTATAAATTCATTTTGAACTTCATGTGTGTTGCTCAAGATTTCCAGAATTTGCAAAATCTCGTTTGTAGATGTAGTTTCTCTCTGCATATCCTAGTAGTTCACCAGAATATGTTGAAAACTTCAGTCATATCACCACATAACTTGGTAAAAAAAATTCTAAAGATGCACAATCCGAGTTTGCATAATGGAGACATGAGATGCTGGAATCTGGAGTATGAAACATGCTGGAGGAAGGGGGGGGGGGGTGTCAGGCAGCATCTGTGCAGAGAGATGGACTTTTCCAACCACCCCTTCCAACTGAATCCATTTGACAATCACCCCAATCCAACCCCTCCCTCTCACCAGCTACCTCCCCTCTTGTTCTTTCAATCCAGATCTCCAACCATAATGTTGAAGCCATTTCCCTCCAGCAGCTTGTTTGTTTTTGCCCTAAGTTGTGGATTCACTATGGTCCTCGGTGGGTACCTGTTGAGGAGCTCTGGTGGATGAGAAGTAGCTTCCCAGCACCAGACTTCACAGCTGGTGACCTGCTTAGACAAGTCCCTTTTAAGTGTGACCAGAGCAGACCTGCAGATGGCACAGGGATGAAAATCCTGGAGGTAGCCAGAAAGGTGCATCTGTTCTCGACTTCTCTGGGCGCAAGGAAAATCACAAAATGTATGCAACACACTGTAAGTCCCTCAGTTCCACGTTATATTGAATCATGTCGTGTGTGAGAGAGGGGCCTCGCCATCCACCTTATAGGGCAAAGATATTTAATTCCGTCATTTAACAGAAGCTTAAATCTGCGCGCGTGAGTGTGGGAGTCACAACTGTGACTGGGGCTCCGACCACAAAGGCTGCCGTTGAACCTGGCGACCAGATTTTGACTTGATCCGCTTCCTCTCACAGCTGCACTGCAGAGCCCGCAGCCATCCGCCGGCCGCTGGATGACATCACCGTCAATGACAAGCGCCGCCAACCAGGCCCGGTTTCCACGGCAACCCGCGACCGAAGCGCTCTGAAGGCGGCGGCTTCTGCTCGACCTCGCCAGGCCGACCGTGTAAATAAGCCAATTCTTTATCGCTCTTTGCTGTGATCTGAATTAGCTCACGGGCAGGGGATAGGACAGGGCTGTTTGTGCCTCATTCTTGCATCGTTGCAGACTGAAGCGAAATCATTCTCCTGGTTGTTAGCTGTGTGGAAGCTGGGGCTTATTGATGACCATTCGAGAGAGACAGCCATATGACTTACTGTATATGGAAAGGTTGAATAGGTTAGGATATTGTTCCCTGGGGCATCGGAGAACGAGGGGAAATTTAATGGGTACACTGATTTAAGGGTTTTATATGGGATTAGTGAAAACCAGTTTGTTTCCGCTGAGGTTGGGCGAGACTAGAATTAGAGGTCATGGGTTAAGGGTGAAAGGTGAATATTTAAGGGGAACATGAGAGGAACTTCCTCACTCAGAGAGTGGTGAGAGTGTGGTAGGAGCTGCCAGTGGAAGCGGTGGATGTGGGTTCGATTGCAACAGTTAAGAGAAGTTTGAATAGGTACGTGGATGGGAGGGGTGTGGAAGGCGGGTTAATAGGACTAGGCCGAATAACAGTCGGGCATTGATTAGATGGGCTGAAGGGTCTGTTTCTGTGCTGTTAGCGCTCTGTGGTTCAAGGAGCTTAGCAATGTGGCAGGTGAAAAGGACCAAGGTTTTCGTGCAGTTCCTTCCACCACCTGATAGCTGTTTCAGAGAGCAACGTGAATGATCAAACTGCTATCAGTAAGTCAACCAACGAACCAGGCAGGAGGCAAGGGAAACAGTGTTGAGAGCTTAAATTATAATGGGTGAGCAGGATTTAGAAGCTGCAATCTAATCGAGGTTTGAGTGTTTTATGTATGAAGTGAAGGATTCTGGGACTGAATTGCGGGCTGCAATCTAATGGAAGAGAGCAGTTGGCATAATTGAGTGGTCTGGAGCAAACTCAGCAGCATCTGTGAGGTGACACGCTGAATTATTCCTCCAGCAGGTTTTTTGTTACTCCAGATTGCGGCATCTGCAGTTATTTAATGCCTCCAAACTCCTGGAGGAACTCAACAGGCCAGGCAGCATTGGAGAAGGGGAATGCACAGTGATCATCTTGGGTTCACCTGGACTGAAAGAGGAGAGTATAAAGGGTGAGCCGAAGGTGTGGAACAAAAGCTGGCAAGTCAGGTGGATCCAGCTGAGGAGTGTGATAGACAGACAGAGGAGGGGAATGGTTTTACTCTAGGCAAGGAATTTCATCACAACCTGCTGTGTGAGGCTATCAGGCAGGAAATTGGAAGCATAAATTGGGAATAGATGTTCTCCAGGAAATGTACAGAAGAAATGTGGTAAATGTTCAGGGGATATTTGTGTGGAGTTCTGCATAGGTATGTTCCAATGAGACAAGGAAAGGATGATAGGGTACAGAACCATGGTGTACAAAGGCTGTTGAAAATCTAGTCAAGAAGAAAAGAAGAGCTTACGAAAGGTTCAAAAAGCTAGGTAATGATAGAGATCTAGAAGATTATAAGGCTAACAGGAAGGAGTTTAAGATTGAAATTAGGAGAGCCAGAAGGGGCCATGAGAAGGCTTTGGCGGAAGGATGAAGGAAAACCCCAAGATAATCTACAAGTAAGTGAAGAGCAAGAGGATAAGACTTGAGAGAATAGGACCAATCAAGTGTGGCAATGGAAAAGTGTGTATGGAACCGGAGAAGATAGCAGAGGTACTTAATGAATACTTTGCTTCAGTATTCACTACTGAAAAGGATCTTGGTGATTGTAGAAATGACTTGTAGCAGACTGAAAAGCTTGAGCATATAGATATTAAGAAAGAGGATGTGCTGGAGCTTTTGGAAAGCATCAAGTTGGATAAGTCGCCGGGACTGGACCCCAGGCTACTGCAGGAGGTGAGGGAGGAGATTGCTGAGCCTCTGGCGATGATCTTTGCATCATCAATGGGAACGGGAGAGGTTCTAGAGGATCGGAGGGTTGCAGATGTTGTTCCTTTATTCAAGAAAGGGAGTAGAGATAGCTCAGGAAGTTATAGACTAGTGAGTCTTACTTCAGTGGTTGGTAAGTTGATGGAGAAGATCCTGAGAGGCAGGATTTATGAACATTTGGAGAGGCATAATATGATTAGGAATAGTCAGCATTGCTTTGTCAAAGGCAGGTCGTGCCTTACGAGCCTGATTGAATTTTTTGAGGATGTGACTAAACACATTGATGAAACAGATCAGTTGATGTAGTATATATGGATTTGAGCAAGGCATTTGATAAGGTACCCCATGCAAGGACTATTGAGAAAGTAAGGAGGCATGGGATCCAAGGGGACATTGCTTTGTGGATCCAGAATTGGCTTGCCCACAGAAGGCAAAGAGTGGTTGTAGACGGGTCATATTTTGCATAGAGGTCGATCACCAGTGGTGTGCCTCAGGGATCTGTTCTGGAACCCCTTCTCTTTGTTATTTTTATAAATGGCCTGGATGACGAAGCGGAGTGATGGGTTAGTAAGTTTGCTGGTGACACAAAGGTTGGGGGTGCTGTGGATAGTGTGGAGGGCTGTCAGAGGTTACAGCGGGACATTGATAGGATGCAAAACTGGGCTGAGAAGTGCCAGATAAGTGTGAAGTGGTTCATTTTGGTAGGTCAAATATGATGGCAGAATATAGTATTAATGGTAAGGCTCTTGGCAATGTGGAGGATCAGAGGGATCTTGGGGTCCGAGTCCATAGGACACTCAAAGCTGCTACGCAGGTTGACTCTGTGGTTATGAAGGCATACAGTGCATTGGTCTTCATCAACTGTGGGATTGAGTTTAAGAGCCGAGAGGTAATGTTGCAGCTATATAGGACCCTTGTCAGACCCCACTTGGAGTACTGTGCTCAGTTCTGGTTGCCTCACTACAGGAAGGACGTGAAAACCATAGAAATGGTGCAGAGGAGATTTACAAGGATGTTGCCTGGATTGGGGAGCATGCCTTATGAGAATAAGTTGAGTGAACTCGGCCTTTTCTCCTTGCAGCGGCGGGGGATGAGAGGTGACCTGATAGAGGTGTACAAGATGATGAGACGCATTGATCATGTGGATAATCAGAGGCTTTTTCCCAGGGCTGAAATGGCTAGCATGAGAGGGCACAGTTTTAAGGTGCTTGGAAGAAGGTACAGAGGAGATGTCAGGGGTAAGTTTTTTACACAGAGAGTGGTGAGTGTGTGGAATGGGCTGCCAGCAATGGTGATGGAGGCGGAAACGATAGAGTCTATTTAAGAGACTGCTGGATAGGTACATGGAACTCAAAAAAATAGAGGGCTATGGGTAACCCTTGGTAATTTCTAAGTAAGGACGTGTTTGGCAGAGCACTGTGGGCCGAAGGGCCTGTATTGTGCTGTAGGTGTTCTATGTTCTATGTATACAGTAGCAGAGTCTGGGAGGCTCTGGTGATCTGTTTGAAGAATAAAAACAAAATAACATTTAAAATTTTAAAAAAACAGGAATGTTGGAAACTCTCAGCTGGTTGGGCAACATGTGTTGGAGAGAGAACTGACGTTACTGGACCTGATAGGAGTATATAAAATCATGAGAGACAGAGCCGATGACTTCAAATACAATTAGTACATCCAGCTTCTAACAGACCGTGTGAAGGAGTTGGAGCTGGGACTGGATGAGCTCTGGATCATTTGGGAGGCTGAGGCGGTGATAGACAGGACGTACAGGGAGGTAGTTACACTAAAAAAAAACGTGTTTATTTTCTATTTAAATCCCATGACAGTGAATTTTATTCCAAGCCTCTGATTTTTAGGTGGTGAATTCTGTAGGAGTGAGTATAAATGTCTCTACCACTCTGGCCAATGCTGAGGTTACCGATATTTTCTCAGGGTGCGATAGTAAAAGTATTTCAATAAAGATGCAGGACACAAGAAACTGGGTGTCAGTCAGGAGTGTGAAAGCCAGTGCAGAGAACCTCTGTGGCCATCCCCCTCAACAGTACGTATACGTATTACTTTGGGTACTGTTGGGAGGGATGACCTAGCAGAGGAACTTATACACACAAACAAGAGAAAATCTGCAGATGCTGGAAATCCGAGCAGCACACACAAAATGCTGGAGGAACGTGTCACAGCGGTCAGGTCTCTGGCACTGAGTCTGCCTCTGTGGCTCAGAAAGGAAAGGGGAAGAAGAAATGAGCTGTGCTGATAAGGGAACAGAAAGGAGGTTCTGTGGACAAGGAGATACCCAGATGGTATATGTTGCCTCCCGGGTGCCAGGTTCTGGGGCTTCTTGGATCAAATTCTCAGCAATCTAAAGTGGGAGGGTGATCAGCCAGATGTTGTGGTCCATATGGTCACAGGTCAGAAGAGGGTTGAGGTTCGGCAAAGTGAGTCAGAGAGTTCGGTGCTAAGTTAAAGGACAGGACCTCCAGGGTTGTGATCTCGGGATTGCTGCCCGTAAGACCAAAAGGTATAGGAGCAGAACTGGGCCGCTATGGCACCACCATTTCATCACGGCTGATCCAATTTTCCTCTCAGCCCCCATCTCCTGCTGTCTCCCCAGATCCCTTCATGTCCTGAACCGTGCCAGGTGTCAGTGAGGGCAGAAAAAGGAAGATCATACAGTTTAACTTCGCTAGGAGTTGGTGTAGGAGGGAGAGCTTCAGATTTTTGAACCATTAGGTTCTCTTTCAGAGAAGGTGGGACTGATCCAGAAGAGATGGCTGGCACCTAAACTGGAGCTGGACAAATATCCTGGTGGGATGGTTTGCTAGTACTGCACAGGGGCGTGGGGGGGTGGGGGTGTTGGTTGGGGGTTGGCAGGACCAGAGTGCCGGAGCAAAGTGTGGAGGCAGATGTTGGTAAGGCCTCAGAGAAAGTCAGGAATCAAAAGGTCGAGAATGGTGTGACTAATGTTCTGAGTTTCATATATTTCAATGCAAGAAGTATCATAGGAAAGGCAGATGAGCTCAGGATATGGATCAACACATGGAATTATGATATCGTAGCCGTTAGTGAGACTTGGTTGCAGGAGAAGCAGGACTGGCAGCTCAGTATCCAGGGCTGCATTGTTTAAGACGCGATAGAGCAGGAGGGATTAAAAGGGGAGCGGTGGCCTTACTCGTCAGGAAAAATGTCGTGGCAGTGCTCAGTCAGAGCAGACTGGAAAACTTGTCTAGTGAGGCTTTATGGGTGGAACTGAGGTATAAGAAAGGTATGACCACATTAATAGGGCTATATTACAGACTACCCAACTGTCCAGTGGATTTAGAGGAAACAATTTGTAGAGAACACGTAAAAAAGAAATCAGGAGGGCTAAAAGAAGACATGAGGTTTCCCTAACAGACAAGATGAAGGAGAATCCCAATTGGCCCTCTGGAAGATCAGAATGTTAATCCATGTGTGGCATCAAAAGACATGGGAAGATCTTAAAGTGATTTTTTTTGCATCTGTATTTACTCGGGAGATGGACGCAGAGTCTATAGAAGTGAGGCAAAGCAGCAGGGAGGTCATAGACCCTCTACAGATTACAGAGGAGGAGGTGTTTACTGCCCTGAGGCAAATCCCCAGAGCCTGAGAAGTTGTTCTCTTGGACCCAGCGGGAGGCAAGTCCAGAAATTGTCATGGCCTAAACAGAGATAATTAAATCATCCTTAGTGACAGGTGAGGTAGCAGAGGATTGGAGAATAGCTAATGTTGTTTCTCTTTTGAAGGAAGGCTCTAAGAATAAACCAGGAAATTATATTCTGGTGAACCTGAGATCTGTAGAGGACAAGTTATTGGAAGTTGTTTGAGGGACCAGATATGTGAGTATTTGGATAGACAGGGATTGCTCAGGGATAGTTAGCATGGCTTCATGTGTAGTAGGTCTAAGAGAGTTTTTTTGAGGAAATTACCAGGAACGGTGATGAAGGCAAGGCAATGGATGTTGCCTACATGGACTTAAGCAAGGCAGCTAACAAAGTCCCGCATGGGAGGCTGATGAAGAAGATTCAATCACTTGGCATTGAAGGTGAGGTAGTAAATTTGATTAGACATTGGCTTTGATGGAGAAGCCAGAGAGTGGGAGTAGATGGTTGCCTCTCTGACTGGAGGCCTGGGACTAGTGCAGTGGTGCTGGGTCTGTTGTTGTTTGTCATGTATATCAACGATCTAGATGATGTCAATGTATGTGATCTCATTCAGCAAATAAGTGAATGACACCAGGATTGGGGGTGTAGTGGACAGTGAGGAAGATCATCAAAGCTTGCAGCGGGATCTGGACCAGCTGGAAAAATTGGCATATGGGATTTCATGCAGGCAAGATTAAGGTGTTGCTCTTTGGTGGACCAACCAGGGTAGGTCTGACACAGTGAACTGCAGGGCACTGAGGAGTGCTGTCAAACAAAGGGATCTGGGAATACAGATCCATAATTTATTGAAAGTGGTGTCACAGGTCATTAAGAAAGGTTTTGGCATCTATAGGAGGGCCTGATGAAGGGTCTCAGTCTGAATCGTTGACTGTTTATTCCCTTCCATTGCTGGTGCCTGACATGCTGTGCATGTTGCTTTGTGAGACAAGGTTTATTTTACACAGAGTGGTGGGTTTCTGGCCCACCCTGCCAGTGCTGCTGATGGAAGCAGATATGATATGATTAAGCGGCATTTAGACAGAGACATGAGAGATATGGATCATGTGTAGGCAGATGGGATTGGTTTAAATTAGCATCATCGTTGGCACAGACATTCATATTGAGAGCTCTAGAATATAAATCAAGGGTGTAATGCTGAGGCTTTATAAGGCATTGGTCAGACCACGTTTGGAGTATTGTGAGCAGTTTTGGGTCCCTTATCTCAGAAGGGATATGTGGCATTGGGCAGAGTCCAGAGAAGGCTCATGAGAATGATCTTAGGAATGAAAGGGTTAATGTATGATGAGCATTTGATGTTTCTTGGCCTGTACTCACTGGAGTTCAGAAAATGAGGAGGGGTCTCCTTGAAACCTTTCAAATATTGAAAGGCCTAGATAGAGTGGGTATGGAGAGGATCTACAACCAGAGGGCACAGCCTCAGAGTAAAGGATGCCTCCTGAGAACAGAACTAACAAGGAATTCCTTTAGCCAGGGTGTGGTGAGTCTGTGGAATTCATTGCCACAGACGGGGGCCAAGTTCTTGAGCAGTGAGGACGTCAAAGGTTTCGGGGAGAATGGAGTTGAGAGGGATAATAAATCAGCCATGATGGAATGCACACAGTTTAGATGGGCCAAATGGCTTATTTTTGCATCTTTGTCTTGTATCTCACGAGTGCAATGGGCTGAAAGGCCTGTCCTTGTACTGCACTGCCCTGCATTCCACCTTTCAGGATGAATGACTTCCCAGAATCTGAATTATCAGGTGGCAGATTCTTAGCAGTGAATCCGACAGAATAAAGTGAGCAGCCAGGTCTGGAATGAGTTGGAGGCAGAGAGAGACTGAATGACTAAACTGGCATAAGAGGGTTTCCACCGGGTGCTCTGGTTTCCTCCCACATTCCAATGTGTGGGCATGCGATGTTGGTGCAGGAAGCAAGGGGATGCCCCCAGCACATTTTCAGACTGGTTTTGATCATTGACACAAACAACATGTTTCACTGCATGTTTTGATGTACTGGTAACAAATAAAGCTAATCTTTAAAAATGTAGCTAATTTTTATTTTTGCCCCGGATTTATTTTTCCCTCCCCTGCCCGCCCCCCCCAGCGTTCCCTGCCTAGCTGTCGGAGATCCAGTTCAGACGCGGCCTATGGGACCACAGAGACAGCTAAAGCCCAGCGGGAGTGCCGGCTGCGCCCCCACTTCAGTGACCCGATGCCTGCCGACGCGGCGAAGCGGAAGCAACTGGAGATGAGGATTGCGGCGGCGGCCTGGGGCCTGGGGCAGAAACGAGGGCAGGACAAGGAAGGTGGTGGGTGTGAGTGTCATATTGGGTACTCCAGATCGCGGCCAGCCCTCACACAGGGGGGAAGGAGGAACTCAGGAATCCAGGACAACCCTCTGGCCCTCTGGTGCAATACAAGGGGGAGCCGTACGTCCTTTGGATAAGGAAATCCACCCCAGTCATACAGCATTCTTCATTGCAACCCATCCATGCACACCTAGCTGGTGTTGGTATTAGTAATTACTATTGTCACTATAGTCAATATTGGATTATTGCTAGCATATCAAAGACCCCACCCACCCTGCACATTCACTCTTCTCCCCCTCCCAGCAGGCAGAAGACACAAAAACCTGAAAGCACGTACCACCAGTAGAATGGACCTCTTGTACGATAGATGGACTTCTGACCTCACAATCCACCTCGTTATGTTTTTGCATGGTGCTCAGCACTTTCCCTGTAGCTTTTCCACTTTATGCTGTGTTGTTACTTTAGTTTGGAGATAAAGCAGGGTAACAGGCCCTTCGGCCCAACGAGCCTGTGCTGCCCATTTACACCCATGTGACCAATTAACCTACTAACCCGTACAACATTGGAATGTGGGAGGAAACCCACTTGATCACAGGGAGAATGTACAAACTCCTTACAGACAGTGGCAGGAATTGAACCTGAGTCGCTGGTGCTGTAATAGTTACGTTAACTCCCACGCAGTCACAGGGAGAATGTACAAACTCCTTACAGACTGGATAGGAATTGAACCCGAGTTGCGGGCGCTATAATAGCATTATGTTAATCGCTACACTAATGTGCAGCCCCATGACATAATTTTACGTGTTCCACTAAATACACTGTGTAATGATCTGATTGGTATGATCAGTTTTCAAGACATGCTTTTGCCTGTATCTTGGCGCATGATAGACCAATTCCAAAATATGTACCAAGACATGGTTATGTGCCATCCAGGCAAATCATTCCATACATAAATACCTTGAGGCATTTCAAAGGGAAACAATGCAGAATGTTGACTCAGTGGCCACTTTATTAGTTACTTCCAGTACCTACTAAAGTGGTGACAGAGTGTATGTTCATGGCCTTCTGCTGCTGTAGCCCACCCACATCGAATCTTAAAAGTGTGCGTTCAGAGATGCCCCTCTGCACACCACCGTGGTTATTTGAGTCACTGTCAGCTTGAACCAGTCTGCCATTCTCCACTGACCTCTCTCATTAATAAGGCGTTTTCACCCACAGAACTGCCACTCACTGGATATTTATTGTTTTTTGTGTCATTCTTTGTAAATTCTAGAGACTGCTGTGTGTAAAAATCCTAGGAGATAGCAGCTTCTGATACTCTGGCATCAACAATCATTCCACACTCAAAGGCATTTCTTACCCATTCTGATGTTTGGTCTGAATAACAACTGAAGTTCTCGACCATGCCGTTACGCATTGTTGCTGCCATATGATTGGCTGATTTGATATTTACATTAACGAACAGGTGTACCTAATAAAGTGGCCTCTGAGTGTAATGTTACGGTTAAAAAGAAAGTGCAGTGCGGGTAGACAATAAGGTCTACCTGAGGTCATCCCGTTTTTTGCTGTTTGGCCCATATCCCTTCAAACCTTTCCTATCCTTGTAACTGTCCAAATGTCTCTGGACATTGTAATTATACCCACCTCCGCCACTTCCTCTAGCAGCTCATTCCATGTGCCCACTACCTTCTGCATGGAAGAAGTTGCCTTTCAGGACCTTTTTAAATCCTTACCCTCTCACATTAAACCTGTAGTTTTAGTCTCCCCTACCCTGGGGAAAATACTCTGTCCATTCTCCCTGCCTTTATAAGCTTATACTTCAGCCTCCTATGCTCTACGGAGAAAAGTCCTAGCCTATCCGATCTTTCCTTACTTTTCCGTGACAGTAATATCCTCATGAATGTTTCTTTGCACCTTTTCCATTTTAGTAATGTTCTTCCTACAGAAGGGCAACCAGAACTAGACCCAGTACTCCAAATGTGGCCTTACCAATATCGTGTACTCCACGATGTGGCCGTACCAATATCGTGTACTCCACGATGTGGCCGTACCAATATCGTGTACAGCTGGAGCATTTTGCCCCACTCATACCTGTTTCCATGCTGTCTAACTCTCTGACCCTATAATTCTAAACTCATGCTGCAGTGTTAAGACCAATGGCTTGACCGATGGACTCTAGTAGTTTAGCTGGCCACTGTAAATTTCCCATAGTGTGTAGGTGAGGGGTAGAATCTTGAGGCAGTTGATGGTTGTCACCTTGTCATGGTGGAGAGACTCTTGAGTTCCTGAGATTGATTCCGTTTGGAGCTTGGCTCCTGGTAAGGTCACCCATGGAGGTAAGGTCAGGTGGGAGGCTCCAAAGAGCGATCCAACCAAAACCTCAGTGGTGGAGCTGGCAGAAGATGAAGACACATCACAATGGCAGTGAAGGTGAGGAAGGCTACAGCGGTGAAGAGTCCCCAGTTGTCTTGCACTCCGTGCCACCGGACCCTGATCCCAAACTGTCAATGACTGTGGTGGCTGCCTGTGCATCTGCCTCTCCAGATTAAACAAAGTCACACACAGGCATTCTCCATTAAGGGAATAATCCTTTGGGAGAACATCACAACCCCGCCACGGACAGTCCCAAGCCTGAGTGTGAAAGGGGGAGGATTCAGCATGGGGGGCTGGCAGCCCCATCCTCTAAAAACCCAAAGCTACAGAAAAGTCAACAGAAGCCCCAAAAAACCTCATCCCTGGGAGAGGAAGGATCTTCGCCTAGAAGACAAGATACACCTGGGGACAACTGAAAGACTGGCCCAGGAAAGAGGACTCTGAGCTACTGTCAGTGGCCTATGCCCCAGTAGGGGCAATGGGTTGAAGAAGAAGAATATGTTACTGGACCTGAGTGATCGTACTACTATCGATGGGGAAGAGAAAATGGAATTAAGTGTAGGATTAAAATGGATGGTTGGTGGTTGGCACAGACTCACTCAATGTGAGCCTCTTTTTTTGGCTCAGAATTAGAGCTAGTGCCTAATTGTCCTTGAGTTACGTGGTTCAACCAATAAAATTTATGTGTGAAAGTCTCCTCACAGTACAGATGAGGGGAATTGGTAATTTGCAACAACTGAGCATCACAGAGGTATTCAGCATGAAACAATCCAACTGGTCCATGCTGACTGTGTTGCCCAGCAAGCCAAGCCCTCTCAATCTCTCTTTTTCATTAATATATCTAGATGGCTTTTAAATATTACTAATGTGCCCCCCTCAACCACTATTTCCAGTAGCTCATCCCAAATACACACCAGCTTTTTTTGTGAAGAAGCTGTCCCTGATGTCCCTTTTAAATTTCTTGCTTCTTACAGCACAGTACAGGCCTTTTGGTCCACAACGTTGCGCTGGCCGTTTAACCCACTCTAAGATAAATCTAAACCTTCCCTCCCACATAACCCTCTATCTTTCTATCATCCATGTGCCTAACTAGGAATTTCTTAATTAAGAAACTGACAAAAGCATTCCACACACCTACCACACTCCATGTAAAAACACTTACCTCTGAAACCCCACCCCCCATACTTTAAAATGAAGCCCCCTTGTGTTAGCCATTTCTGCCCTGGTTAAAAGTCTTTGGCTATCCATTTGATCTTTGCCTCCTAACATCTTGTACACTTCTGCCCTCTTTTTTTTCTTTAGAGGCCCCTCCCCGTGAAAAGGACTGTTTCATTCGCTCTATGCCCTCGTGATCTTACATAGTACCTCTATCAGGTCATTCATCATTCTCCTGGGGATGAAGACCTAGACTACACAACATTCATTGTAACTCAGGCTCCCAAGTTCAGTCAACATCCTGGTAAATCTTTTCTACATTCTTTCTGGTTTATAACCATATAACAATCACAGCACAGAAACAGGCCATCTCGGCCCTTCTAGTCCATGCCGAACTCTTACTCTCACCTAGTCCCACTGACCTGCACTCAGCCCATAACCCTCCATTGCTTTCCTGTCCATATCTCTATCCAGTTTAACTTTAAACGACAACATCGAACCTGCCTCAACCACTTCTACTGGAAGCTCGTTCCACACAGCTACCACTCTCTGAGTAAAGAAGTTCCCTCTCATGTTACCCCTAAACTTTTGCCCTTTAACTCTCAACTCATGTCCTCTTGTTTGAATCTTCCCCACTCTCAATGGAAAAAGCCTATCCACGTCAATTCTATCTATCCCCCTCATAATTTTAAGTACCTCTATCAAGTCCCCCCTCAACCTTCTACGTTCGAAAAAATAAAGACCTAGCTTGTTCAACCTTTCTCTGTAACTTAGATGAAACCCAGGCAACATTTTAGTAAATCTCTGTACTCTCTCAATTTTATTGACATCTTTCCTATAATTCGGTGACCAGAATTGTACACAATACTCCAAATTTGGCCTCACCAATGCCTTATACAATTTCAACATTACATCCCAACTCCTAAACTCAATTCTCTGAAAGGCCGGCATACCAAAAGCTTTCTTCACCACCCTATCCAGATGAGATTCCACCTTCAGGGAACTATGCACCGTTATTCCTAGATCCCTCTGTTCTACTGAATTCTTCAATGCCCTTCCATTTACCATGTATGTCCTATTTTGATTAGTCCTACCAAAATGTAGCACCTCATATTTATCAGCATTAAACTCCATCTGCCATCTTTCAGCCCACTCTTCTAACTGGCCTAAATCTCTCTGCAAGCTTTGAAAACCTACTTCATTATCCACAATGCCACCTATCTTCTGCATACTTACTAATCCAATTTACTACCCCATCATCCAGATCATTAATATATATGACAAACAACATTGGACCCAGTACACATCCGTGAGGCACACTGTTAGACACCGTCCTCCAATCTAACACACAGTTATCCACCACTACTCTTTGGCGTCTCCCATCCAGCCACTGCTGAATCCATTTTACTACTTCGATATTAATGCCTAACGATTGAACCTTCCTAACTAACCTTCCGTGTGGATCCTTGTCAAAGACCTTACTAAAGTCCATATAGACAACATCCACTACTTTACCCTCGTCAACTTTCCTAGTAACCTCATCAAAAAATTCAATAAGATTCGTCAAACATGACCTTCCACGCACAAATCCATGTTGACTGTTCCTAATCAGACCCTGTCTATCCAGATAATTATATATACCATCCCTAAGAATACTTTCCATCAATTTACCCACCACTGACGTCAAACTCACAGGCCGATAATTGCTAGGTTTACTCTTAGAACCCTTTTTAAACAATGGAACAACATGAGCAATACACCAATCCTCTGGCACCATCCCCGTTTCTAATAACATTTGAAATATTTCTGTCAGAACCCCTGCTATTTCCACACTAACTTCCCTCAAGATCCTAGGGAATATCTTGTCCAGACCCAGAGGCTTATCCACTTTTATATTCCTTAAAAGCGCCAGTACTTCCTCTTCTTTAATCGTCATACTTTCCTTAACTACCCTTCTTGTTTCCTTTACCTTACACAATTCAATATCCTCCTTAGTGAATACTGAAGAAAAGGAATTGTTCAAAATCTCCCCCATCTCTTTTGGCTCCGCACATATCCATCCACTCTGATTCTCTAAGGGATCAATTTTATCCCTCACTATCCTTTTGCTATTAATATAACTGTAGAAACCCTTTGGATTTATTTTCACCCTACTTGCCAAAGCAGCCTCGTATCTTCTTTTAGCTTTTCTAATCTCTTCCTTAAAGATTCTTTTTACATTCTTTATATTCACGAGCACCTCGTTTACTCCAAGCTGCTTATATTTATTGTAGATCCCTCTCTTTTTCCGAACCAAGTTTCCAGAATCCCTTGAAAACCGTGGCTCTCTCAAACTTTTAACCTTTCCTTTCAACCTAACAGGAACATAAAGATCCTGTACCTTCAAAATAAAATAAATTGTCTGAATCCACTCCTTCTGAACTTCTTCTCATCTCCTCAAAGTTAGCCTTTGTCTAATCAAAAATCTCAACCCTGGGTTCAATCCTATCCTTCTCCATAATTATTTTGAAGCTAATGGTATTGTGATCACTGGACCCGAAGTGCTCTCCAACACATACCTCCGTCACCTACCCTATCTCATTCACTAACAGGAGATCCAACACTGCCCCTTCTCTAGTTGGTACCTCTATGTATTGCTGCAAAAAACTATCTTGCACACATTTGACAAACTCCAAACCATCCAGCCCTTTTACAGAATGGGCTTCCCAGTCAATGTGTGGAAAATTAAAATCTCCCACAATCACAACCTTGTGCTTACTACAAATATCTGCTATCTCCTTACAAATTTGCTCTTCCAATTCTTGCTCCCCATTAGGTGGTCTGTAATACATCCCTATAAGCGTCACTACACCTTTCCCATTCCTCAATTCCACCCAAATAGCCTCCCTAGACAAGTCCACTAATCTATCCTGCCAGAGCACCGCTGTTATATTTTCTCTGACAAGTAATGCAACACCTCCCCCTCTTGCCCCTCCTATTCTATCACACCTGAAGCAACGAAATCCAGGAATATTTAGTTGCCACTCACACCCCTCCTGCAACCATGTTTCACTAATAGCTACAATATCATATTTCCAGGTATCAATCCATGCTCTAAGCTCATCCACCTTTCTTACAATGCTCCTAGCATTAAAATAGATGCATTTAAGAAACTCTCCACCTCTTATTCTCTGTTTGTCCTTAATGGAGCAAACAACTTTGTTATTTTTTTCTTCCTTCTCCCCTACATCTTCGGTCTGAGTGCTCCAAATCTCTGTCTCCAGCCTATCCTCCCTCACACACTGTCTACTAGCTTTCTCTATTTGTGGACTAACCTCCTCTCTCCTAGTCTCTTCAATTTGATTCCCACCCCCCCAACCATTCTAGTTTAACAATATCTTTCCAATAACAGGGTAACCAATACCTAAGTGCAGCCTTGTCAATATCTCATAACTGCAACAGAACTGTCCAATCCCTATACTCAGTGCCCTGACAGATGAAGACCAAGGTGCTAAACACCTTCTTCAATACCTTATCCACATGATGCCACTTTCAGCGAACTATGCACTTGCACTCTTCGGCCCTTCTATTTTGTAACACTCATCAGGGCCCTACCATTCTTTGTATAAATCCTACCCTGTTTTGATCTCCCAAAATGCAAAACCTCACATTTACCTGGATTGAAAACCATTTGCTAATTCTACTCTCATACACCTAGCTGACCAAGATTCCCCTGTGGTTTTTCATAATCTTCTTCACAACAGTTCTATAACAACTATTTTAATATCATTTGCAAAATTAGTTAACATGCCTTGTCCATTCATGTCAGTAATTCATCCAGTTCACACTTGTCCATTTGTGTCAGTGATTCATCCAGTACAAATTTATCCAATCGTCAGTAATTCATCCAGTTCACACTTGTCCATTTGTCAGTAATTCATCCAGTTCACACTTGGCCATTCGTTAGTAATTCATCCAGTTCACACTTGCCCATTCATCGGTAACTCATCCAGTTCACACTTGTCCATTCGTGTCAATAATTCATGCAGTTCACACTTGTTCATTCGTGTCAGTAATTCATCCAGTTCACACTTGTCCATTTGTGTCAGTAATTCATCCAGTTCACACATCCATTCATGTCAGTAATTCATCCAGTTCACACGTGTCCATTCATCAGTAATTCATCCAGTTCACACTTGTCCAATTGTCAGTAATTCATCCCAGTTCACACTTGTCCATTCGTGTCAGTAATTCATCCAGTTCACACTTGTCCATTCATGTCAGTAATTCATCCAGTGCACACTTGTCCATTAGTGTCAATAATTCACGCAGTTCACACTTGTCCATTCATGTCAGTAATTCACCCAGTACACATTTGTCCATTCGTCAGTAATTCATCCAGTACACACTTGTCCATTTGTGTCAGTAATTCATCCAGTTCACACTTGTCCATTTGTCAGTAATTCATCCAGTTCACACTTGTCCATTCATGTCAGTAATTCATCCAGTACACACTTGTCCATTTGTGTCAGTAATTCATCCAGTTCACACTTGTCCATTTGTGTCAGTAATTCATCCAGTGCACACTTGTCCATTCATGTCAGTAATTCATCCAGTACACACTTGTCCATTCGTGTCAGTAATTCATCCAGTACACAGTTGTCCATTCATGACAGTAATTCATCCAGTTCATACTTGTTCATTCGTGTCAGTAATTCATCCACTTCACACGTGTCCATTCATCAGTGATTCATCCAGTACAAACTTGTCCAATCGTCAGTAATTCATCCAGTTCACACTTGTCCATTCGTCAGTAATTCATCCAGTTCACACTTGTCCATTCGTGTCAGTAATTCATCCAGTTCACACTGTCCATTCATGTCAGTGATTCATCCAGTACACACTTGTCCATTCGTGTCAGTAATTCATCCAGTACACACTTGTCCATTTGTGTCAGTAATTCATCCAGTTCACACTTGTCCATTCGTGTCAGTAATTCATCCAGTACACACTTGTCCATTTGTGTCAGTAATTCATCCAGTGCACACTTGTCCATTCATGTCAGTAATTCATCCAGTACACACTTGTCCATTCGTGTCAGTAATTCATCCAGTACACAGTTGTCCATTCATGACAGTAATTCATCCAGTTCATACTTGTTCATTCGTGTCAGTAATTCATCCACTTCACACGTGTCCATTCATCAGTGATTCATCCAGTACAAACTTGTCCAATCGTCAGTAATTCATCCAGTTCACACTTGTCCATTCGTCAGTAATTCATCCAGTTCACACTTGTCCATTCGTGTCAGTAATTCATCCAGTTCACACTGTCCATTCATGTCAGTGATTCATCCAGTACACACTTGTCCATTCGTGTCAGTAATTCATCCAGTACACACTTGTCCATTTGTGTCAGTAATTCATCCAGTTCACACTTGTCCATTCGTGTCAGTAATTCATCCAGTACACACTTGTCCATTTGTGTCAGTAATTCATCCAGTGCACACTTGTCCATTCATGTCAGTAATTCATCCAGTACACACTTGTCCATTCGTGTCAGTAATTCATCCAGTACACAGTTGTCCATTCATGACAGTAATTCATCCAGTTCATACTTGTTCATTCGTGTCAGTAATTCATCCACTTCACACGTGTCCATTCATCAGTGATTCATCCAGTACAAACTTGTCCAATCGTCAGTAATTCATCCAGTTCACACTTGTCCATTCGTCAGTAATTCATCCAGTTCACACTTGTCCATTCGTGTCAGTAATTCATCCAGTTCACACTGTCCATTCATGTCAGTGATTCATCCAGTACACACTTGTCCATTCGTGTCAGTAATTCATCCAGTTCACACTTGTCCAATCGTCAGTAATTCATCCAATTCACACTTGTCCATTCGTGTCAGTGATTCATCCAGTTCACACTTGTCCATTCGTCAGTAATTCATCCAGTTCACACTTGTCCAATCGTCAGTAATTCATCCAATTCACACTTGTCCATTCGTGTCAGTGATTCATCCAGTTCACACTTGTCCATTCGTCAGTAATTCATCCAGTTCACACTTGTCCAATCGTGTCAGTGATTCATCCAGTTCACACTTGTCCATTCGTCAGTAATTCATCCAGTTCACACTTGTCCAATCGTCAGTAATTCATCCAATTCACACTTGTCCATTCGTGTCAGTGATTCATCCAGTTCACACTTGTCCATTCGTCAGTAATTCATCCAGTTCACACTTGTCCATTCGTGTCAGTAATTCATCCAGTTCACACGTCCATTCGTTAGTAATTCATCCAGTTCACACTTGTCCATTCGTCAGTAATTCATCCAGTACAAATTTACCCATTTGTGTCAGTAATTCATCCACTTCACACGTGTCCATTCATCAGTGATTCATCCAGTACAAATTTGTCCAATCGTCAGTAATTCATCCAGTACACACTTGTCCATTCATGTCAGTGATTCATCCAGTTCACACTTGTCCATTCGTCGGTAATTCATCCAGTTCACACTTGTCCATTTCTGTCAGTAATTCATCCAGTACACACTTGTCCATTCGTCAGTAATTCATCCAGTTTACGCTTGTCCATTTGTGTCAGTAATTCATCCACTTCACACGTGTCCATTCATCAGTGATTCATCCAGTACACACTTGTCCATTCGTGTCAGTAATTCATCCAGTTCACACTTGTCCAATCGTTAGTAATTCATCCAATTCACACTTGTCCATTCGTGTCAGTGATTCATCCAGTTCACACTTGTCCATTCGTCAGTAATTCATCCAGTTCACACTTGTCCAATCGTCAGTAATTCATCCAATTCACACTTGTCCATTCGTGTCAGTGATTCATCCAGTTCACACTTGTCCATTCGTCAGTAATTCATCCAGTTCACACTTGTCCATTCGTCAGTAATTCATCCAGTTCACACTTGTCTATTCGTGTCAGTAATTTATCCAGTTCACACTTGTCCAATCGTCAGTAATTCATCCAGTTCACACTTGTCCCTTCGTCAGTAATTCATCCAGTTCACACTTGTCCATTCGTGTCAGTAATTCATCCAGTTCACACGTCCATTCGTTAGTAATTCATCCAGTTCACACTTGTCCATTTGTCAGTAATTCATCCAGTTCACACTTGTCCATTGTGTCAGTAATTCATCCAGTTCACACTTGTCCATTCGTCAGTAATTCATCCAGTACAAATTTACCCATTTGTGTCAGTAATTCATCCACTTCACACGTGTCCATTCATCAGTGATTCATCCAGTACAAATTTGTCCAATCGTCAGTAATTCATCCAGTACACACTTGTCCATTCATGTCAGTGATTCATCCAGTTCACACTTGTCCATTCGTCGGTAATTCATCCAGTTTACACTTGTCCATTTCTGTCAGTAATTCATCCAGTTCACACTTGTTCATTCGTGTCAGTAATTCATCCAGTTCACACTTATCCATTTGCGTCAGTATTTCATCCAGTTCACACTTGTCCATTCGTCGGTAATTCATCCAGTTTACACTTGTCCATTTCTGTCAGTAATTCATCCAGTTCACACTTGTCCATTCATCAGTAATTCATCCAGTTTACGCTTGTCCATTCGTGTCAGTAATTCATCCAGTACACACTTATCCATTTGCGTCAGTAATTCATCCAGTTCACACTTGTCCATTTGTCAGTAATTCATCCAGTTCACACGTTCATTCATGTCAGTAATTCATCCAGTTCACACTTGTCCATTTGTGTCAGTAATTCATCCAGTTCACATTTGTCCATTCGTGTCAGTAATTCATCCAGTGCACACTTGTTCATTCGTGTCAGTAATTCATCCAGTTCACACTTGTCCATTTGTGTCAGTAATTCATCCAGTGCACACTTGTTCATTCGTGTCAGTAATTCATCCAGTACACAGTTGTCCATTCAAGTCAGTAATTCATCCAGTTTACACTTGTCCATTTCTGTCAGTAATTCATCCAGTTCACACTTGTCCATTCATCAGTAATTCATCCAGTTTACGCTTGTCCATTCGTGTCAGTAATTCATCCAGTACACACTTATCCATTTGCGTCAGTCTTTCATCCAGTTCACACTTGTCCATTCGTGTCAGTAATTCATCCAGTTCACACGTCCATTCGTTAGTAATTCATCCAGTTCACACTTGTCCATTCGTCAGTAATTCATCCAGTACACAGTTGCCCATTCGTGTCAGTAATTCATCCAGTTCACACTTGTCCATTCGTGTCAGTAATTCATCCAGTTCACACTTGTCCATTCGTCAGTAATTCATCCAGTACAAATTTACCCATTTATGTCAGTAATTCATCCAGTTCATACTTGTCCATTTGTCAGTAATTCATCCAGTTCACACTTGTCCATTCGTTAGTAATTCATCCAGTACACACTTGTCCATTTGTCAGTAATTCATCCAGTACACACTTGTCCATTTGTATCAGTAATTCATCCAGTTCACACTTGTCCATTTGTCAGTAATTCATCCAGTTCACACGTCCATTCATGTCAGTAATTCATCCAGTTCACACTTGTCCATTTGTGTCAGTAATTCATCCAGTTCACATTTGTCCATTCGTGTCAGTAATTCATCCAGTTCACACTTGTCCATTTGTGTCAGTAATTCATTCAGTTCACATTTGTCCATTCGTGTCAGTAATTCATCCAGTGCACACTTGTTCATTCGTGTCAGTAATTCATCCAGTTCACACTTGTCCATTTGTGTCAGTAATTCATCCAGTGCACACTTGTTCATTCGTGTCAGTAATTCATCCAGTACACAGTTGTCCATTCAAGTCAGTAATTCATCCAGTTTACACTTGTCCATTTGTCAGTAATTCATCCAGTACACACTTGTCCATTCGTGTCAGTAATTCATCCAGTTCATACTTGTCCATTTGTCAGTAATTCATCCAGTTCACACTTGTCCATTCATCCATACAGTTGTTATGGGGGATTTCAACATGCAGTTAGACTGGAAGAATCAGGTTGGTACTGGACCCCAAGAAAGGGAGTTTGTGGAGTCCCTCCGAGATGGATTCTTAGAACAGCTTGTACTGGAGCCTACCAGAGAGAAGGCAATTCTAGATTTAGTGTTGTGCAATGAACCGGATTTGATCAGGGACCTCGAGGTAAAGGACCTATTAGGAGGTAGTGACCATAATATGATAAATTTTAATCTACAAATTGAGAGGGAGAAGGGAAAATCGGAAGTGTCAGTATTACAGTTGAACAAAGGGAACTATGGAGCTATGAGGGAGGAGCTGGCCAAAGTTCAATGGAACAATACCCTAGCAGGGACGACAGTGGAATAACAATGGCAGGTATTTCTGGGAAAAATGCAGAAGTTGCAGGATCAGTTCATTCCAAAGAGGAAGAAAGATCCCAAGGGGAGGCTGTGGCTGACAAGGGAAGTAAAGGACAGTATAAATTAAAAGAGAAGAAGTATAACATAGCAAAGATGAGTGGGAAACTTTTAGAAAGCAACAGAAGATAACTAAAAAGGCAATACGCGGAGAAAAAATGAGGTACGAAGGTAAACTAGCCAGAATATGAAGGAGGATAGTAAAAGCTTCTTTAGGTATGTGAAAAGGAAAAAAAATAGTTAAGACCAAAATCAGGTCCTTGAAGACAGAAACGGGTGAATTTATTATGGGGAACAAGGAAATGGCAGACGAGTTGAACAGGTACTTTGGATCTGTCTTCACTAGGGAAGACACAAACAATCTGCCAGATATAATAGTGGCCAGAGGACCTAGGGTAATGGATGAATTGAAGGAAATTTATATTAGGCAGGAAATTGTGTTGGATAGACTGTTGGGTCTGAAGGCTGATAAGTCCCCGGGACCTGATGGTCTGCATCCCAGGGTACTTAAGGAGGTGGCTTTAGAAATCATGGACGCATTGGTAATCATTTTCCAGTGTTCTATAGATTCAGGATCAGTTCCTGTGGATTGGAGGGTGGCTAATGTTGTCCCACTTTTCAAGAAAGGAGGGAGAGAGAAAACAGGGAACTATAGACTGGTTAGCCTGACGTCAAGTGGTGGGAAAGATGCTGGAGTCAATTATAAAAGATGAAATTATGACACATTTGGATAGCAGTAACAGGATAGGTCCGAGTCAGCATGGATTTATGAAGGGGAAATCGTACTTGACTAATCTTCTGGAATTTTTGAGGATGTAACTATGAAAATGGACAAGGGAGAGCCAGTGGATGTAGTGTACCTGGACTTCCAGAAAGCCTTTGATAAAGTCCTACATAGGAGATTAGTGGGCAAAATTAGGGCACATGGTATTGGGGGCAGAGTACTGACATGGATTGAAAATTGGCTGGCTGATAGGAAACAAAGAGTAGGGATTAACGGGTCTCTTTCAGAATGGCAGGTGGTGACCGGTGCGGTACCGCAGGGTTCAGTGCTGGGATCGCAGCTGTTTACAATATATATTAATGATTTAGATGAAGGGATTAAAAGTAACATTAGCAAATTTGCAGATGACACAAAGCTGAGTGACAGTGTGAAATGTGAGGAGGATGTTATGAGAATGCAGAGTGACTTGGACAGGCTGGGTGAGTGGGCAGATGCATGGCAGATGCAGTTTAATGTGGATAAATGTGAGGTTATCCACTTGGGTGGAAGAACAGGAAGGTAGATTATTATCTAAATGGAAAGTTAGGAAAAGGGGAAGTACAACGAGATCTAGGTGTTCTTGTACATCAGTCACTGAAAGCAAGCAGGCAGTGAAGAAAGTTAATGGCATACTGGCCTTCATAACAAGGGGAGTTGAATATAGGAGCAAAGAGGTCCTTCTGCAGCTGTACAGGGCTCTGGTGAGACCACACCTGGAGTATTGTATGCAGTTTTGGTCTCCAAATTTGAGGAAGGACATTCTTGCTATTGAGGGAGTGCAGCATAGGTTCACAAGGTTAATTCCCGAGATGGCGGGACTGTAATATATTGAACGACTGGAGCGACTGGGCTTGTATACACTGGAATTTGAGAGGATGAGAGGGGATCCGATTGAAACATATAAGATTATTAAGGGATTGGACACGCTAGAGGCAGGAAGCATGTTCCCGCTGATGGGTGAGTCCAGAACCAGAGGCCACAGTTTAAGAATAAAGGGTAGGCCATTTAGAACAGAGTTGAGGAAAAACTTTTTCACCCAGAGTGTGGTGGATATGTGGAATGCTCTGCCCCAGAAGGCTGTGGAGGCCAAGTCTCTGGATGCTTTCAAGAAAGAGATGGATAAAGCTCTTAAAGATAGCAGAATCAAAAGTTATGGGGATAAGGCAGGAACTGGATACTGATTGTGGATGATCAGCCATGATCACAGTGAATGGCGGTGCCGGCTCGAAGGGCCGAATGGCCTACTCCTGCAACTATTGTCTATTGTCAGTAATTCATCCAGTATACACTTGTCCATTCGTCAGTAATTCATCCAGTACACACTACACCGTTATCATCAAAGGGATTGGCAGGGTAAATTCCAAGAGTCAGAGTCATAGAGCACTATAGTGTAGAAATAGGCCCTTCAGTCATCTAGTCAGTGCCAAATTGTCCCATTGCCCCACACCTGGACCACGACCTCAATATGCGTCCTATCAGTGTACTTATCCAAACTTCTCCTAAATGCTGCAATCAAACCTGTATCCACTGGCAACTCATTTTACCCTCTGAGTGAAGAAATACCCCCTCAGGTTCCCCTTAAATATTTCACTTTTCACCTTTAACCTGTGATCTTTAGTTCTAGTCTCTGGAGGAATCCACTTAAAAAGTCGATAACTGATGGATAAATGTAAGTGGCTACTTAACTGAGATTTCTTCACTCAGTGCATGGTGAATCTTTGGAGTTCTTTGCCCTAGAGTGCTGTGGATTTCAATTCTTTCAGTACAATTTTGACACAAGGAGAATCAAGTGAAAAATGGGCAGGAAAATCTGTGGAGAATAAACTGTGATTATGTGAAGTGTCTCCGGTGTGAATGGTTGATTCCCATATGTGTTGCTGTGTTCTTGAGGTTGGTAGAGGAGGGACTGAGGTTTATAAAATTATGAGGAGCATAGATAAAACCTCAGTCATTCTGCTAGCATAGGGAGGTAAAACAGATCATATAAAGATTAACATTATTTGTCACATTTTGCATTGTTTTGTGTTAATAACCAACACAGTCTGAGTGTGTACTGGGGGCAGCCCACAAGCGTTGCTATGCTTGCAGTGCCAGTATAGTGTGCACACAACTTAGTAACCGTATGTCTTTGGAATGTGGGAGGAAACTAGAGCACCCGGAGAAGCCCCACGTGGTCACGAGGAGAATGTACAAACTCCTTACAGGCATCAGTGGGAATTGAACACAGATTGCTGGTGCTGTAATGCATTACACTTGCCACTACCCTACCCTGACACCATCTGGCCCGAAGTGAGAGAGGGAAAATGTAAAGGGGATGAGCTGCCAGAGCACATAGTGGTGGCTGATACAATTACAAGGTTTAAAAGCCATTTAGACAGGTACATGGATAGCAACGGTTTAGAGGGATATGAGCCAAATACAGGTACCTGAGACTAGCTCAGATAGGCACTTTGATCGGGATGGACAAGTTGGGCCAAAGGACCCGTGTCCATGCTGTACAACTCTATGCTCCCAGCAGATAGGGGGAAGAAATTATCTGATTAGTGAATGGGAACCTCAATAGAAATATGTAAAATAGAGGGTTGGAGAAAGCCCAGGGAGTAATTTTCATGACTAATTACTTTGCTTAGTGAGTGATTACAGCTGGATATATCTCCTGGGTATTTGATTGTAACATAACCTGCATTCTTATCTAAAGGATTCCCAGTTGCTACCTATCAGCACGGTTTACACGATCGCTTTACAATGCCAGCGATCCCTGTGACCGCGTGGGTTTCCTCTGTGTGCTCTGCTTCCTCCCACCTCCCAAAGAGGTACGGTTAGGGCTAGCGTTAGTAAGCTGTGAGCATGCTACATAGGTGCTGGACACAAGCACTTTTGAGCTACCTCCTGCACAATCCTCGCTGATTTCATTTGATGCATTGCACTGTATGTGGTGACAAAAAAAACTAATCTTTAAGATAAAGATTAATCTTTATTCGGTGAAGCCCCTCACTGGTACTTCACGTTGGTGCAGGATATTATTTCAAGATGCTTGTGTCTTGGTGAGCTTTCGTATCCTGGGACAGTATGCTTCAGCACTCTCAGAGAGCCTCCGCTTCAGCACTGCCAGAGAGTCTCTGCTTCAGACACAAATTATAAGGCTCCAGGTTACTGAGTAGTGATACTTCCCACCAGCATCTTTCTCATGATATGTGGTAAGTCCTGTAATTATTGCCCATCCTTATTTTCCTTGGAGTCTACACATTCCATAGCTGGTAACTGGTTTATTATTGTCACATGTAATGAAATACAGTTTTAACTGCCATACCACACATAATTACATTGAGGTTGTACTCAAGAGAAATCACTTGATAGAGGTGTACAAGATGAGGCACAGATCGAGTGGACAGTCACAGACCCCTTCCCAAGGTGGGGATAGCCAGTATTTTAAGGTGATTGCAGCAAAGTATAGGGAAGTTCTTTATCAGAGTGGTGGGTATGTGGAACGCTCTGCCAGGGGTGGTGGTAGAGGCAGATATATTAGGGTATTTACTAAACTCTTTGATAGGCACATGGATGATAGAAAAATAGAGGGATATAGAAGGGAAGAGTTTGTTTGAATTTAGAGTACGTTAAGTGGTTGCTACAACGTCATGGGCCAAAGGGCCTGTACTGTGCTGTGGTGTTCTGTTTTCTAAAAGGAAATCAACAACTGAATGCAGAATATAGTATCAAACTTACAGAGAAAGTGTAGGCAGATTACAAGGTATAAGGATCACAATGAGGTACAGTAAATTGGGAGGTCGTGAGGGAAGGTTAGCCTAGCATAAGAAGTTAGTGTACAAGACGTCCAGTCAAGAGTCTAATAACATTGAAGTAAGGAAGGCAAGTATGAAACAGTTACAGCTGAACGTCAGTATGATTCTTCTGTGGGAACAGTTCTTTTAAGCAACAATGTTTAATCAGATAAACTTAAATGAGTATCAACATACTGCAGACGCAGGAAGATCTGAAACAAAAAGAAAAAATTCTGGAAAATCTCAGCAGGTCAAACAGCATAGATGGAGAGAAAAGCAGTCAATTGAAGATGCTGAAGGAACTCAGCAGCTCAGGTTGCATCTGTGGAGGGAAACGGACAGTTGAGGTTTCAGGTCAAGACCCTGTGTCAGTGCAGAGTCCTGATGCAAGGTCATTTTCCTCTATAGATGCTGACTGACCTGCTGAGTTCTCCCAGCATCTCTTGCATTGCTCCAGATTCCAGAGGATCAAGGACAGCTTCTGTCCCAGCCTGTCAAGTAGTGTCTGTGGAAAGGAATAAAGTGTTGACACTTTGGGCTGAGGTGTCCTGATGAAGGGTCATGAAATTTATTCTTTTCCCGCAGCAGTACTGCAAGACATAAAGATTACGTTAAGCTACAAAACTAACTAATGTTAAAGACGAACTATTAGGTAGCATTCATGAGTTGATGAACTGTTCAGAAATCTGATGGCGGAGAGGAAGAAAGTTGTTCTGAAGACATTGACTGTGGGTCTATGGGCTCTTGTACCCCCTCCCCCCCCATGGTAGTAATGAGAAGAAGACATATACCGAATGGTGAGGTTGCTTAATGATGCGTTGCCACCTTCCTGAGACACCACCTCTTGAAGATGTCCTGGATGGCAGGGAAGGTTGTTCCCATGATAGAGCTGGCTGAGATAGCAACCCTCTGTAGCCTCTTGTGATCCTGTACTTTGGAGCCTCCATACCAAACGATGATGCAACAGGACAATAAGCTCTCCATGATACATCTGTAGAAACTTGCAAGTGTCTTTGGTGACATACCAAATCTCCTCAAACTCCTGATGAAGTACAGCTGCTAGTTTGCCGCCTTCACGATTCCATCAAGGTGTTGGGTCCAGTATAGATGCTCTGAGATGGTGACACCCAATATCTCAGGCAGAGAAAAGAGTTAAATATTACAACTGAACATGCATCTATCGCTTGCTCATTCCACACTCACATTACCTTCTGAGTGAAGAAGTTCCCTCCTCACATTTCCCTTAAATATTTCATCTTTCACCCTAAACCAATGACCTCTGGTTCTAGTCTCACTAACCTGATAGAAAAAAGCCTGCTCGCACTCACACTACCTACACCCCTCATAACTTTGTATACCTCTATTCCCTCATTCTCCTGTGCTCCAGGGAATAATTTTGTATACCTCTATTCCCTCATTCTCCTGTGCTCCAGGGAATAACTTTGTATACAGTACCTCTATTCCCTCATTCTCTTACGCTCCAGGGAATGACTTTGTATACCTCTATTCCCTCATTCTGCTGTGCTCCAGGGAATGAAGTCCTCGCCTATTCAGCCTGTTCCTATAACTCAGGTCCTCAAGTCCTGGCAACATCCTTGTCAATTTTCTATGCACTCTTTCAATCTTATTGATATCTTTCCTGTCAGTACAGTAGGTGACCAGACTTACAGACAATACTCCAAATGAGATGTCACAAATATCTTATACAACTTCAACATAACATCACAACTCCTGTACTCAGTACTTTGATTTATGAGGGCCCGTGTGCCATTAACTGAGAAGTTTAATCCAATGTGTTGAGGACACAAAGGTTGAAGGTGTTGTGGGTAGTGTGGAGGGCTGTCAAGAGATTGCAGCTAGACATCAATAGGATGCAACACTGGGCTGAGAAGTGGCAGATGGAGTTCAACCCAGATAAGTGTGAGTGAGGTGATTCATTTTGGTAGGTCAAATATGATGGAAGAACATAGTATTAATGGTAAGACTCTTGGCAGTGTGGAGGATCAGAGGGATCTTGGGGTCCAAGTCCATAGGACACTCAAAGCTGCTGCGCAGGTTGACTCTGTGGTTAAGAAAGCATAAGATGCATTGGCCTTCATCAATTGTGGGATTGAATTTAGGAGCTGAGAGGTAATGTTGCAGGTATATAGAGCCCTGGTCAGACCCCACTTGGAGTACTGTGCTCATTTCTGGTCACCTCACTATAGGAAGGATATGGAAACCATAGAAAGGGTGCAGAGGAGATTTACAAGGACACTGCCTGCACTGGGGAGTATGCTTTATGAGAATAGATTGAGTGAACCCGGCCTTTTCTCCTTGGAGCAATAGAGGATGAGAGGTCACCTGATAGAGGTGTACAATATAATGAGAGGCATTGATCATGTGGACAGTCAGAGGCTTTTTCCCAGGGCTGGAATGGCTAGCACAAAAGGGCACAGGTTTAAGGTGCTTGAAAGTAGGTACAGAGGAGATGCCAGGGGTTAAGTTTTTTATGCAGAGAGTGGTGAGTGCGTGGAATGGGCTGCCGGCGATGCTGGTGGAGGCAGATACGATAGAGTCTTTTAAGAGACTCCTAGATAGGTACATGGAGCTTAGAAAAACAGAGGGCTATGGGTAAACCTAGGTAATTTCTAAGGTAAGTACATGTTTGGCACAGCTTTGTGGGCCAAAGGGCCTGTATTATGCTGTAGGTTTTCTATGTTTCTATGTACCATCGTTCGTTTACAGTCTGCAGATTTTACGTTCCTGTCTCTGTCGCCTATATGGAATCTAATGCTGTTTGTAATTCTGCTATCTCTGATGCTCAGGTTCCCCGTCAAACATGGCCGCCAAGATGGATGACACATCTCCCAACTCTGGGGCCCAAGATCACCACCTTCACCCTGGGTCATCCCGCAGGCCGAAACACCGCTGGAGCAACCTCAGCACCGACAGCGGTGTTGTGGGACTGAACGACAGGGGCGAGGAGAGGGAGGAGGAGGAGGAAGAGGAGGATGAGGAGGAGGAGGACAGGGGGAGGAAGAGCCGGCCGGGGGAAGTGGAGCGGACAGACAGTGGGATCGGGCCTGCCACAGCCAAGAAGTGGAGGATCCGGGTAGAGGAGACGGCACGCTCTGTGCAGGCCTGGGTGACGCACCAGCCTTGTGTGGACTGTGGTGAGAGGGACGTCTCTGAGCCCGACCCAACACCTGCCGGGCGACGGCGGGACCACCTGTGCAGCAAATGCGCCAAGTGCAGACGGGAGCGTAAGGAGGCCATCCTAGAGTTTGTCAATACCGAGTCCAGCTACGGCGAGGACCTGCGTATCATCCGCGAGGAGTTCCACCTGCCTATGCAGGCCGCCGGCCTTCTCACCCCAGAGCAGCTGGCCGTGGTCTTCAGTAACATCCAGGAGCTCATCGAGGTCAATGAGAAGTTCCTGGAGAGGCTTCAGGATTCCACAGAGCAAGCCTTCGATCAGGTATGCAGAGGCAGTGTCTGTCCATCTTGTAAATTCTTATAGAGTCATACAGCATAGAAACAGGCCCTTCGGCCCATCCATGGCATCCTCCCTGCTGGTCCCAGTTGCCTGCATTCAGCCCATAACCCTCCAAGCCAATACCATAGGAGCAGAACTAGGCTATTCAGCCCATCAAGTCTGCTCCACCATTGCAACATGGCTGATTTATTTTCTCTCTCAGCCCCGTTCTCCTGCCTTCTCCCCATAACCTTTGACACCATTACTAACCAAGAACCTATGAACCTTTAAATCTACCCATGGTCTTCTGCGGCAATAAATCCCATAGATTCACCAGTCTCTGGTTTAAGAAATTGCTGCTCACCTCTGTTCTAAAGGGACATTTTTCTATTCGGAGGCTGTGTCCTCTGGTCCTAGACTATCCTGCTATAGGAAACATCCACTCCACATCCACTCTGTCTACACCTTTCAAGCCTCTGTCCTCCATATACCTATCCAAATGTCTCCGAAATGTTGCAGCTGAACCTGCCTCAACCACTTCCTCTGGCAGCTCATTCCAGGTACTCACTACCTTCTCTGTAAAGAAATTATCTTTCGGGTCTCTTTTTAAATCTCTCCCCTCTTACCTTGTATCTGTGGCCTCTAGTTTTGAACTCTCCAATGCTGGGGAAAAGGTCCTGAGCATCCACCTTATTCATGCCAACCAAGATTCCCATCTAAGCTAGTGCCATTTGGCACATATCCATCTATTCCTCTCCTGGGAACCCACCCAAAGTCAATCACTTTCAAGGAATTCCTGGATTGGATCACAATTCCACACAAGAGGAGGAATTGGAAAAGCTGCTCCTATTGTGGAAGCTGAAGAGTCTGCAGGTACTGAACCTAGATGCCTGATGAAGGGTCTCCACCCAAAATGTCAACTTCCTTTCCCTCCACAGATGCTGCCTGGCTCACGGAGTTGCTCCAGTCTGTCTGTCACTTAGACACCGTAGTGTCTGAGTTCGTCTAAAGCTCTGCTGCCTGTTCAGAACCAAGTTCCACTCCCCCACCACCCCACACTCCACTATCTATACACTATCTCCTGCAAGGATACAGATTACAATGCTGAGATGTGCTTGGTCATTCAACAAAATCACAAGTAACCTCAGCTCTGCATCCCTTTCTATCCCCAGTAACCTTTCACTCCCTCCCTTGCTCAGAAAGATCTTGTCTACTTAAGGGGCAGGGGTGTCTTTATTCATTTAGAGAGACAGCACAGTGACTGGCCCTTCCAGCCCAGCAAGCCCATGCCACCCAATCACACCCATCTGGCCAATTTATCCGCACTGCCCACATGCCTTTGGAATGTGGGAAACCTACGCGATCACGGGGAGAACGTACACATTCCTTACAGAGTGGCAGGATTGAACCCAGGTCACTAGCACTCTAATAGTGTTACACTAACACTACGCTACCGTGTTGCCCCCTAAGACAGACTTAACTGAGCCTCCAAGATTGCTTCCAGATCTGATATATTTTTTTAACTGACCCCTAATATTATAGCTAGAAGTTAAGCTCCCTGTTTATTCCCAATTTTCTCCATCCCATTCTCTTAGAGAACCCCAGTAGTCTTCCCCCCACGCATATGCATATTAAATCCATCTTCACCTTTAGTTTGTCATCACAAATGAGAAAATCTGCCATGAGGAGGTCCCTGGGGTCCCTTTCATTTCTCAACCTTCCAGTTATGCCCCCCCCACTTCTCTATTTCCCAACCCCTTTTCCCTCTCTCAAGTTGTCTTCTTGCCTACCCATCACCTCCTTCTGGTGCTCCTCCCCCTTTTCTTTCTTCCATGGCTTTCTGTCCTCTCCTATTAGCTTTCCCCTTCTCCAGCCCTGTATCTTTTTCACTAATCAACTTCCGAGCTCTTTACTTCACCCCTCCTTTCCGGTTTCACCTATCACCTTGTGTTTCTCCCTTGTCTCCCCCCCACTTCTAACTCTGACTCCTCATCTTTATTTTTCCAGTCCTGCTGAAGGGTCTCGGCCCGAAACGTCGACTGTACTCTTTTCCATTGATGCTGCCTGGCCTGCTGAGTTCCTTCAGCATTTTGTGAGCTTCACCTTTATTGTGTCAATTCAATGGCATCAGCTACCTCCTCTGCTACAATTCCATATTCTATCTGTTTCATGGGCACTTTGCCCATGGCTGCCAACACTCTACTAGATAGGCTGAATGCATGCAGCCTTTTTCCTCTATGTTTGAGTGAGACTATAAAGGTCATAGATTTAAGATAAAAGGTGAAAAATTTAAGGGGAACCTGAGGGGGAACTTCTTCACTCAAAAGGTGATGTAAATGCGGAATGAGGTGCCTGTGGAAGTGGTCTGGATGCAGATTTGATTATAACATTTAAGAGAAGTTTGCATAGGTAGCTGGATGGGAGAGATTTGGGGAGATAAGGTCCGAGTTGTAGGTAGATGGGACTTGGCAGAAGATCAGGCCAGCATATACTAGATGGGCTGAAGAGCCTGTTTCTGTGCTGTAGTACTCGATGACCCATAAGGCAGACATCCCACCTCTCCCGGAAGTTCCGGGAGTCTCTGGCATATTAATAGTGGCTCCCTGATGCCCGCAAATTACATATAATATCTCGGAAATCAATTTTTTGAGAGCGAGCAAATGCGAGAGAGAGAAAGCAAGAGAGAGCGAGAGAGCGAGCGAGAGAGCGTGAGCAAGCACAAGAGCAACCACGAGAGTGAGAGACAGCGCCATGGTAGAGTGTTCCAAAAAAAGAAAATATAAAACGTACGTCACCCCACTAAAGTGTACCCCTGCCTAATAGAGGTCAGAAATAATGACAGTGTTGCTCGCTGCACTGTTTGCAACAGTGACTTTTCTATTGCCCATGGTGGGTTAAAATGTAAAAGGTGAGTTTAACAGGTGTCATTCGTTCATTAGCATAGCTAACGTTATTTAAATTAGCTGGCTAAATGCTAAGGAGCTACTCTATTGCAGACATCCCACTTCTCCCAGAAGTTCCAGGACTCTCCCACAAATTGATGGTGCTACCTCCCTGAAGTGAGTTTTTGCAGGGAGGGATGTCTGCATAAGGCATAGGAGCAGAATTCGGCCATTTGCCCATTGAGTCTGTTTTGCCATTCGAGCATGGCTGATTTACTTTCCCATTCTCCTGCCTTCATCCCAGAGCCTTTAATCCCATACTAATCAACCTCCACTTTAAATTTATCCAATGTCTTGCCTCCACAACATCTGTGGCACAGATGTTAGTGAATTCCACAGATTCCTTGTATTCTGAGGCAGTGCCCTCGGGTCCAAGACTTCTCCAATATAGGGAAAGTCCACTCTGACTAGGCCTTTCAGTATTTGGTAGATTTCAATCTTCTAAACATCAGCAAGTACAGCCCCAGAGCCATCAAATGCTCCTCCTGTGTTAACCCTGTCTTTCTCGGGATCATCCTCGTGAACATCCTCTGGACCCTCTCCAATGGCAGCACATCCTTTCTAAGATAAGGGGCCCAGGATTTACAGCCTTGCTTTTAAACTCTAGCCCTCTCAAAATGAATGTCAACATTGCCGACTGCCTCCTTCACCTGTAAGACTCAAATTCTGTCTCACTTCATATTTCACAACAGGTACTAAACAAATAAAGGTTTTGATATTGCCTTCTAATCTTCTTCTTTCTGATATGTTGTCAGAACGATGAGGACTTTTTGACTGTGTGCATTGGTGAGATGTTCCTGGAATTCGTTAATATGTTGCCGGCTTTTCAGACGTACTGCATCCACCAGTCTGCCTCTATCAACCTGCTCAACACTCTGGAGAAGGAGAAGGAACTGCTCAGGTACCAGTGCCCTCACTTGTAGAACCTGGTTATGATGGAATGGAACACTGAAGAAAGCTGGATGTCTTCCATCACTGACAAACAGCATCTGTGGCAGACTTTCGGACCAAGACCCCTCATCAGGATGGGAAAGGAAGGGGGCAGAAGAAAGTGGGGGGAGGGGAAGGAGTTCAAGCTGACAGGTGATAGGTGAAATCAGGTGAGGGAAAAGGTAGGAAAATGGAAAACAGGAAAAAGAGGAATATAAGAAGCTGACAGGTGATAGGTGCAGAAGGCAAAGGAATATGATAGGAAAGGATAATTGACCATGGAATAAAGGAAAGGAAGAGGATAAAGGAGCTGGGCGGGTCAAATGGGTCCTGAGGGATAAGGGAAATGGGGCCTGAGGGATAAGGGAAATGGGGCCTGAGGGATAAGGGAAATGGGGTCTAATGGATAAGGGAAATGGGGTCTAATGGATAAGGGTAATGGGGCCTGAGGGATAAGGGAAATGGGGTTGGGGGGGCAGGAAGCAGAGGGAGTGGCTACTGGAAGTTAGAGAAATTGATGTTGACCATTTACTTCCCTCCATATATGCTGCCTGACCTGCTGAATTTCTGCGTGTTGATCTGGACCAATCTTTGTCCATTTATTCCTCAACACCTCTCCGAACAAAACAAAATGAGCAGTTGCTGGAAATCTGAAATAAAAACAGAAAATGCTGGAAACACTCATCAGGTCAGGCAGCATCTGTGGGAGGGAAACACTTAATGTTAAAAATCCCTTGGTCCTGATCCTAGACTGGAAACAGTTACTGCTTCGTTCCCCACTGAAGCCCGCCTGACCTGCTGAATATTTCTAGAACTTTCTGTTTAAATAAATATTTAGCAAAGTGTTGGCCCGTGGAGGTTGGGTGTCGTGGCTATGCAGGCTAGTCGCTCTGCAAAGTATAAACTGCACTTGGAGTCACGGAGGAGCGAAGAAGAAGAACAGTCATTTCTATCACCACAGATGCAGCAGTGAAAGTGCCAAGATGGCTCTGGATAAAGAGGACAGATCCATGGGTTGCTGCTAGGGCACAGGCTGGGGTCTGATCAACCCCGTTCGGGTTGCCTGGGCAAGGGTGTTGAAAGACCTGAAACACCTGACAACCCCAGGTAACATCACTGATGATGTGCCCTAGTTTAGCATCATGCAGATATTTCTGTAAGAATATCTCTCATTTTAATTTCAGTGAAACTAGTTCTGGAAGACTAACAATTTGAAGGGTTACAGTGAACATGGTGGATTGTGATGTTACATGGTCGGCAACAATGAATATAGAATTGAGTCAGGTTTTATAAACAAACAGAAACATTTATTAAACTCTGTTCAAACATAGTGAAAAGTAAACAAACGACTAACTGAACCGGAAGTTAACCGCTATACGGCAATTTAACCAACAGCCAAACTCTGGAATAGTTCTTAAAGCGGTAAATTTGAATACAGTCTTAAAGTGGTAAACTCGAAGGTCCAAGTGATTTATACCAGGGGTCCCCAACCTTTTTTGCACCGTGGCCCGGTTGAATATTGACAATATTCTTGCGGACCGGCCGACAGGGGGTGGGGGCGGGTAGGGTTGCCAACCGACGAGAGTAGCAGTCAGATACGTTGTGTTTACCCCGAGAAAGACTACCATGACCATGAAGCCTTGCGCGGGCACCTGTGTGCGCATGCGTGATGTGTACGTGCCGGTTTTTTTCTACAAATCGTTTTTGGTGATTCTGTTCAGTGAAACTACACTGTACATACATTATTTGTACTTTATATAGGCTGTGTATTTATCACATCATTCCTGCTTTTACTATATGTTAGTGTTATCTTAGGTTTTATGTGTTATTTGGTATGATTTGGTAGGTTATTTTTCGGGTCTGGGAACGCTCAAAAATTTTTCCCATATAAATGAATGGTAATCGCTTCTTCACTTCACGCCATTTCGGCACGGAAGGTTTCATAGGAACGCTCTACCCTAGCGGGGAAAATGCGGGACAAGGGCGGTCCCATATGGGACAAACCAATTTAGCCCAATATATGGGATGTCCCGGCAAATACAGGACAGTTGGCAACCCTGGGGGGGGGGGGTGTATCACTACCGGAATATAGGTGATAAGTCAACTATAAGTCACTTATAAGTGGCTAATACACTCAATCTTGTTTCTAAAAGGGTTTATCGAACGAATTTAATATCAAACACATAGCGCATATTTTCCTTGCGCGAATATAGTGATAAGGCAATTATAAGTCACTTATAAGTCAATAGCATCATAACATTTTAAGTAACGTTTGGATATTAAACACACAGCACATATTTTCCCTGTATGAACATATAAAATCATTGCAACACACCAATATCGCTGAATCGGTGGGAGCCCTGGGCTTGTTTCCCTGCAACAAGACGGTCCTATTGAGGGGTGATGGGAGACAGCGATACTCGAAGGGGGTTCCTTATGTCCAGTCTATTCCACAATTTAGTTTTTGTTGCATTCATTGCAGAAAACCCCGCTTCACAGAGATATATTGGAAATGGAAGCAAAGTTTTCAGTGCTTTCGTGGCTATCTCAGGATATTCACCCTTGACTTTGATCCAGAATGCCAGCAGTGATGTTATGTCAAACATACTTTTCAGCCCGCCGTCACTTGCAAGCTCCAGGAGTTGATCTTCTTCCCGCGCTGACATGGATAACGTGTGCATAATGACCTCACATGCGTTCAAGCTCAACAGTGGGCATGACAGGGAATGAGGAAAGGTGCAGCTGACTCGTATCGCCAAATCCTATCGTTTCCTCGCAGCCCGGTAGCACATGCTATGTGGCCCGGTACTGGTCGGTAAGGAGACTTCCCTGAAAACTGATTTTTTCGAAGACGTGACCATACTGCTGATCCCAGCTGAAAGATGCCTTGTCCAAAGGATTCACGACGAAGGAAATAAAACGGCTTAAAGGAACTGACCTTTTCCTGGGGGGTGAACACTGCACAAATCTTCCTGATCTTGCAGGAGTTATCTCAGATGCAGGCCACTATTCCTGAATGAAGATTCAATGAGATCGATCCTTTATAAAACCGCCGAACAACACCAACTTTACTCAATCCTTCAGGTTCCCGTACTTTGGTAAGGTCTTCACTCTCCAATACTAGACTGTAAAGGTAAAACAAAGGTGCAACAAACAAGAACTGGCAGCGATTGGCGAACTGCCGGCACAGTGCTTTTGGCACCTTACAATAGAAAGTAAAAAACTCCACTTTAAAACGAAACTGTGTTATGAGACGAATACGCAGCAAAACTAACTAACCATCTAACGAAAACTGCGTGACAACAGGGGTTTCCCCTTATATAATTGTTGGAACATGCCATCATGTGACCTCACACTGGCGGGAAGATTACATCACCCCCCCCATCACAAGACAGTTACATCATGCTCACAAGATACTCAACTACATCATG
Organism: Mobula birostris; assembly: GCF_030028105.1. Classification (NCBI taxonomy): domain Eukaryota; kingdom Metazoa; phylum Chordata; class Chondrichthyes; order Myliobatiformes; family Myliobatidae; genus Mobula; species Mobula birostris. Next base: position 103,003,158 of record NC_092375.1, on the reverse strand, counting down.
GTCATAAGACAGTCACAAGATACCCACGAGGTATGTAACAGTGACAACACCTTCAAATTTTGAGATGGCTTCTTGGTAAACAGACCATGGAGTCAATTGCCATTGCTGAACAGCTGTGTCTTGTGGGACATCTCCAGCACCAACTGCTCCACAGCAACCACTGGTCCACCTTAGCAGACCACCACCAAGCCAGTGCAGACAGAATAATCAATAAAGATTAGCTTTATTTGTTACACATATATCGAAACATACAGTGAAATGTCTCAAGCAACACACATCAAAGTTGCTGGTGAACGCAGCAGGCCAGGCAGCATCTCTAGGAAGAGGTGCAGTCGACGTTTCAGGCCGAGACCCTTCGTCAGGACTAACTGAAGGAAGAGTGAGTAAGGGATTTGAAAGTTGGAGGGGGAGGGGAAGATCCAAAAGATAGGAGAAGACAGGAGGGGGAGGGATGGAGCCAAGAGCTGGACAGGTGATTGGCAAAAGGGATACGAGAGGATCATGGGACAGGAGGTCCGGGAAAAAAGACGGGGGGGGCGGGGGGAACCCAGAGGATGGGCAAGGGGTATATTCAGAGGGACAGAGGGAGAAAAAGGAGAGTGAGAGAAAGAATGTGTGTATAAAAATAAATAACAGATGGGGTACGAGGGGGAGGTGGGGCATTAGCGGAAGTTATAGAAGTCGATGTTCATGCCATCAGGCTGGAGGCTACCCAGACGGAATATAAGGTGTTGGTCCTCCAACCTGAGTGTGGCTTCATCTTTACAGTAGAGGAGGCCGTGGATAGACATGTCAGAATGGGAATGGGATGTGGAATTAAAATGTGTGGCCACTGGGAGATCCTGCTTTCTCTGGCAGACAGAGCGTAGATGTTCAGCAAAGCGGTCTCCCAGTCTGCGTCGGGTCTCGCCAATATATAAAGGGCCACGTCGGGAGCACTGGACGCAGTATATCACCCCAGTCGACTCACAGGTGAAGTGTTGCCTCACCTGGAAGGACTGTTTGGGGCCCTGAATGGTGGTAAGGGAGGAAGTGTAAGGGCATGTGTAGCACTTGTTCCACTTACACGGATAAGTGCCAGGCGGGAGATCAGTGGGGAGGGATGGGGGGGACGAATGGACAAGGGAGTTGTGTAGGGAGCGATCCCTGCGGAATGCAGAGAGGGGGGAAGGGAAAGATGTGCTTAGTGGTGGGATCCCGTTGGAGGTGGCGGAAGTTATGGAGAATAATATGTTGGACCCGGGGGCTGGTGGGGTGGTAGGTGAGGACCAGGGGAACCCTATTCCTAGTGGGGTGGCGGGAGGATGGAGTGAGAGCAGATGTACGTGAAATAGGGGAGATGCATTTAAGAGCAGAGTTGATAGTGGAGGAAGGGAAGCCCCTTTCTTTAAAAAATGAAGACATCTCCCTCGTCCTAGAATGAAAAGCCTCATCCTGAGAGCAGATGCGGCGGAGACGGAGGAATTGCGAGAAGGGGATGGCGTTTTTGCAAGAGACAGGGTGAGAAGAGGAATAGTCCAAGGGGCTTCCCTTCCTCCACTATCCTCACAGCTATCTGGACTATTCCTCTTCTCACCCTGTCTCTTGCAAAAACGCCATCCCCTTCTCGCAATTCCTCCGTCTCCGCCGCATCTGCCAGAGAAAAGCAGGATCTCCCAGTGGCCATACATTTTAATTCCACATCCCATTCCCATTCTGACATGTCTATCCACGGCCTCCTCTACTGTAAAGATGAAGCCACACTCAGGTTGGAGGATCAACACCTTATATTCCGTCTGGGTAGCCTCCAGCCCGATGGCATGAACATCGACTTCTCTAACTTCTGCTAGGCCCCACCTCCCCCTCGTACCCCATCTGTTACTTATTTTTATGCACACATTCTTTCTTTCACTCTCCTTTTTCTCCCTCTGTCCCTCTGAATATACCTCTCGCCCATCCTCTGAGTCCCCCCCCCTTGTCTTTCTTCCCGGACCTCCTGTCCCATGATCCTCTCGTATCCCCTTTTGCCTATCACCTGTCCAGCTCTTGGCTCCACCCCTCCCCCTCCTGTCTTCTCCTATCATTTTGGATCTCCCCCTCTCCCTCCAACTTTCAAATCCCTTACTCACTCTTCCTTCAGTTAGTCCTGACGAAGGGTCTCGGCCTGAAACGTCGACTGTACCTCTTCCTAGAGATGCTGCCTGGCCTGCTGCGTTCACCAGCAACTTTGATGTGTGTTGCTTGAATTTCCAGCATCTGCAGAATTCCTGTTGTTTGAGTGAAATGTCTCGTTTGTGTCAATGCCTAGTCTAAGGATGTGCTGGGGGCAGCCCACAAGTGTCACCATGTTTCCAGTGCCAGCATAGCATGCTCACAACTATCTAACCCTAAACTAACCGTACATATTTGGAATGTAGCAGAAAACCCACCCACACAGTCATGAGGAAACTGTACAGACCTCACAGACAGCAGCAAGAGCTAAATACCTACCTGTGATCGCTGGTGGTATGAAGGGCAGAATTTGAATTTGTATTATTATTCTGGAAATTCACATTTGAATTCAGACTTCCTAACCATGCAGAAAATACTATCCATTGTGTCACTATCCAAGGAAAGGGAACTTACTTAAAATCCAAGTGAGCATAATAATTGTAGCAGAGTGGGGCAGCTAGTGGAACGATGAGGACTTTCGATCTTGACCTATGTGGAGTTTACAGGTTTCACCCTGTGACTGTGTGGGTTTCCCTAGGGTGCTCTGGTTTCCTCCCACATTCCAAGATTGTGCAGTCGGTGGGTCTCTGGGCCACTGCAAATTGCCCCAAGTTTGTGGGTGAGTGGGAGAATCTGGCAAGAGTTGATGGGAGTTCTCAGAATCAGGCTTATTATCACTGGCATGTGACGTAAAATTTGTTCACTTAGCAGCAGCAGTTCAATGCAATACATAATCTAGCAGAGAGAAAAATAATAATAAAAATAATAAATAAAATAAAACAATAATAAATAAACAAGTAAATCAATTACGTATGTTGAATAGATTTTTTAAAATTGTGCAAAAACAGAAATATTAAAAAAAAGGTAGTGTCCATAGCTTCAATAACCATTTAGGAATCGGATGGCAGAGGGGAAGAAGCTGTTCCTGAATCGCTGAGTGTGTGCCTTCGGGCTTCTGTACCTCGTACCTGATGGTAACAGTGAGAAAAGGGCATGCCCTGGGTGCTGGAGGTCTTGGAGAGCATTGACTACAGGAATTGGGATGTTATGCTGAAGTTTTATAAGATGTTGACGAGGGCGAATTTGGAGTATTGTGTAGAGTTATGGTCACCTTCTTACAGTAAAGATAGCAATAAGCTTGAAAGAGCACAGAGAGAATTTACCTGGATGTTAGCAGGGTTTGAGGACCGGAGTTACAGGGAAAGGTTGAACAGGTTAGGATTTTATTCCCTGGAGTGTAGGAGAATGAGGGGAGATTTGATAGTTATACAAAATTATGAGGGGTAAGTTGTAGACCCCAATCCAACAGTTTCAATGGAGAGAGATCCCGGGAGAGCGAGAGGAAAGGGAGAGGAAGAAGCTTTGTTATTGCACCATCCTAAGATACTTCTACTTTTACAAAGAATAAAGGCATGGCTGCCAATGGAGGAGCCGTGAAGATTGTAAATGGTCACAAGGCCAGCATTAGAACTTAAGAAATAACATTGGGGTAAGTTATTTGGTCCCTCTGTCCTGCTGTCCCATTCAATGTTACTCTGCCTTATTTTCTAACTCAAACTCCACTCTTCTGCACAATCCCCATATTTCTTAATTCCTGTACTACTCTGAAACTGATTATTGTCATATGCACTGAGATACAATGAGGAAACCAGAACCGAACACATATGTTACCATATACAATCCTGAGATTCGTTTTTTTGTGGGCATATTCAGTAAATCCAAGAGCCCAATGAAACACCGCACCAACAGGACAGACAAACAACCTGAGTCCTTGAAAGAGAGTCCTTAGATTGTGAGAAAAGTTCAGTGATGGGGCAAATGAAGTTGAATGAAGTTTAAGTTTTTCTTGGGCTTTCAGTTGGGTAAATTGTCAATTATAACCAAAGTTTCGATGACAAAATCTGCCATCTTCATCAGGGATAATGCACGGGTGTGTCTAGTCCAGTGGTATTTATACCCCTGTAGAGTGCCCTTCCTGATTGGTTAGTCCTTACCCAATCAGGTTTCTGCTCTCCTACCTTGTTTACAATCAAGTTCCAGTTCTTACTTAGAGTGCGACCTTTGGCTTTGTTTAATTGATACTTCTACCTGGCTGGAAATCCAAGAAGAATTTATTCATCATATACGCCAGGAAAGCACTGGATCCTTTTTGAATGAGGTTATTCCTACTGGTTCAAGAGCCTGATAGTTGAGGGGTTATAACTGTTCCTAAACATGGTGGTGTGAGCCCTGAGGCTCCAGTACCTCCTTCTTGATGACAGCAGTGAGAAGAGAGCATGTCCTGGGTGATGGGGTTCCCTGATGATGGATGCAGTTTTCTTGCAACAGCGCTCCATGTAGATGTGTTCAATGGTGGGGAGGGCTTAACCATGATGCATTGGGCCACAACTTTTTATAACATTTCTCATTCAAGGGCATCGGTGTTTCCATACAGGGCTGTGATGCAACCAGTCAATATACTCTCACCACACATTTATAGAAGTTTTTCAAACTATTAGATGTTATGCTGAATTTTTATAAACTCTTAAGGAAGTAGAGGCAGTGCTGTGCTTCCTTCATAATTGCAGTTACATGTTGGGCTCAGGACAAGTCCTCTGAAATGATAACACCCAGGAATTTAAAGTTGCTGACCCTCTCCACCCTGATCCCCCGATGAGGACTGGCTCATGGACCTCCAGTTTCACTACTCCTGAACTCAATAATCAGCTCCTTGGTCTTGCTAACACAGAGTGAGAGGTTGTGTTGTGGCACTTCTCAGCCAGATTTTCAACCTCCCGCCTATATGCTGGCGTATAGAGCTGCAACATTATCTTGCGGCTCTTGAACTCAGTAGCAAGGGAGAGCTAGACAAGCAGAAGAGAAATCTATCTAATACAACTTTAAACCATCCACTTTCAACAGTATATGAGAAGCATAGGCAGGAATCCATAGACCCACAATGTGTTGCTTCTCAATCAGACAAAGCAGAAATGGCGATCTACCAAGATTATGGGGTAAGGGAAGAGCCAGAAGAACTTGGAAGGTTAGGCAGCATCTATGGAGAGGAATTTCAGACTGAGAACTTTCACAGGGCTGAAAAGAAAGGGGAAAGAAGTCAAAATAAGAATATTGGGGTGGGGAAGAAGCACAAGCTGTGAAGTGATAGGTGAAAGCAGGTGGGGAGGGGGGAAGGTGGGTGGGTAGGGGAGGGGAGATGAAGGGAGAAGCTGGGAGTGGCTAGGTGGAAGAGATGAAGGCTGGAAGAAGAAGGAATCTGAATGGACAGGACAGTGGTCCATGGGAGAAAGGGAAGGAGGAGGAGCACCAGAGGGAGATGATTGGCAGGTGAAGATAAGAGAAAGAGGGAAGCCAGAAAGAGGAATGCAAAAAGAGTGAAGGGAATATGGGAGAAATTGTCAGCAGTTAGAGAAATCAATGTCATGCCTGTCAGGTTGGAGGCTACCCAGACCATCGTGGCAGTAGAATCTGCCATGGAAAAAGGGAAATGCAATCATTATAAGTAATTATAATCTGCATAATGATTGGAATAATCAAATTGAGAAGAGTACTGTGGAGGAAGAGCTTGTGACTGTCTCTAGGGTTGTTCCTTCAGGAACGTCCCTGGGAGTGGACCATTATAGATTGGTCATATTACTAAGGTAGGATTAGTAAAAACTGTTGTGGTTAAGGATTCCTTAGGGAACAGTGAAGAATTCTAGATACAGTTTAGGGAGCAATGAGATTCTACACTGACCGGCCACTTTATCAGGTACACCTGTCCACCTCATTACTGCAAATAATTAATCAGCCAATCATGTGGCAGCAACTCAATGCATAAATGCATATAGACATGGTCAAGAAGTTCAGTTGTTGTTCAGACCAAACATCAGAATGGGGAAGAAATGTGACTTTGACCGTGAAACGATTGTTGGTGCCAGACATAGTGATTTGAGTATCTCAGAAACTGCTGTTCTCCTGGGATTTTCACACACAACAGACTAGTGTTTACAGAGAACAGTGCAAGAAACAAAACATCCAGTGTACAACAGTTCTGTAGGAAAAAATGCCTTATGAATGAGAGAGCTTAGAGAAAAATGGCCAGACTGCTTCAAGCTGACAGAAAGGCAACAGTAATTCAAATACCTACATGTTACAACAGTGGTGTGCGGGAGTGGATGGGCTAGAACAGCAGAAGACCAAGATTATACAGTTAGGAGGTACCAAGTGAAGTGGCCACTAGTGTATATCCTGGTGTATCCTTTGACAATCTTCTACACCAATCTTTAACAGGAGGGAAGAGAAGAGGGCAGTGTGACGCAGCTTGCACGGCCACTCCGGTGATGATGTCTATTACCTGTCAAGTGAGGTGCTGTGCACAATCCTGATTTGATGGAGACAGACTTGAGAGCACGGAGGAACATCTGGTGAAACTTCTGAAATGCCTGCTTCGTTGCCGCTGCTACTGCGTGATCCAGAATCTCCGGAGGGGAAGGCCCCGAGTCCTCGGCTTTGCTTGTTGCTCGGCGGCCGGGGTGGGGTCGAAGTGCTTGGCAGAGATGGTGCTCGGTGCTGGAGGGCTGGTCAGAGGCTCGAAGTTTTCAGACGGACTCAGTCGGCTGCGGTCGGGTGCTTCCGATGCATCGGCAAGTTTGCGGTGCTTCCGTCTGCATGGAATGATGGGGCTATCAGGACTTGAGACTTTATTTTACCGTGCCCATGGTCTGCTCTTTATCAAATTATGATATTGCTTTGCACTGTTGTAACTATAAGTTAGAATTATGTGGTTTTGTCAGTTTTTAGTCTTGGTTTGTCCTGTGTTTCTGTGATACCTTTCTGGAGGAACATTGTATCATTTTTTAATGCATGCATTTCTAAATGACAATAAACAAGGACTGCGTGTCCTCATAATCTAATCTAATCTAATCTAACATCTGACACAAAACTGATAGTTATTTTGTAGGTGTTACTCTCTCCACTCTCTTCCCTTGGGCAGAAGATACAAAAGCCTGTAAGCACATACCATCAGTCTCAAGGCAGCTATTACCCTGCTGTTATGACTATTGAATTGGCACATGGATGAAAGGAGTCGGAGGGCTATGCGGGAGGAAAGCGTTAGATTGATCTTGGAGGAGATTGAAATGTCATGGCTGAAGGATCTGTACTGTGCAAGAATGATTTATGTTCAATGAATTGTCCCCTAGTAGAATAAGGATGTGTTTTTGATCTCAGAACGTAGCTCCTTATGATCTCACAGCCGCACTTCACTTCCTCTGTAACTGTAACACTTTATTCTGCATTTTGTTATTGTTTTTGCTTGTACTATCTCAATGCAACGTTGCAACAAAATGATCTGCATGGAAATGATATGCAAAGCCAAGTTTATCACCGTACCTCAGTACTTGTTACATAATGCTAGTAGTCAAAGTTTTATTTTTACTTAGACATACAGCTCTCTTACAGTCTCTTCTGGCCCAGCAAGCCTGCGCCACCCAGTTACACCCAATTAACCTACCAACCCGTATGAGTCCGGAATGTGGGAAGCCCATATTACAACTGGAGCCACTGGAGGAAACCCACACGGTCACAGGGAGAACATAAAAACTCCTTACAGGCAATGGCAGGATTTGAACCCCAGTCACTGATGCTGTAATAGAGTTACACTACCGTGGCGCCCTCTGTTGGTATTACTGAGTAATTCAGGTTGAATTGGATAATCTGGTTTCCTCGCACTTTCCAAAGACATACGGGTAAATAGGTTATTTTTTTTGTAGGTGTGGTTGGCCAGAAGGGTTTGCTGTCATGCTGTCTCTTTAAATAGATAAAATGAAGTGACTAGTCGGTGCTGTTTGTCGTGCACTAACCCAACGTTCTGTTGATTGCTCTCAGGATCTTCTTGGACGTGTCGCAGAATGACAATACCGCCCTGCGTCGCATGAACCTGCGCTCCTTCCTGATGGCACCGCTGCAGCGAGTCACCAAGTACCCGCTGCTGCTGAGCCGGATCGGCAGCTCGACTCCGGAGTTGCACCCGGACCACCGGGGCCTGCGGGAGGCCAAGAGTCGGGTGGAATCGCACCTGGAGCACATCAACATGAAAAGCCGGCAGGAGGGCGCACCGCTCTGGAACTTCCGCTCGCTCCGGCGCGGGAGCCGGCGGCACCGAGAAGCCGCCGACCTGGAGCTGAGGGAGGTGGCGGTGCGTGCAGTAGGGTGGCTGCGAGAGGAGACACGCTTTGCTATGGAGGGAACACTTCAGTCCTCACAGCCTGGTGACTGCCAGTGGCCCAAGAAAGGGAGCAGGTCCCTCAAGTTCCAGAGCCTCCATGCTCTGCTGCTGGTCAACAGGGCAGACCCTGAGCCCGTAGCTGGCCAGAGAGGCTCGTCGCCCAGCGGGGGCAGGCAGGAGGCACCACGGGACGTCGCGCTGGTGCTGATCCGGGACAAGAGCGGTGGCAAGTTCTCCCTCTTCCGGCGGCCCCTCCACCTGGGCAACTGCGTGGTGTCTTCAGACCCTGACTGCGACGACACCTTCGAGCTGCTGGAGATACCCAAGGAGGTGTTTGTCTTCCGCGCCGCAGATCGGCCAAGGACCCAGCACTGGTTCCGGCTGGTTAAAGGCTACTCGCAGGATCTGGGCTCCTGGCGCAAGAGGCGCAACGCGCTTCCCAACATCATGATCAACACCTCCTGCAGCCGGGCCTGAGTCTCTGGGGGTCGATCTCTTTGAACATAGGTCATTGCTTACTGAAAGGAGGGCAGTGTGCAGGAAGGAGGAGTCTTATGGGGGGTGGGGGTCAGGGGGGAAGTTTGGTCGGAGGTTTCTCCATCTGAACCACTGTCCACAACTGTTGGGTTGTCCAGGAGTCCCCAGGAGCTAAGATTTAATCTTGCAAGTAAAACTCAGGGCTGGGGAATACAATTAAAGAAAACTTCTGCTTTGAAGTTGTAACATTATCAGAGAAGGTTTGTGATTCACTGTCACCCCATCAGACAAAGAGCAACACACTAGATGGTGGGGGAACTCAGTGGGTCAGGCTGCACCTGTGGAGGGAAATGGACAGTCAGCGTTTCAGATTAACACCTTCATATGGTGGTATAGATAGAACATATACCACACAGCACAGTACAGGCACTTTGGCCCACAATGTTGTGCCATCTTTTAACAAACTCTCAGATCAATCTAACCCTTCCCTTCCACATAGCCCTCTATCTTTCTTTCACCCATGTGGCCATCTCATAAATGTCCCTAATATATCTGCCTCAACCACCAGTCCTGGCAGCACATTGCATGCACCTGCCACTCTCTGTGTGAAAAACTACCTCTACCATCCCCTTTTATCTTCCTCTAATCACATTAAAGTTATGCCCTTAGATATTAGCCATTTTCACCCTGGTAAAATGGTGCTGGCAGTCCACCCTATCAATGCCTCTTATCATCTTACCTACATCAAATCACCACGCATCCTCCATCGCTCCAAAGTGAAAAACCCTAACTCACCCAACCTATCCTCAACACATGCTCTCCAATCCAGGCAGCATCCTGGTAAATCTCTCTGCACCCTCTCTAAAGCTTCATATAGAGTCTTTGTCCATTCCAGTTTGTGGGAGTTTCCTGTGCACAATTGGCTGCTCCCATTTCCTTCATGACAACAGTGACTACACTTCAAAACCATTTCACTGACTTTGGGACATTTTGAAAGGCAGGAGAGATTTAATAGGAACTTAAGGGGCAACCTTTTTTTGACACACAGGGTGATTCCATGGAATCAGCTGCCAGAGGAAGTGATTGAGGCAGGTACAATAAGAACTTGTAAGAGACATTTGTACAGGTTCATGAATTGGAAAGGGCCAAATGGGACTAGCTTGGATGAGGCATTTTGGTCAGCATGGACTAGTTGAGCCGAAGGGCCTGTTTCTGTGTGGTATGGTCTATGACAATGACGAAGGAAGACATGAGAAAGGTACTACTTAAACAAACATGTTCGGGAATAATGGAAGAAGAATTTTTTACATATTGTAATCATTCCTCTCCGGATTTAGCTTGCAGTGGTGACCAAAGATTAATCTTCATTTCCTTGAGACTCCAGAGACCTGCTGGGTTGGGAATGTCAAATGAGGGGATGGACGACAGGTTTGAGGAAGTAGGCTGGGAGATAAACTTCTATACATTTAAGGAAAAAATGGAATTTTGCATCCTGAACTTGCAGGTGGATGTAAACTTTGCACTGGCAATGTAACAACACACATTGAACCATACTGCCCATGGAGTTTGGAACTTTGCTCAATAGTGGTTGATTATAAAATCATTCCCTGTTCATTTATTTAACCTATGAAGCACTTTCTGTTTGCCTCTCTCCAGGAGCATCGTTGGAACCTCACATGGTTAATTTTAACTGCTTGCATTCATGTGGTTGCAGTTTCAGTGTTTGACTCACAGTACTATCCCATCTTACCACAGCCAGTCTCTGAAAGCACAAGTAATTGTGGCTTGACTCACGTGTTTATTTATTCACCTTGCCTTGTTAAATTATTTGATTTACGCATTCAGTGGCCACTTTATTAGGTACATCTGCACACCTGCTCAGTAATGCGAATATCTAATCAGCCAATCATATGGCAGCAACTCAATGGTCAGTTCAGTTGTTCAGACCAATGGGGAAGAAATGTGATCTAAGTGGCTTTGACCATGGAATGATTGTTGGTGCCAGACAGGGTGGTTTGAGTATCTCAGAAACTGCTGATCTCCTGGGATTTTCACACACAACAGTCTCCAGTGTTTACAGAGAATGGTGCGGAAAGCAAAACAGGTCCAATGAGTGACAGTTCTGTGGGCGAAAATGCCTTGTTGATGAGAGAGTCAGGAGAATGGCTGGAGTGCTTCAAGCTGATAGGAAAGTGACAGTAACTTAAATAACTGCGCATTACAAAGTGGTGTGCAGAAGAACATTTCTGAACGCGCAACATGTCGAACTTTGAAATGGATGGGCTTGGGCAGCAGAAGTCCATGAACATGCACTCATCAGGTACAGGAGGTAGCTAATGAAATGGCCACTGAGTATATATTTTACAACTGGCCTCTGAATGCCATCAATCTGTGTATGAGTGCTTGGTATTTACCCATTTAGAACGGTGATCAGTGGCACATCCCTGTCCAGAAATGTTTTCCAGTTATATTCGTGCTCCAGACTTGAGCTGGCACAAAGGGCAGCTACAGGGAATTGGCCAGTCTTACCTTTAAATATCTTCTATGTAAGTGTTATCTCTGTTGTTCTACTGAGCATTGAGGGCATACTATCTTAGCGCCAGAATATGTGGCAACACTTGCAGGCTTCCCCCAGCACGCCCCTGGGCTGTGTTGGTTGTTATCACAAATGATGCATTTCACTGTGTGTACATGTGATAAATAACTCCAAATATCTGAGCAATATAAATGGTTACCATCTCACCAGCTGGGCCACAAATGGGAGGAAATTGGTGATGCTGTGGGTTTAAATCTGTGTTGACTGGGTGGCTGTTTTGGTATTGAATGTAAGATATACGGATGTTGTAGTCGTCCTCCTCAACAGTAATATTCAATGAGCACAAAGACGTTTATAAGATAGTTATAAACTTTCACACTCTCTTTACTATATTCCTTGTCTAGATGTACTTCAGATTGCTGCTATAAATTCCTAGGGTCTTGGTGGGAGAATTCAACACAAATGCTGGAAATCCAGAGCAGCACACACAAAATGCTGGAGGAGCTCAGAGAGTCAGGCAGCATCTATGGAGAGGAATAAACAGGCAACATTTAGTGCTGAAACTCCTGTCCTGATGAAGGGCTTCACCCTGTAATGTCAACTGTTTATTCATAGCCTTGATGCTGCCTGACCTGCTGAGTTTGTCCAGCGTTTTATGGGAGAATTCAACACCACATAAACTATTTACATAGATTTCTCTAATTAAAGTGGGATGGTTCTCTTAAAATGTGTGTGCAGTAGTGTAACGCTTGAAGTTTTGGACCATTCTCTAGTGCCTGGATTATTTACCTTGAAAAATAAGTTCGACGGTAGCTGCAGGTTCAAGCAGTTAAATAAATGTGGCATCAAATATATAACAGACTGCAATAAATACCTATCTGATTCACTAGTGCTGTTCAAATCTTGCCCTTAGCTAGGGAGTGTGTGTGTGCGTGCGCGCCCTTAACTCCTGGTGGAGTCGTTGGGGCGCCGTCATGACAAGCTTTTATGCTCATCGTACGGCGTGTCTTGGGCATCTGAAACCTGGCGGAGAACATCCCTCTCCAGGTTTTTTTTTTACAAGGTCGAGTTGTTAGCTCAATACTGAACCCTGGCACAGATGGAGAGTGTGCAAGGGAACCGGCCGGATTCGAACTCGGGACCTCTCGCCCCGAAGTCCAGCGCTGATGCCACTACGCCACTGGCTAGGGAGTGCCACTAAAGAAACTTTGTCCTTCGCTAGGGAGTGCCACTAAAACATTGATTTGATATGAGCATTTGCAGAGATGCTTCAATGGGATATGGGGAGAGACTAAGTGAATGGGCAAGGATGAGGAAAACAGAACTAATTTTGGAAAGATGAGAGATCATCCACATAGGTGGAGTATTATCTCTTAGTGTATGTAAATGGCAAAAGAACCAAAGGGGATTTGGCAGGCATGCAAGAAAGGGAACAGGAGGGAAAATTGGCCGGTGGGATTGTCCTGCTGCAAGCCAGTAGGGACTGAATGGCCTGTGTCACGTTAGTAAATAAATAGCAAAGTTGGTGGATGTGAGTTTGATTGCAAAATTCAAGAGAAGTCTGGCACCGGGGGTTATAGCTTCAAAATAAAAGGTCACCTGCTGAGTACATAAACGTGAATATAGTTCCTCACTCGGAGGATAATGAGTCTTTGGAATTCTCTGCCCAAGATCTCTATGGAGGTTTATTGCGTATATGTAAGACACAGGCTGGAGATTTTTGAATATTAAAAGATTCAAGAGCAATTGGGCTAGGGGGCTAAAGCATCACTGAGGTAAAATACTCAACATAATCTTATGGGCCAGGTAACCAACTCCTGCTCCTAGATCTTAATGTTCAATATACCCACATTTCACCATCAAAAAGGAAATACAATTTGGATTTTTATCAATTCACAGTGCATTGATGTCACTGCCAAAGCCAGCATTTAATTCCATCCACAACTAGCCCTGAGCTAAAGAGTTGGAAGGGGGACGGGGTTTACAGGTATATCTAGAGCAGTGTAGATGAGGGTGCCAGATATCCTTCCCTGAAGAACATCAGAGGGGTTTTTATATAACTTTTTTTTGCATTCTAGATTTTCATTCGTAACTTCAAAATGTACACAAATCAAATGTTAACTCCCCAGATATCCAGTAGCATTAATTTCTTTGGCTCAGTTGTCCATGGTTCTGGGTGCTGCTATAGAAATATGTTCACTGCACTCCCACACTACCTTCATTCTAAATACCTCTCTGTATTGCTTCAGCAAGGACTTGAATTTAAATACAAACTTTAGTGTAGTCAAAAAACTCCTTTATGCTTTATATAGGTGGAGCTAGGAATTTATAAGGAAACTATAAATTGAAGTGGAGACCAAACTCCATTTACACATTTCAGCCCAAAATTAATTTTTTCAAATACTATGTAAATATTCAGTTACTAAAACATTTATTGATGAGCATATTGATCGTATAATCAATAAATCAAATGGTTTACAAATCAGTTGAAAATTCTTTCACTGTTCTACCAAGTTCTCGTGGTTTCCAGCTGTACTATCTCAACCATTCTTCATAATGAGTTTAACTGTTGAGTGTTGTTGATATTCGTTGTCCATCTCTGATTGTCTCTGAGAAGATGTTGGTGAACTTCCTTCTTAGTTAGGGTTAGTGAGTTGTGGGCAGGCTGAAATTGTGGTGACCCTTGCACAGCCTTGGACCATTGACACAAACAATGCATTTCACTGTATATTTTGATGTGCATACACTAATCTTTATCTTTTCTTGAACCATTGCCACTCCTCTGCCGAAGGCATTTGGAAGCACTGGCTTCAGACCCAGTGAGATAAACAATTATGTCAGGTTAGGGTGATATTAGTGTGTGGAAAATGCTACTGGATGGAAAATAAATACTGGCATTGACAGTGACATCAATACGCTGTAACTAAATAGATAAAAATCCTAATTATATTTCCATTTTGACTGTGAAATGTGGGTATTTACATCAAGACCAATATTTATTGTGCCTTGAGTGAGGTGATTTGCTAAGCGAAACAGGGAAGCATGATAGACTATTTAACCCCTTACACTTACCCCTCCATTCAATAAGATAATGTCTAGTATTTTTACCTCATATGTTCAGTATAGTCAAAAATGACTAAAAACATCTCCAAATCACAAATTTCTTTCTCCGTGCCTTAAGGAGCAGGTCAGGGCCATGGTGCTGTCCTGTTAGATCGTGACTTCATCTACCTGCCTTGTTTCTGTGACCTGTGACCAATTAGTTTCCATCCCTTACATACTTTTCTTATTAACTTGTACATATTGCAACTCAGTACGCATGCTACAAGTGATTGTTGTTTAAAGAAAGACCACATTTTGGTCAATGGCCACTTTATTAGGTACACCTGCTCATTAATGCAAATATCTAGTCAGTTAATCTTGTGGCAGTAACTCAATGCACAAAAGAATGCAGGCATGGTCAAGAGGTTCACTTGTTCAGTCCAAACCTCAGAATGGGGAAGAAATGTTATCTAAATGACTTTGACCATGGAATGATTGTTGGTGCCAGACAGGGTGGTTTGAGTATCTCAGAAACTGCTGATACCCTGGGAATTTTACAGGGAATGGTGCAAAAAAACAAAAAAAAACATGCAGTGAGTGGCAGTTCTGTGGGCTAAAATGCCTGGTTAAAGAGAGACATCAGAGGAGAATGGCCAGACTGGTTCATGATGGGAAGGCGAAGTAACTCAAATATCCACATGTTACAACAATGGTGTGCAGAAGAGCATCTCTGAATGCACAACATGTCAGACCTCAAAGTAGTTGGGCGACAGTAGCAGAATTCCACAAACATACAATCAGTGGCCACTTTATTAGGTACATAATAAAGTGGCCTCAAAGTGCATATGGCAGCTTCTTGTATGTCTAGTCTCATCAGACTCTGATATCTGAGTCATGCGCAAACAGATGGAATAACATTGCCTATCAAGTCAAAAGCAGAGATTTGGGCTGTTGTTCGCAGTGATGCACTGTAGACTTTTAATCCTGAAACCTCAAGCTCATGAGAAACTAACCTGTGAACTGTGTTTTAATTTTGTAATTTATTTTTTCTCCATAATTTTTATACCATTGCCAGAGGGGGATCTTTATGAAAAATGCGAGCAAAACAATGATGAGGTGTGTATAGTGTATTATTGTGGATCTTAATAATGATTAAATAAAAGCAATTCTCAAAACAAAATCTGTATCTTCTTTATGTTTGTTTGCAAGTTTTTGGTGAGTTTGCTTTCATGGAAAAATGGGATCTGATCCCCGGAATAAAGATCCTTGAGTAGATGATCACCTCCACTGGCTGAGTGGTAAGTTCACAAAAAAGAAAGTTGTTTGCTGCTTTTCCAACCCCTTCAAATTACATTATGAGACAGTAAGAATTAGGCCATTTGGCCCATCGCGTATATGCTCTGCCATTCCATCATAGCTGATTTATTATCCCTCTCAACCCCATTCTCCAGCCTTCTCCCAGTAACCTTACTCATCAAGAACTTATCAGCCCCTGCTTTAAAAATCTCAAGGTCTTGGCCTCCGTTGCTGTCTGTTCTGTGGCAATGAATACTAAGTATGTGAAACATACTGCCAGGGGTGGTGGTAAATGCAGATACATTAGGGACCTTTAAGAAGTTCTTAGATAGATGGATGAAATAAAAATGAAGGGCTATGTGGTAGGGAAGGGTTAGATTGATCTTGGAGTAGATTAAAAGATCTGCACATTGAGGGCCAAAGGGCCTGTACTGTTCTGCTCTATATTTAAAATTATCTCGGAAGCGATGTTATAAGAACATAAGAAATAAGAGCAGGAGTAGGCCATCCAGCCCATCAAGCCTGCCCCACCATTCAATAAGATCATGACTGATTTGTCCGTAAATTCAGCTCCATCTACCTGCCTTTTCCTCATAACCCTTAATTCCCCTAATATATAAAAATCTATCTAACTGTATCTTAAATATATTTAGTGAGGAAGCCTCAACTGCTTCCCTGGACAGAGAATTCCTCAGATTCACCACTCTCTGGGAAAAACAGTTTCTCCTTATCTCCATCCTAAATTTTCTCCCCTGAATCTTGAGGCAATGTCCCCTAGTTCTAGTCTCAACTACCAATGGAAACAACTTTCCTACTTCTATCTTATCTATCTCTTTCAAAAATTTTGTATGTTTCTATAAGATCCCCTCTCATTCTTCTGAATTCCAGAGAGTACGGTCCCAGGCAACTCAATCTCTCCTCATAGGTTAACCCCTTCATCTCTGGAATCAACCTGGTGAACTTCTTCTGCACCATCTCCAAAGCCAGTATATCCTTCCTTAAGTATCCAGAACTGCACACAGTACTCCAGGTGCAGCCTCACCAGTACCCTGTATAGTTGCAGCATGACCTCCCTGCTCTTGAATTCAATCCCTCTAGCAATGAAGACTAGCAATATAGTCTGGGACGTTGTACTGCAGACAGCAATCAGCTGTTGTTACCTTGTTTCTCTTCACTCAGAAACACATGCAGACTAATCAATCATAAACACAAAAGGTTCTGCAAATGCTGGAAATTCAGAGCAACGCACACAAAATGCCAGAGGAACTCAGCAAGTCAGGCAAAATCTATGGAGAGGAATAAACAGTTGATGTTTTGGTTTGAGACTCATTAGTACCGGAAATGAAAAGTGAAGAAGCCAGAATGACCCGTTCTCCCATGGTCCACTCTCCTCTCCTATCATAATCCTTCTTTAGCCCATTATCTTTTCCACCTATCACTTCATCTCCCCCTCCCCCTCGCCCAGCCACCACCTTCCCCTCACTTGGTCTCACCTATCACCTGTCAGACTACACTCTACCCCTCTCCCCAACTTCTCCCTGGCTTCTTCCCCCTTCCTTCCACACTGGTTACACGCTGCAGGATGTGTCAATAGTTGCAAAGGCTCTGGGGTGTTGAGACTGTACTAACTTCCATTTAAGTGGAAGTGTTTTGGGTCATGTCCAGCCCAGTTACACAACAGTGTAATCAAATCCACTTCCCATGTCCATCTACAACCTCCTCTACTGTCAAGATGAGCTCAAACGCAGGTTGAAGGAGCAACAGCTCATTTTCTGTCCAAGTAGCCTCCAACCTGATAGCATGAACATTAATTTCTCCAACTTCCAATAACTACTACCCTCTGTTTCTTTTCCCTCCCCTACCTACCCACCTTTGTTTTCACTTTCTGGTGGCACTCTCACCATTTCTCTTCCCCTCCCCTGCACATACCCTTCACCTGCCTCCTTCTGGCTCCCGTTTATTCCAGAGTCTGCTTCCTCTATCAGATCCCTTTTTCTTCACCTGCCAACTTGTGCTCTCCACCAACCTACCTTCCCCTCCCCATCACCTGCCAACTTGTACTCTCCATCAACCTACCATCCTCCTCCCCTATCACCTACCGTCCCCCTCACCTATCACCTGCCAACTTGTACTCCCCACCAGCCTACCTTCCCCTCGCCTATCACCTGCCAGCCTGTACTCCTCCACCTCCCCCTATTTTCTTATTCTGGCTTCTGGCCCCTTCCTTTCCAGTTCTGGCAGAGGGTCTCTGCCCAAAACATCAATTGTATATCCCTTCCATAGATGCTGCCTGCCAGAGCAGTCCCACACAGTGATTATAGGGAGTTAGGAAAGGGGCTAAAGAGCGTGATCTCCTGGTTCCACGTGCTAGTCACGGCAGGAATAGGATGATAGTACAAATGAATGAATGGTTGAGGAACTGGCACAGGGGCATGGTTTCAGGTTTTTGGAACATTGGAACTTCTTCTAGGCTATGGTGACCCATACAAGAGGGGCAGGTTTCACCTGCACTAGACGGGAACCAATTTCCTGGCCAGGAATTTTGCTAGTGCTACTTGGGAGAGTTTAAACTGATTCTGCAGAGGGCTGGAACCTAGAGCATCAGGTCATAAAATAGAGGGTTGGAGAGGAAGGTAGATGCCAGGGCCAGTAAAAACAGGTAGGAGCAAAGGCCCACTGCCATGGGCCTGAATGACTTCCGTCCAGTTGCACTCACCCCCATCATTGCAAAGTGCTTTGAGAGACTGGTTCTATCACATCTGAAATCCTGTCTGCCCACTACCCTGGACCCCCATCAATTTGCCTATCGCACCAACAGGTCAACAGAGGATGCTATCTCCACAGCACTTCACTCTGCCCTGACCCACCTGGACAGCCCCTACTCTTACGTCAGAATGCTGTTCATTGACTTTAGTTCGGCATTCAATACTGTGATCCCCTCCAAGCTGATCGCCAAACTTCGCCTGCTTGGTATCAGCTCATCCCTCTGCAATTGGACCTTGGACTTTCTTGACTAACAGACCCCAATCAGTTAAGTTAGACAACTTCTCCTCCTCCACTCTCACCCTGTACACCGTCGTGTCTCAAGGCTGTGTGCTGAGCCCTCTTCTGTACTCCCTTTTCACCGATGACCTGTACATGGTTCTAACTCCATAATCAAGTTCGCAGACGACACCACGGTGGTTGGCCTAATCAGGGGGGATGACGAGACGGCCTACAGGGACGAGGTCCAGCACCTAGCCGTGTGGTGTGCCGACAACAACCTGGCCCTTAACACCCAGAAGACCAAGGAGATCATTGTGGACTTCAGGCATGCTAGGAGCCACACTCACATCCCCATCTACATCAACGGAGCTGTAGTGGAGCGTGTATCAAGCTTCAAATTCCTTGGTGTCCACATTTCCGAGGATCTCACCTGGTCCCTCAACTCCTCCATCCTGATCAAAAAGGCGCAACAGTGCCTTTATTTCCTGCGGAGCATCAAGAACCTCACCTCTGTCCCAGAATACTGACGGACTTTTACCGCTGTATCATTGAGAGCATATTCACCAACTGCATCTCAGTGTGGTATGGCAATTGTCCTATATCGGACCGCAAAGCACTCCAGCGTGTGGTGAAAACTTCCCAGCGGATTATCAGCACCCAATTGCCCACCATTGAGAACATCTACTATAAACTTGGTGCTCGGTGTCAGAGTGCTGGTCGGAGGCTCAAAGTTTTCGGACAGATTCAAGAGTCAGACTGTGGTTGGGTGCTTCCAGGGTGCTGCATCAGCAAGTTTGCGGCGCTGGAAGCTCATGGCAGGGAGAGTTTCTCCCTTCTACTGTCTACGTGAGATGATGGGACTTTCGAGAGACTTCGAGACTTTTTTTTACCGTGCCCATGGTCTGTTCTTCATCAAATTACGGTATTGCTTTACACTGTTGTAACTATATGTTATAATTATGTGGTTTTTGTCAGTTTTTTTAAGTCTTGGTTTGTCTTGTGTTTCTGTGAAATCTTTCTGGAGGAACATTGTATCATTTCTTAATGCATGCATTACTAAATGACAATAAAAGAGGACTGCGTGTCCTCATAATCTAATCTAATCTAAACGCTGCCTGGGCAGGGCGAAAAGCATTATCAAGGATGCATCTCACCCTGACCGTGGGACTTTTTACTTTCCTCCCAACCGGTAGGCGCTACAGGAACCTCCGCTCTCGCACTAGCAGGCACAGGAAGAGCTTCTTCCCTGAGACTGTGACCCTGCTGAACCTCACATCACAGCACTAAGCAGTATTGCACCCATATTGTACTGTCTCAGTACTTTTATATTTGTGTGCTGTAGCATTTACTTTTTATTCACAGTTATTTTATAAATAACACTATTCTTTGCATTTCTGGTCAGATGCTAACTGCATTTCATTGGCTTTGTATCTGTACTTGGCACTATGACAATAAAAGTTGAATCTAAATCTAAATCTAATAGACACGATGGGACAGATAGTTTGAAGAGTGTATATGTTAATACTAGGGGTATCATGGGTAAATGTGATGAACTTAGAGCATGAATCAGTACATGGAACTATGATGTCGTGGCCATTGCAGAGACTTGATTGAGAGAGGGACAGGAGTGGGTGATTAATGCCCCAGGGTTCGGAAGTTTTAGAAAAGATAGAGGGGGAGGGAGTTAGAAGAGGTGAGGGGGGAGTTGCACTACTAATCAGGGACAATATCACAACTGCATTCAGAGGGGATATATTGGAGGGCTGGTCCACAGAGTCTATATGGGTAGAACACCAAAATAGGAAGGGCACATTTACTCTGATGGGATGCCCCAATTCCCACCGGGGCATTGAGGAGCAGATATCCAGGCAGATTAGGGAAAGGTGTGAAAACAATATGCTTGTTGTCATGGGGGACTTCAACTTCCCAAATATAAACTGGGACCTTCTTAGTACAAGAGACTTAGCTAAGGCAGAATTTGTTAGGTGCATCTGGGTGGGTTTTTAAAATCAATATGTAAATAGTCCAACAAGAGGAGGGTAATGAGTTTGGCCAGTTGACTGACTTTTCAGTGGGTGAACAGTTATGGAACAGTGACCACAACTCCTTAAGTTTTAAGATAACTATAGATAAGGATTATTATAGACCTCTTGGGAGCTAGAATCAAAAAGAACCCTTGAGATTATAAAAAAACCAGAAAGAAACTCAAGATGTAAATTCGTAACTTTATGAAACTTTATAAAACTCAAGTTAGACTACATCTGGAGTATTGCATCTATTAGAGAAAGGATGTTGCGTCTTTGGAAGGAGTGCAGAAAAGATTTACCAGGATGCTTCCTGGATTAGAGGGCACATTAAAATGACTCATATTAGAGGGCATGCATTTAAGATGAGAGGGGGTAATTTCAAGGAGATGTGAGGAACAAGTTTTTACACAGAGAGTGTTTTGGAGGCCTGGAACACACTAACTGGGGAGTGGTAGAGGCAGATACATTAGAGACTTTTAAGAGACCTTTAGATAGGTACATGAATGTGAGGGAAATGGAAGGATATAGATTCTGTGCAGGCAGGAGGGATTAGTTTAGTTGGCCAATAAATTACTAATATAATTGGTTTGATACAACATTGTGGGCCCAAGGGTGTGTTCCTGTGCTGCACTGTTCTATGACCTGCTGAGCTCCTCCAGCATTTTGTGTGTACACAGCAGACAGTGTCTGTAGGATCTCTATGTTTTCTGAAAAACCTTAGATGACAGAATATTACAGCACTGATGGGGGCAGTTCAGATCCTCATGCCTGTGATCTGAGAATTGAGATCATCTCGAGTCTGTCACAGAAGTGGAGGGAGGGGGTTTAAGGCCTGGGATAGACTGGCTTTGACCATATTGAATAAAGAGAAGGGGAAATATCACCCATTTACTAGTGATCTTGGTTCAACAGAACACCTGCTCCCTCTCACCTATAACTTTCAGCCCTTACCGGTTTTTCTCTATTTGCTTCCACCATCACTTCAGGCAGCACATTCCAGTCCTGTGGATCTGCTGTGCATGAAGAAAAGTTGTTTTTTTTATCTCCTCTCCAGCTCCTTAAGTCAGTGTGTTTAAGGTGTTCACCTTCCTGCCAGTGAAGGCAGTTTCTTCTCTACACAAACCATTCATGATTCTGAAGATTTCTACTAAATTTACTTTCACCATTCACCCTTTTCACTTTTGAACAATTCCTGCTTCCCTAGTTTTCCCACACAAGTTCCTCTTCCCTGGAAAATTTCTTCAAACTCTACAAAAATTTAAAATACATCCTAAAATCGAAAATCTCCGGAGGGGAAGGCCCCGAATCCTCAGCTTTGCCTGTTGCTTAGCGGCCGGGGCCGGGGTCAAAGCGCTTGGCAGAGATGGTGCTCGGTGCTCAGTGTCAGAGGACTGGTCGGAGGCTCGAAGTTTTCGGACAGACTCAGGAGTCAGCTGTGGTTGGGTGCTTCCAGGGTGCTGCATTGTCAAGTTTGCGGCACTGGAGGTTCATGGCAGACAGAGTTTTCTTCCTTCTACCGTCTGCGTGAGATGATGGGACTGTCGAGACTTTGAGACTTTTTATAACCATGCCCATGGTCTGCTCTTTATCAAATACGGTATTGCTTTGCACTGTCGTAACTATATGTTATAATTATGTGGTTTATGTCAGTTTTTTAGTCCTGGTCTGTCTTGTGTTTCTGTGATATCATACTGGAGGAATATTGTATCATTTCTTAATGCATGCATTACTAAATGACAATAAAAAAGGACTGCGTGTCCTCATAATCTAATCTAAACTAAATGGCTAGATTTGAGTAATGATCTAAATGGAAACAGATCAGATCCTTTGCTCAAAAAGCCCTTTGAGGGCCTTTGATCCATCTGACACAAATGAGGGATTGCCCGATTGCCCAATTCAAATTTTCAAATTCAGTCAAACACGTTGGTCTATGGCCTCCTCTACTACCACACAAAGAGGAGCAACAGCTCATATTCTGATGGCATGAACATCAGTTTTTCCCATTTCTGGTAATTTCTCCTCTGGCCCATCCACCTTCTTTTTTCCATTCCTCATCACCTCCCTCTGGTGCCCTTCCTCCTTCCCTTTCTCTCACAGCCCACTCTCCTTTCCTATCAGATCCCTTCTTCTTCAGCCCTTTATTTCATCCACCTCTCACCTCCCAGCTTCTTACTCCACCCCCTCTTCCCTCTCATCTGGTCTCACCCATCACCTGCCAGCTCTACTCCTTCCCCTCTCTCCCACCTTATTCTGGCTTCTTCCCCCTTCCTCTGCAGTCCTGAGAAAGGTTCTCAGCCTGACACGTTGCCTGTTTACTTCTCACCAGAGGTGCTGCTTGACCTGCTGAACTCCCCCGTGTTGCTTCCGATTTCCAGCATCTTGCGTTCAGATCAGGCCAGATCCTAATCGTGCTTGAGCAGATCGTCAATATAAGTACCTTTACCTAGAGTCAGGTTTCAGAAATCAACTTAAATACGTAAATGAAGAATTGTTCGTAATGGGTCTTCCTACCAAATTGCTCATGAGATCCACGGTCTGAATCTGAAATGGGACGGGAGATTTAGTATGACATTGTATAGCCTAACACAACACAGCCTATCTTCAACAGAGGAGGAAGATATAGTCTGTTTCACTATATGGTAAATCTAGTCTCCTCAGAGTACAATTTGAGAATATTTTACTACTAAAGCCAGATGTAGTAATAGGTGTAAGTGATAACCCAGCAGCATTCTCACCTCCGCGGCAAAAGGATGTGGAATGAAAACCTGACTTTAAGGATTTAAGCCAATAATCTAGTTCTCAACTGGGGTCATGACTTTAAAAAACACACATCGTTTTTTGAACTTGGCCCGACCGACACGCGATGCTAGCTCTCGTAGTGGCAGCAGCGACTGAGCTGCCCCGTGAGCAATCTTGTTAGAGGTCAGTATGGCCGTGCACAGTAGGACCGTGTTTATTTGCTTGAGCCCATTCTCAGCTTTTAACGTGAGACAGGGGAGTACGGTAGACTGATGGTGAGCGCTGTATTGCACGGCGAGGACGGTAGGCTGGTAATTGGTGAGCGCCGTCTCTCGGGGAGGGGAGGTCAGTAGGCTGATAATTGGTGGGCGCTATATTGCACGGAGGGGAAGAGGGTAGGGTGATGGTTAGCGCTGTATTGCACAAAGGGGAGGACGATAGTCTGATAACTGGTGAGCACTATACTGCACGGAGAGAGGGTAGTCTGATAACTGGTGAGCACTATATCTCATGGAGGGGAGGACAGTAGGCTGATGAGGAGCGCGAAGTGCATTTTCCGAGCATTGAATGGATCTGCCCAACTTGGGCTTTGACGGCAGCGTCTCCTACCTGAATTATCCCTCCAACTCCTCCCACAGACCGCTGACTGACTTAAGGGAGCGAACAAAGTCCCATAGAAATTGGAGGGTAATTTTCATTCTAAAGGAATTTTTCCGCGACGCGACTCAGCCGCTAGCCTGGCGCTTTGTTGTTGGTGTAAACGTTGCAAAAGGTAGATGGTGTGGGTTAGAACTGAATTGTGTTGTGAAGTAACACACACAAAATGCTGGAGGAACTCAGCAGGCCAGCCAGTGTCTATGGAAAAGAGTATAGTGGACGTTTTGGCCCGAAACCCTTCGGCAGGACTGGAAAAGTAAAGATGAGTAGAGTTAAAAGGTGGAGCGAGGGGAGGGAGAAACACAAGGTGATAGGTGAAACTGGGAGAGGGAGAGATGAAATAAAGAGCTGGGAAGTTGATTGGTGAAAGAGATACAGGGCTGGAGAAGGGGGAGTCTGATAGGAGAGGACAGAAGGCCACGGAAGAAAGAAAAGGGGGGAGGGAAGGAAGTATCAGAGGGAGGTGATGGGCAGGTAAGGAGATAAGGTGAGAGAGAGAAAAGGGGATAGGGAATAAAATTACACAATACATTACCCCATCACCTTTGACTAATCAAGAACCTATCAACCTCTATTTTAAATATATCCAAAGACTAGGCTTCCACAGCCATCTGTGGCAATGAATTCCAGCTTAGAACATAGAATAGTACAGCACATTACAGGCCCTTCGGCCCACAATGTTGTGCCGACCCTCAAACCCTGCCTCCCATATAACCCACCATCTTAAATTCCTGTCTAGTAGTCTCTTAAACTTCACTAGTGTATCTGCCTCCACCACTGACTCAGGCAGTGCATTCCATGCACCAACCACACTCTGAGTAAAAAACCTTCCTCGAATATCCTCCTTGAACTTCCCACCCCTTACCTTAAAGCCATGTCCTCTTGTATTGAGCAGTGGTGCCCTGGGGAAGAGGCGCTGGCTACCCACTCTATCTATTCCTCTTATTATCTTGTATACCTCTATCATGTCTCCTCTCATCCTCCTTCTCTCCAAAGAGTAAAGCCCTAGCTCCCTTAATCTCTGATCATAATCCATACTCTCTAAACCAGGCAGCATCCTGGTAAATCTCCTCTGTACCCTTTCCAATGCTTCCACATCCTTCCTATAGTGAGGCGACCAGAACTGGACACAGTACTCCAAGTGTGGCCTAACCAGAGTTTTATAGAGCTGCATCATTACATCGCGACTCTTAAACTCTATCCCTCGACTTATGAAAGCTAACACCCCGTAAGCTTTCTTAGCTACCCTATCTACCTGTGAGGCAACTTTCAGGGATCTGTGGACATGTAACCCCAGATCCTTCTGCTCCTCCACACAACCAAGTATCTTGCCATTTACTTTGTACTCTGCCTTGGAGTTTGTCCTTCCAAAGTGTACCACATCACACTTCTCCAGGTTGAACTCCATCTGCCACTTCTCAACCCACTTCTGCATCCTATCAATGTCTCTCTGCAATCTTCGACAAGCTACAAGCTACAACACCACCAACCTTTGTGTCCTCTGCAAACTTGCCAACCCACCCTTCTACCCCAACATCCAGGTCGTTATTAAAAATCACAAAAAGTAGAGGTCCCAGAACAGATCCTTGTGGGACAACACTAGTCACAATCCTCCAACCTTGAATGTATTCCCTCCACCATGACCCTCTGCCTTCTGCAGGCAAGCCAATTCTGAATCCACCTGGCCAAACTTCCCTGGATCCCATGCCTTCTGACTTTCTGAATAAGCCTACCATGTGGAACCTTGTCAAATGCTTTACTAAAATCCATATAAATCACATCCACTGCACTACCCTCATCTATATGCCTGGTCACCTCCTCAAAGAACTCTATCAGGCTTGTTAGACACGATCTGCCATTCACAAAGCCATGCTGACTGTCCCTGATCAGACCATGATTCTCTAAATGCCTATAGATCCTATCTCTAAGAATCTTTTCCAACAGCTTTCCCACCACAGACGTAAGGCTCACTGGTCTATAATTACCCGGACTATCCCTACTACCTTTTTTGAACAAGAGGACAACATTCACCTCCCTCTAATCCTCCGGTACCATTCCCGTGGACAACGAGGACATAAAGATCCTAGCCAGAGGCTCAGCAATCTCTTCCCTCGCCTCGTGGAGCAGCCTGGGGAATATTCCATCAGGCCCTGGGGACTTATCCATCCTAATGTATTTTAACAATTCCAACACCTCCTCTCCCTTAATATCTACATGCTCCAGAACATCAACCTCACTCATATTGTCCTCACCATCATCAAGTTCCCTCTCATTGGTGAATACCGAAGAGAAGTATTCATTGAGGACCTCGCTTACTTCCACAGCCTCCAGGCACACCTTCCCACCTTTATCTCTAATCGGTCCTACCTTCACTCCTGTCATCCTTTTGTTCTTCACATAATTGAAGAATGTCTTGGGGTTTTCCTTTACTCTACTCGCCAAGGCCTTCTCATGCCCCCTTCTTGCTCTTCTCAGCCCCTTCTTAAGCTCCTTTCTTGCTTCCCTATATTCCTCAATGGACCCATCTGATCCTTGCTTCCTAAACCTCATGTATGCTGCCTTCTTCCACCTGACTAGATTTTCCACCTCACTTGTCACCCATGGTTCCTTCACCCTACCATTCTTTATCTTCCTCACCAGAACAAATTTATCCCTAACATCTTGCAAAAGATCTCTAAAACATTGACCACATGTCCTTAGTACATTTCCCTGCAAAAACATTGTCCCAATTCACACCCGCAAGTGCTAGCCTTATAGCCTCATAATTTGCCCTTCCCCAATTAAAAATTTTCCTGTCCTGATTCTATCCTTTTCCATGATAATACTGAAGGCCAGAGAGCCTTCAGCATTATGGCTAAAGAAACTCCTCCCCATCTCTGTTTAAAGAGTCTCTTAAACATCAATAATGTATCAGCTTCTAACATCTCTGGCAGCTATACGCACCTACCACTCTGAGTAAAACAGAAGTGTTGAGGGGGGGATGATAAATTTTAGCCATGATCGAATGGCAGAGCAGACATGGTGGGCCAAATGGCTTAATTCTGCTCCTATCTCTTGTGGTCTTTGATGTTTCATGGATGAAAGAAAAATGGAGTGCTATGAGGGAGAGAAGGGTTAGATTCATCTTGAAGTAGGTTAAAAGGTTAGCACAACATCGTGGGCTGAAGGGCCGGCACTGTGCCATAATGTTCTACATTCTATTCATCCAGGACTCCCCACCCTCTCAATCCATACTCTGGCAGAGGAACGAGCTCATGCTGTGCCGTATCATTCAATGAAATTCTGACACCAACTCCCTTCAAGATGAGACCCATGTGCATGCAGGAATATTTGGCTTTTATTTTGTTTACAGTTATCAAAAGGCAAACCGACAAGTAAATGGCTGTGCACAAACGTGGTGATGAGTGCTGGATTATGTTGTAAATCAGCACAAGAGCTCAGCTCAGCACCCACAGAATAGCGCTGCACAAATCAGCATAATACTGATATCATTGAAGGAAGTTACAGCTCTTTAAACTCCAGATCCCAAAATGATTTCACTTTACCATAAGCCACAATCAAGATCAAAAAGAATACATCACCATTTTTCATCAAAAACACCATCAACCGGTAACTTCCTTCCTTCCCAGCAAATAGGTGAATCCTCAAGCCCACAACGGAAGTTACTTTCCCGCACCTGTGCCCCCGCTGGGCTCATCCCCTTTCCCCAGCCCACGTATCGACAGATCGTACACCACTTCTTCTATCTTCTTCACGTCATACTTTAGGCCATCATAGCGCTTCCGCAGGGAGTCATTCTTCAGGTTGAGCAGGCGGAAACCAGAATCCAGCTCGTTGATAAAGGAAGAGATGCGGAGGGGACGGGAGTAGTCACCAGCGGTGACGCTGTTTAGAGCGAGCCTTGACTGTGTGCAAAGGCCAGGAAAATGAATGGGAAATGCAGAGTTACTACAGTCAGTTCCACTTCGGTCTTAGCTTCTTACTTCACAGTTAGGGTTAGCCATCATATTTCCCCCACAGACCTCAGTACACCAACACAGTTCGCCCTCCTCTCCTAATTCCCTTCTCTCAAAAGTAGTTATGTAGATTCAACAAGGTTTTGTCTGTTCGCTGTTGTTTGTGTTGTAATTGTGGGGTGCCCTGAGCCTATATAGCAATAAATAAAGTCACCACTGTTTCTGTGCCTCCGAACACTGTGAGGAGCGGCTCTTTCATAATCTGGTGCAGTTTCACAAGGAACTATCAGAAATTATCATAGTTTCTACGAAAGATAATTTCTATCATAGTATTTCCTGAGTAGGAGATGGCGAGCAGTGGATGCAGCAAGATGAGCAGTTCTGAAGGGCGATCAGTAAGTGAGAATGGAAGAGAAAGGCTAAATAAAGTGAGAAACAGAATGACTGGAAAATAGAGAAGGGGGACAAAAAGGAGGGAAGGAATGGGGTAAAATGGTAAATAATTTTGGGCCCCTTGTCTTTAAAAAAAAGGACATTCTGGCATTGGAGACAGTCCAAAGAACACTCACAATAATGATCCTAGAAATGAAAGGATAACTTAAGAGAAGTGTTTGATGGCTGTAGGTATGTACTCACTGGAGTTTAGAAGAATGAGGGGAGATCTCATTGAAACCTATCGAACATTGGAAGGGCTAGATAGAGTGGATGTGGAGAGGATGTTTCCTATAGTTGTGGGGGGGGGGGGGGTGTCTAGGACCAGGACCAGAGGGCACAGCCTCAGAATACAAGGAACACACATAAAAGTTGCTGGTGAACGCAGCAGGCCAGGCAACATCTCTAGGAAGAGGGACAGTTGACGTTTCAGGCCAAGACCCTTCGTCACAACTAACTGGAAGAAGAGCTAGTAAGAGATTTGAAAGTGGGAGGGGGAGATCCAAAACGATAGGAGAAGGCAGGAGGGGGAGGGATGGAGCCAAGAGCTGGATAGTTGATTGGCAAAAGGGATATGAGAGGATCATGGGACAGGAGGCCTAGGGAGAAAGAAAAGGGGGAGGGGTGAAACCCAGAGGATGGGCAAGGGGTATAGTCAGAGGGACAGAGGGAGAAAAAGGAGAGAGAGAAAAAGAATGTGTGTATATAAATAAATAACAGATGGGGTACGAGGGGGAGGTGGGGCATTAGCGGAAGCTAGAGAAGTCAATGTTCATGCCATCAGGTTGGAGGCTACCCAGACGGAATATAAGGTGTTGTTCCTCCAACCTGAGTGTGGCTTCATCTTTACAGTAGAGGAGGCCGTGGATAGACATATCAGAATGGGAATGGGACGTGGAATTAAAATGTGTGGCCACTGGGAGATCCGCTTTCTCTGGCGGACAGAGCGTAGGTGTTCAGCAAAACGATCTCCCAGTCTGCGTCGGGTCTCGCCAATATATAGAAGGCACCGGACGCAGTATATCACCCCAGCCGACTCACAGGTAAAGTGTTGCCTCACCTGGAAGGACTGTCTGGGGCCCTGAATGGTGGTAAGGGAGGAAGTGTAAGGGCACGTGTAGCACTTGTTCCGCTTACAAGGATAAGTGCCAAGAGGGAGATCAGTAGGGAGGGATGGGGGGGGACAAGTGGACAAGGGAGTCGCATAGGGAGTGATCCCTGCAGAAAGCAGAGGCGGGGGAGGGAAAGATGTGCTTAGTGGTGGAAACCCGTTGGAGGTGGCGGAAGTTACGGAGAATTATATGTTGGACCCGGAGGCTGGTGGGGTGGTAGGTGAGGACAAGGGGAACCCTATTCCTAGAGGGGTGGTGAGAAAATGGAGAGAAAGCAGGATCTTCCAGTGGCCACACATTTTAATTCCACATCCCATTCCCATTCTGATATGTCTATCTGCGGCCTCCTCTAATGTAAAGATGAAGCCACACTTAGGTTGGAAGAACAACACCTTATATTCCGTCTGGGTAGCCTCCAACCTGATGGCATGAACATTGACTTCTCTAACTTCCGCTAATGCCCCACCTCCCCCTTGTACCCCATCCTTTATTTATTTATATACACACATTCTTTTTCTTTCTCTCCTTTTTCTCCCTCTGTCCCCCTCACTATACCCCTTGCCCATCCTCTGGTTTTTCCCCCCCTCCACCTTTTCTTTCTCCTGTCCCATGATCCTCTCATATCCCTTTTGCTAATCACCTGTCCAGCTCTTGGCTCCATCCCTCCCCCTCCTGTCTTCTCCTATCATTTCAGATCTCCCCCTCCCCCTCCCACTTTCAAATCTCTTACTAACTCTTCCTTCAGTTAGTCCTGACGAAGGGTCTCGGCCTGAAACGCCGACTGTACCTCTTCCTAGAGATGCTGCCTGGCCTGCTGCGTTCATGTATGTTGCTTGAAATTCCAGCATCTGCAGATTTCCTCGTGTTTGCATTCAGAATACAAGGACATCGCTTTAGAACAGATAAGGAGGAATTTCTTTAGGTAGAGGGTGGTGAATCTGTGGAATTCATTCCCACAGACAGCTGTAAAGGCTAAATCATTAGGTATAGTGAAAGCGGGGGTTGATATTAAGGGTCTCAAGGGTTACGTGGAGAAGGCAGAAGAATGGGATTGAGGGGGATAATAAATCAGCCATGATGGCATGAGGAAGTAGACTGGAACTGAATTGAATTGACTTTATTGCCTACATCCTTCACATATGTGAGTAAAAATCTTTACGGTGCATCTGCATTGCAACGTAACATAATATTCAGCCCACGGATGGGCTGAATTGCCTAATTCTGCTCCCTTGTGTTATGACGCAAACACGAGGAAATCTGCAGATGCTGGAAATTCAAGCAACACACACAAAAAATGCTGTGAACGCAGCAGTCCAGGCAGCATCTATTGGAAGAGGTACAGTCGACGTTTCGGGCTGAGACCCTTCGTCAGGACTAATCTCTTCTTTCAGTTAGTGCTGATGAAGGGTCTTGGCCCGAAACGTCGACTGTACCTCTTCCTATAGATGCTGCCTGGCCTGCTGCGTTCACCAGCAACTTTGATGTGCGTTGATTGTGTTATGATCTCAAATGGGGAAACACAGGGGAAATAGAGACTGGGAAGGTGAATGAGTGGGATGGGGAACGTGGAACATTAATTTAATTTTTTTTTAAGTGATGCAGTGTGGCTACACTTATCGAACCACACTGCCTAGTAGCCCCTGATTAACCCTAACCGAATCACAGACAATTTACAATGACCAATTAATCTACCCAGTACGCCTGTGGAAGGAAGCTGGAGCACGGGGGCAAAACCCAGTTATTCCACAGGAAGGATGTACAGAGTCCTTACAAAACAGCGCCAGAATTGAACTCCAAACTCCGGAACACCCCAAGCTCTAATAGCGTCGTGCCAACCACTACGCTACCACACTGCTGTTATATGGAACAGTACAGCATAACCACAGGCATTCATCCCACAATGTCTCTATAGAAGCAGGAACAGGGATACATCATGAAGGAGGAAAACGAGACAGCAGTAGTGGAGGGAACAAGGGGGAAAAGAGGACACAGGGAGGGTGGGACATGCCATTCGCTTTTTTAGAAAATACACCAACCTGCATTTACATTGGAAAGAAGCAATCCAAGATCTCGTTCAATAGCCTTAGCAACAACAAATGCTTAACCATATATTAGGACAAGAACCCAAACACAGGGTCAAACAGGTTGGCTTAAGGAGTGAGAAAGGGAGAACTCTAGGGAGGGAAATTGAGGGCTTGAGACCTGGGCAGCTGAAGGCATGATCACCAGTGATGGAGCAATTAAATGCCAAAGAAACCAGAACTCAAGGAGCTCAAAGATCGTGGGGGGTAGCAAGGACTGAAGATCACAGAGTTAGGGAACAAGAGTCAGTATAGTTAGCGGGTATAATGGTTTACATGTACTGGGGGACAGTGAAAACCCTTGTTATGTATGCCATCCGTTACATCAGTGCACTGAGGCTGTACAAGGGGCATGCGGGCCCAGCGGTTTGCACCATGCTTTAAAGCGCCACCAGCCTGGGTTCTTCCCCACTGCATTCCATAGGGAGTTTGTATGTTATCCCTGTGGGATTCCTTCAGATGATCCAAAGGTGTAAGGGTCAGGTGTAAGGTGTAAGTTATGTGTTGATGCTGGAAGCATGACGACACCTGTGGGCTGATCCCAGCACATCCTGAAACTGTGTGGGTCATTTCAATTTGCATGTCATACAGCCATATAAAATACAGCATAGAAACAGGTCCTTTGGCCCATCTAGTCCATGCCAAAACCACCTGAATGCAGAATATAGTGTTACAGTTACAGAGAAAGTGCAGAGGAGGCAGACAATAACATGCATGGCAATAATGAGAGAGATTGCAAGTTCAAGAATCCATCTTATCATATTAAGGCCCATAATAAAAGCTGTCTTTGCGCCTGTTAATATAAAAATGACAGTTGGCATTATGTGCACCTTTTACCATTTATATAAAAGGCTTTGATTATATAACCAAGGTAGACTTTGCTGATGTCACAAAGATAGGTTGGGAAGTAAGTTGTGAAGGAGGCAGCATAGGGATATGAACCAGTTAAGTGAGTGGGCAAATATCTGGCCAATAGTACGTACATTATGAAAAGGTGAAAAAGTAATTAAAGCATGCTGAAAGATGACAGAGTATTTACATAAAGGGACCAAGGTATCGTGTGTGAATCATGGAAGGCTATGCAGATACCACAAGTAATTAGCTAACAGAATGTTACTGTTTATTGTCAAGGGAATTGAATTCAAAAGTAGGGATGTTGTACCTCAGTTACAGGGGGCTCTGCGTGAAGTATTAAGGAAAGGTGTTTATTGTCTGAAAGCAGTTCAGACGCTCACTTACTGATGTCAGGATTGGGTGGGATGCCTTATACAGACAGGTTGGTGTTCAGAAGGATGAGAAGGAACTGCATTGATACATGAGATCCCCAGGTGGATGCAAAGTTAAAGTTTCACCTTGTGGGAGGATACTGAATCATAGGTACACTGTTTAAAAACATGGGGTCACTACTTGAAGGGAATGAGGTTTAAAAAAAAATGTTCTCCCAAGGTATTATGTGCAAGTCTTTAGAACTCTTAACTCCTCAAAGGCTGATGTAAGCAAAATGTGGATCTATTTTTCGTGCAGAAGAAGACAGGTTGTTGAGTAGTGTGGAAAGGTTACCACAGGAAAATGGAAAAGTGGGGTTCATTAGTCAGAATTATACAGCACGGAAATGGGTCCTTAGCCCAAATACTGACCAAGATGCCCCATCCAAGCGAGTATTTAGCCCACAACCTTCTGAACTTTGAGGTTATAATCAAGTCAACCACAATCTTAAATGTTAGAGCAAGCGTGAGGGGCTGAATAGCCTATTCCTGCTCCTAGAATTATGTTTGTGGCATTAAAAACTAAAATTCAAGATACTGAAATACAAATGTAAAATGCTGGAAACATTCAGGGATGAGTTGTAGGCCATAATTTAACCGAAGGTCAAGCTGATATACCCACAGAAAAAGGTAGGGGTAGGGTGGCACAATAGCATAATGCTGTTAGAGCATCAGCTACCCAGGATCAATTCCACTACTGTCTATAAGGAGTTTGCAAGTTCTCCCTATGACTGCGAGGGTTTCCTCCCACATTCCAAAGATGTACAGGTTAGTCAGTTAATTGGTCACATGGGCAGAAAGGCTCACTGGGTCGGAAGGGCCTGTTACTGGGCTGTATCTCTAAATATATCAAAATAAAATAAAGCTAATGAGCAGGTTGGAAGCTGTGTACTATTCAAAAGATTCATGCAGAAAATGAATGAGGAGCAAAATGATCTACTACAGCCCGTCAGTGAGCGGCATGAATGTGCACTCTCACGCACTGAGTTATTCAGCAGCTGAGTCACTCTTTATGTTGTAGCACTTAGCGGAATGCTATTACCACACTAGCAATCCATTCTCGCCACTGCCCGTAATGAGTTTGTACGATTTCCCCATGACCATGTGAGTTTCCAGTTTCCTCCACATCCCTAGCCACAGATGTATGAATAGGGGTAACAAGTTGTGGACTGCTCTGTTGCCGCCGGAAGCACGGTGACAGTCGCAAGGTGCCTAGTACAATTACACTGTATGTCCATGTACACGTGACAAGCAAAGCTAATCTCTTTATCTGTAAGTATCTTACCAGTTCATTAGCTAGAATCAAGAGTCCTGAAAGGTAATCCTCAATATCGAGATGGAAGCCTTTATCTCGGTGCACTTCAACTGCAAATAGATAAAATATCATTGTCCATTTATTGTCAATTTAACAGAATAAGGGGGGATCTCACTCTGAATATTGAAAGGCCTAGGTAGAGTGGACATGGAGAGAATGTTTCCTATGGTGGGAGAGTTTAAAAATCAGAATATAAAAATATCCCTTTAGAGCAGAGATGACAGGGAATTTACTTAGCCAGATTGTGGTGAATCTTTGGAATTGATTGCTACTGACAGCTATGGAGACCAAGACATTGGGCGTATTTAAACCAGAGGACAATATGTCAGGAATGGGTGTCAAAAATTATCGGGATCCTTTGGAGAATGAGGTGGAGAAGGGAAAATAAATCAGCCATGATGGAATGGCTGAGCAGCCAGACTAGCCAAATGGCCTAATTCTGCTCCTAGAATATCGAATGGTCTGAACGTCACCGATTTTGTGAGAACACAAGATCAGAGAGCAATTTTACTAATCTCTTCCCACTGCTCATTGTCCTGCAAATGCTCTTCTTTTCAAGTCATTTAAATTCAGATATTTAAACTTGAACTCCAGGTGAGGTGGCAAGTGAGCAGAGATGCCACCTTTCAAAGTTCAACGTAAATTCATTATCAAAGTACATATATGTCACCATATATAACCCTGAGAATCACTTGCTTGCAGTAAATACAAAGAAACACAATAGGATAAATGAAAGCCTGCACACAAGACAGAGAAACAACTTATGTGCAAAAGAGAACATGCTGCACAAATACAAAAAGAAAAATAATATTAACAATAAATAACCAATAAATATTAAAGACAGGAGATGGTGTCCTTCAAAGTAAGTCCATAAGTTGTGGGACAGTTCACTGCTGGTGTGAGTGAAGTTATCCCCTTTGGTTCAAGAGCCTGATAACTGCTACTCCTGAAACTGGTGGTGTGGTAAGACATTAAGCTTCTGTTGGCTTTGTCATGTGGAGACTAATAATGGCACTTCTAAAGTACTTCAGTGGCTAAAAAAAAGTGCTTTTGGGAGGTTATGAAAAGAAATAGAAGCTTTTTTAATGCTCACATTTTTGTTTGTTCTGCAAATGATCTTAAAACTCCTGACAAAAAGAGAAACCCTTGCCGCAGAGGAGGAACTTGTTTCACCCAGAGGATGAGTGGAATCAGGAAAGTGCTGCTTAAGGGATTGTGGAGGCAGACACTATCTCAAAATTTGAGAAGTATCCAGGCAAGTATTTGAATTGACAAGGCATGGAATGCTACAGGTCAAATACAGGTAGGTGGGATGGGCAATTGACATGGTGGGCCAAAGGGCCTATTGCTGTAGGCTCCATAACCATTTCATTTGCTCCATAACCATTTCATTGTTTTCTGAGGGCAGGTTGCTGTAGGCTCTGTAACCATTTCATTGTTTCTGAGGGCAGGTTGCTGTAGGCTCTGTAACCATTTCATTGTTTTCTGAGGGCAGGTTGCTGTAGGCTCCGTAACCATTTCATTGTTTCTGAGGGCAGGTTGCTGTCGGCTCTGTAACCATTTCATTGTTTTCTGTAGCCATTTCATTTGCTCCATAACCATTTCATTGTTTTCTGAGGGCAGGTTGAGCAAGCTTTGGCTTTTCCCTTCGGAGTAAAGGAGGATTAGAAGTGATTTGACAGACGCATAGAATTTGATAAGAGGCATAGATTGAGTCAGATAACCAGAGACTTTATACCAAACATAAATGGCTAATACAAGGGGAAATAAATTTTCAGGTGACTGTAGGAAAGTTTGAGGGGGGATGTTGTAGTGTAGTCAATTTCTCAGTAATATTTGAGCAATATTATAAATATTGTTCATTTACATAATTCATTACAGGTTATATGCAAGAAGTATGTGAATGGCATACGTCATTATGCCACCACGTCATATGGGAGTGATCACTAAAGAAAAACTAAGTAGACATGTTATCCCAGGCTCCCAAGTTTTTCCTTCAGTTAATTTCTGGGGTTACAGAACATAACAGTGCCGGTAATTTTAAAATGAACCTGAGATGGAAGTTGCAGTGTTGCACATTTTTCTCCTTCGGAAAGGGAGAGAGATGTTCAAGTTTTTAAAAAGTAAGGGAGAAAACAAGACAAAATTAACAAGCAACATGTATGGCTAAAGGTAATAATAAAGTTTAAGAAGGCATTAATTGCTGGCTTTATTGGAGAAATCAATGCATTCAATTGCATAACAAACAACTGGATGACATATTCAGCATATTTTGAAGCAAATGAAATAGTTAATAAAAACCATGTGTCAGTGTTGCTGACTGCAATAGGTGGAAAAGCATACAGCCTACTTAAAAATTTGACTGCTACAACCAAACCAGTCAAACTGATCTTTGCTGAGATTGTGAAAGTAATGCAGGAACATCTAGAATCAAAACCATTGTTGATTGCAGAATGCTTTAGGTTTCATAAGAATCAAAAAGAACGTTGAAGAAGTTGCTTAAGCAATGTCAGTTTAGTGAAGGGAGATCACTTAGTTTGTAGAATCTTACAAGAAAACATTCAAAAATGGCTCCTAACTGAAGCACAACTCACACTTAAAAAAGCAGCTGAAATTGCTGCATCAATGGAAACAGCAGCCAATTGAATTGCAGTCAGGAATGAAAGTGAGCACTAACCAAATTGCAATGTCTACACAGAAACCTGCCTGGGTGAACAGATTGTTTTACCGTTGTGGCAGGGGCTCACATATGTAGATCAAACCAATGCAGGCTTAAAGGCAAAACTTGCAGAAAATACAACCATGTAGAGAGTATGTCGGGCAGACAAAAATAAATGAACTGCACAGGGAAGAGAAAAAGAAAATCAAGTTGCAGTTTCAAAAAGAGCACTAATCTGCAAGCTGTTGATGAAAAATCTGGTAACAATGAGAGTGACAACAGGACTGAAAAGCCATGAGATTTACAATGTGAAAACGAGAGAAGCATTCTGGCTTACTTCAGAAGTAAACGGCAAATTAAAATGGAATTGGACACTGGCTCAGCTATTTCAGTCATTCCACAAAATGAGTTTGAATGACATTTCAAAGATACTGAACTAAAGCCTACAGATATCTGACTAAGAACTTATACTGGAGAAAAGATCATTCCTGTGTGGATGATATTTGTAACAGTGAAATACAACAACCAACAAGCCATATTGTATTTGTGTGTGGTCAAAACAGGAGAGCCGACAGTATGAGGGCATGATTGGCTGAGACAACTAGAACTTGATTGGAGGTCTAGCCACCGTTTGCGTGCCACATCCCCTGCAATAGTCAACTGAAAGCAAATTCAGAAAGGTATTAGATGATGCCACAGCAGTGTTCAAGGATGGCATTGGGAAACTCAAACCTATCAAGGCTAAGAGAGTGTTAAATGAAAAAGTCACACCCAAGTTTTACAAAGTCCATCTGGTTCCTTGTACCATCCGTGATAAAGTAGCCACTGAGCTAGATAGCATGGAGGCTGAAGGAATTGTTTACAAGGTTGAGTGGAGCCCATGGGAAATGCCAATGGTCCCAGTAGCCAAGAAAGATAGATTTGTCAGGATCTGTGGTGATTTTAAGGTCACCATCAACCCAGTACTAAAAGTAGATCTATACCCTCTACCCAGGATAGAGAATACCTTTGCAAACCTTTCAGCAAAACACTTCATCGAAGTGGACTTAGTTGAGGCCCTACCTACAGATGGAGATGGAAGACGGGTCCAAAGTGTTTCTCACCATCAACGCTCACAAAGGGCTTTATTGCTACAACAGGCTTATTCTGGAGTATCACCTGCACTGGTACTCTGGCAGGAAGCTATGGACCAGGTGCAGCAAGGCTGCCCAGTCACTCAGTGTTACCTGATGATATCATTGTTCTGGTCAGGATGATAAGGAACATCTCCAAAATCTCACGAGTGTTAGAAAAATGACAAGGTTATGGGCTCAGAGCACGATGCAATAAGTGTGAATTCTTTAAACCAAGTATCACTTAGTGAGGTCACAAATGTGCTGAGAAAATTCAAGCAGTGGTGGATGCCCAAAGGCCAAAGAACGTGTCACAGATGCAGTCAATCACTATAACCGGTTCTGCCAAACCTGGCTACTGTGCTCCACCCCTTGAACTTATTACTACGGATTGTGAAGGAACAGCAACAGACAAAACAGTATGAGATGGCTTTCCAAAAGGCAAAAGAAATGGTGATGTCAGAACCTGTACTCACACATTATGGTCCATATTGTCTAGTGAAGCTTCACTGTGACACCTCATCTCATGATTTAGGTGCAGTCACATCAGGTGTTATATGTGATGGAAGTGAACACCCTATCGACTTTGCATCACGTTCCCTTATCACTGCAGAGAACAATTACGCACAGATTGACAGAGGCGCCTTGAGTCTGGTTTGGGGTGTGAAATATTTCAACCAGTACTTGTATGGCAGAGACTTTACCCTCATCACTGACCATAGTGGTTGTCCCATTATAGAAAGGATGTTGGGGCTTTGGAGAAGGTGAGAAAAGGTTCACCAGGATGCTGCCTGGTTTAGAGAGCATGTGCTATCACGAGAGGCTGGATAAACTTGGATTGTTTTGTCTGGACACTCTGGACCCAAGAACACTACCTGACTGCTTTATTTTTATACTACTTACTTAATTTAACTACATATATGTGCACGCACGCACACATATACACACACACAGTTATACATTTACAGGTTTTTTCCCTTTTCTGTTATTAAGTATTACATTGTATTGCTGCTGCACAGACAACAAATCTCACAACATATGCCAGTGATATTAAACTTGATCCTGATTCTGGAGCAGTGGAGGCTGAGGGGAGATCTGACAGTGGTTCACAGATTATGAGGGACATGGATAGAGTAGACGGGAGTATTTGTTTCCCAGGGTGAAATATCTAATACTAGAGCGCATGCATTGAAGGTGAGAGGGGATGGGTTCAAAGGGGATGTGAGGGATGTTTTTTTCACTCAGAGAGTGGAAAGTGCTGCCCAGTATGGTACTGTCCTATCAGAAATCTGATGGCACTGGGGAAGAAGCTGTTCCCAAAATGTTGAGTGCGTATCTTCAGGCTCCTGTATGGTAGCAATGAGAAGCAGGCAAGTCCTGGGTGATGGGGATCCTTAATGATGATGTCGCCATTAAGGTGACTAGAGGAAATAAGGTGATATTGGGGGATGTTAGAGGTAGATTTTTAATACACAGAGAGTGGTGGGTGTGTGTAATGTGTTGCCAGGAGTGGTGGTAGAGGCAGATACATTAAGGATATTTAAGTATCTGTTAATGAATGGAGGACTATGTGGGAAGGAATGATCGGATTGATCTTGGAATTGGTTGAAAGGCTGGCACAACATCGTGAGTTGTGCCTGTACAGTGCCGTACTGTTCTATGTTCTGATCCTCCTTCTACAGGCCACCACTTAAATAGAAGACAGGTGTTACAGGCACACAAGAAAAGTGACGGCACAGGTACATAACATACTTCCCAGTATTTCTGCAACACCTTCCCGCGTCACCAAGGTCTCTGACTCCAGGTACACCACAAACGCAGCCAGGAAGATCAGACGCTGCAGGACAAACCTCCAATGCTCATTGAACCTGAATAAAGATACTCAGAGTCAAACACAAGTTTGGGTCTCACTACAATGCATTTCAATACAATGCTTAACAATGACTTTATACAAAAATTCCAGAGATAGCAACACACACAAAATTCTGCAGGAACTCAGCAGGCCAGGAAGCATTTATGGAAAAAGAGTAAACAGTCAAAGTTTTGGGCTGAGATCCTTCTTCAAGACTGGAAAAAAAAAGGAGAAGTCAAGAGTAAGAAGATGGGGGGAGGGGAGGAAAAAGTACAAGGTGGCAGGTGATAGGTGAAACTGGGGGGGGGGGGCAGGTGGTGAAGTAAAGAGCTGGAAAGTTGTTTGGTGAAAGAGCCAAAGGGCTGGAGAAGGGGGAATCTGACAGGAGAGGACAAAAGACCATAGAAGAGAGAGAAGTGGGTGGAGCACCAGAGGGAGGTGATGGGCAGGTAAGGAGATAAGGTGAGAGAGGGAAACAGGGCTGGGGAATAGTGAAGGACGTGGGGGCATAATCTGAAGTTTGAGAAATCAATATTCTTGCCTCACACATCTCCTTTAATGTTTTCCATTCTCACCTTAAATCCATGTCCTCTAGTATTTGACATTTCTACCCTGAGAAAAAGATTCTGTGTCTACCCTATCAGTGTTCTCATAATTCTATAAACGTCTGTCAGGGTCCCTTGTAGCCTCGAATTTGGTGCAACTTCAATTTTAAATCTATGGAGACCCAACACACCAGCTGTCATGTTCCAGTGTGTAACTATTTTCCAAAGACCCAGCCAATATCTACCTATTTCTACACCATCTACCACTACTATCGGGCAGTGAGCCTTGGGTCCTACACCACCAGGTTGAGGAACAGTTATTACTCTTCAACCATCAGGCTCCTGAACCAGCGTGGATAACTTCACTCAGCCCAACACTGAACAGATTCCACAACCCATGGACTCACTTTCAAGGACTGTAAACTCATGTTCTCAGTGCTATTTATTTATCTTTTACTCTTAATATTTGCCTTCTTTTGCACACTGGTTGTTTATCAGTCTTTGTTTATATATAGTTTATCATAAATTCTATCATATTTCTTAACTTTCCTGTGTATAGTGACATATGTATTTTGAAAATAAATTTTCCTTTACTTTGACCTGCATAGTTTCATTTAATCAATCACAGGAACCAGGTGTCACTAAAACAGCAGTAATTATTGCCCATTGTTAATAGCCCTGGAAACAAGGGATTCGTTGGCCTATTTTGCAGGAGAGTCAAGAGTCAATCTTACTACGGTTCCAGAATTATACTTCAGCCAAACTGAGAGCAGATATCCTTCCCTCAAGGATATCAGTGAACCAGGTTAAACTGGTCAGATTGAAATAATCTATCAATTGTTTTGCATTCCTTACATTATCTTTAGGCTATGCTAGTTTCAGCCCTTAGACCATAAAACAGAAGCAGTTTGGCCATCTGGCCCATTGAACCTGCTCCACCATTCCATCATGACTGATTTATATCCCTCTCAACTCCATTCTGCTGCCTTCTCCCCCTAACCTTTCTGATCAAGAACCTATCAACTTCTGCTTTAAATATACCCAAAGACTTGGCCTCACAGCCGTCTGTAGCAATGAATTCCACAGATTCACCACCCTCTGGCTAAAGAGATTCTGTTCTAAAAGGACATCCTTACACTCTGAGGCTGTGCCCTCTGGTCCTAGAGTACCTCACTATTGGAAACATCCTCTCCACATCCACTGTCTTAGGTATTTCAATATTTGATAGATTTAATGAGATAACCCTCTCATTCTTCAAAACTCCAGTTAGTATGTACAGCCCCAGAGACATCAAACGCTCCTCAAATGTTAATCCTTTCATCCTCCCCCGGGGGGAAGGGGGGGAGGGGGGAGGGGGGAGGGAGGGGAGAGGAAGGAGAGGAGGGTGAGGGAGTGGAGGCAGTAGGGAGGGGGTTAGTAGGGAAGGGGAGGGGTGAGGATGAGGAAGGGGGAGGAGGGGAGAGTGGAAGGGGAGGAGGAGGGAGAGAGAGGGGGGAGAGAGAGGGGGGAGAGAGAGGGGGGAGAGAGAGGGGGGAGAGGGAGGGGGGAGAGGGAGGGGGGAGAGGGAGGGGGGAGAGGGAGGGGGGAGGGGGAGGGGGAGGGGGAGGGGGAGGGGGAGGGGGAGGGGGAGGGGGAGGGGGAGGAGGGGGAAGGGGGAGGGGGAGGAGGGGGAAGGGGGAGGGGGAGGGGGAGGAGGGGGAAGGGGGAGGGGGAGGAGGGGGAAGGGGGAGGGGGAGGAGGGGGAAGGGGGAGGGGGAGGAGGGGGAAGGGGGAGGGGGAGGAGGGGGAAGGGGGAGGGGGAGGAGGGGGAAGGGGGAGGGGGAGGAGGGGGAAGGGGAGGAGGGGGAAGGGGAGGAGGGGGAAGGGGAGAAGGGGGAAGGGGGAGAAGGGGGAAGGGGGAGGAGGGGAAGGGGGAGGAGGGGGAAGGGGGAGGAGGGGGAAGGGGAGGAGGGGGGAGGGGGAGGAGGGGGAGGAGGGGGAAGGGGAGGGGGAGGGGGGGGAGGGGGAGGAGGGGGAAGGGGGAGGAGGGGGAAGGGGGAGGAGGGGGAAGGGGGAGGAGGGGGAAGGGGGAGGGGGAGGAGGGGGGAAGGGGGAGGGGGAGGAGGGGGGAAGGGGGAGGGGGAGGAGGGGGGAAGGGGGAGGGGGAGGAGGGGGGAAGGGGGAGGGGGAGGAGGGGGGAAGG
Organism: Mobula birostris; assembly: GCF_030028105.1. Classification (NCBI taxonomy): domain Eukaryota; kingdom Metazoa; phylum Chordata; class Chondrichthyes; order Myliobatiformes; family Myliobatidae; genus Mobula; species Mobula birostris. Next base: position 102,960,493 of record NC_092375.1, on the reverse strand, counting down.
GGGGAGGGGGAGGAGGGGGGAAGGGGGAGGGGGAGGGGGAGGGGGAGGGGGAGGGGGAGGGGGAGGGGGAGGGGGAGGGGGAGGGGGGGAAGGGGAGGAGGGGGAGGAGAGGGAGGAGGGGGAGGAGGGGGGAAGGGGGAGGGGGAGGAGGGGGGAAGGGGGAGGGGGAGGAGGGGGGAAGGGGGAGGGGGAGGAGGGGGGAAGGGGGAGGGGGAGGAGGGGGGAAGGGGGAGGGGGAGGAGGGGGGAAGGGGGAGGGGGAGGAGGGGGGAAGGGGGAGGGGGGAGGGGGAAGGGGGAGGGGGGAGGGGGAAGGGGAGGGGGAAGGGGGAAGGGGGAGGGGGAGGAGGGGGGAAGGGGGAGGGGGAGGGGGGAAGGGGAGGAGGGGGGAAGGGGAGGAGGGGGGAGGGGGAGGAGGAGGGAAGGGGAGGAGGAGGGAAGGGGAGGAGGAGGGAAGGGGAGGAGGAGGGAAGGGGAGGAGAGGAGGGAAGGGGAGGGGGAGGAGGGGAGGGGAGGGGGAGGAGGGGAGGGGAGGGGGAGGAGGGGAGGGGAGGGGGAGGAGGGGAGGAGGGGGAGAGGAGGGTGGGGGAGGAGGGAAAGGGAGGAGGGAAAGGGAGGAGGGAAAGGGAGGAGGGAAAGGGAGGAGGGAAGGGGAGGAGGGAAGGGGAGGAGGGAAGGGGAGGAGGGAAGGGGAGGAGGGAAGGGGAGGAGGGAAGGGGAGGAGGGAAGGGGAGGAGGGAAGGGGAGGAGGGAAGGGGAGGAGGGAAGGGGAGGAGGGAAGGGGAGGAGGGAAGGGAGGAGGGAAGGGGAGGAGGAAGTGCGGGGGAGTAGGGGGAGGGGCAGGAGGGAGGAGAGGAGGGGGATAGAGAGAGAATGAGAATGAATGAGAATATGAATGAATTGCAGGGAAATAAGGTGAGAAGGGTTAAATGGGATTTTGTGTTATCAAATGGGCTGAATGGCATTCTTCTGTGCCATAATTAAATATGATGTCATTCAAACCTCAAGAGCAAGTAGAATTGAATGAACAGACAGCTATTCTAAATGGAGTTTAAAATGCCTTTAATCCCAGTGCATCACTGCCGAAACTTTCAAACCAATTGTTAATCTGTGTTTAGATATTGCTGGAGGGCAGTATGGTAGTACCGCTGTTAGTGCAAGGCTTTACAGTACTAGCCAAACGATTAGAGTTCAATTCCCACTGCTTCCTTGTAAGGAATTTGTACCTTGTGTGTTTCCTCACACATTGGAAAGACATACCGGTTAGGGTTAGTAAATTATGGGCATGCCATGTTGGCACCGGAAGCATTTGTGAGCAGCCCTAGCACATCCCTGTTGTAAGCAGTGACTTGGCCTCCACAGCTATCTGTAGCAATAAATTTCACAGATTCACCACCCACACGCTAAAAAATATTCCTCTTCATCTCTGCTGTAAATGGACGTCCCTGTATTCTGAAACTATGCCCTCTGGTCCTATTGTTGGTAACAGTCGTCTTGGGTCAGAGCTGGATTCCGTCCTCTTCAGAGACTGCAGAATGAAAGTAGCATAGCGGACACTCCCAGTGCAGTACTGAGGGCATTTTGCACTGCCAAGAATGCCATTAAGCAAGGCTCCATCCACTCACTTAGGTGGAAACATCAAAATCTCATGGTAATATTTCAACAATCAAGTAATTATCCTCGGCATCTTGTTCACTCAATTAACATCATCAAGACAGATTTTCTATTCATTATCACATTTCTGTGTGGGCTCTTGCTGAGTGAAAAGAAAGATTAGCTTTATTTGTCACGTGTAAATCAAAACATACAGTGAAATGTGTTGTTTGCATCAAATCAAATCAGCAAGGATTGGGCTGGGAAAATTCTACACCTGTGCTTCCAGTTGAAACACAGCACGCCCAGAGTACTAACCTGTACGCATTTGGAATATGGGAGGGAACCAAACATCTGGAGGAAACACACATGGTCACAGGGAGAACTTAGAGACAGTGGCGGGAATCGAATTAACTGCTATGTTACTATGCTCTGTACTTCTACAACAGTGATTACAGTTCAAATGTGCTTCATGGGTTATAAAGTGTTTTGGGACAGCAAAACAAATCGCAAGCTTTCTTTTTAATTTACATATATACTCAGGGGCCACTTTATAGGATACAACTGCTCGTTAATGCAAATATCTAATCAGGCAATTATGTGGGAGCAACTCAATGCATAAAAGCATGCAAAACATCAAAATGGGGAAGAACTGTGATCCAAATGACATTGACCGTTGAATGATTGTTGGTGCCAGATGGGGTGATTTGAGTATCTCAGAAACTGCTGATATCCTGCTGATTTCATGCACAAGTCTCTAGAGTTTATACGGAATGGTACGAATGACAAAAAAACATCCAGGAGTGGCAGTTCTGTGGGCAAAAATGCCTTGTTAATGAGAGAAGTCAGAGGAGAATGGCCAGACTGGTTCAAGATGACAGGAAGGCAACAGTAACTCATAACTGTGCGTTATAACAGTGGTGTACAGACGAGCGTCTCTGAACGCACAACCTGCTGAACCATGCAGTGGATGGACTACAGCAGCAGGAGACCTCAAACACACACTCAGTGGCCACTCTATTAGGTACAGGAGGTAACTAATAAAGTAGGCACTGAGTGTATATACATCCACTGAGACATTCCACACAAAACTCCAATATTTTGTGGTGCTTAATGGATTTTAACCTCAGTATTGTCCCCTGTATTTTCTTTTAAGTTGCTGATGGGTGGACTATTCCTCTCTTTTTAAGTTTTCATTTTTGCCACTAACCTGTAGTATTGGTCCGCAGGGAACTTTGTTTTCAGCTCTGCCAGATGTGTTTTCACGGTGTCAAAATGTTTTCGTGCTTTTTGACATTTGTTTGGTACTAAAGAGAGAAAAATAATCAATGATTTGGATGAATACAAGCTATTATTATTAATGGGTTCCATCAGGTAAAAAATGTGAAGTCCATTGTCAAGAGTCCTGTCCAATGTTTAAACCTCACCTAATATTTAGCAAAGCAAACAAGATGATAATTAGCACAAAATTGCTGTGAGATCCATTGATTAGCTGCTCTGTTTCTGGATTACTACAGTGATTTGACATTAACATCGTCTGTAGAAAGACTTGGGGACATTTTGTGGATTGGATAAATACCCATGTCAACTGGAAGCTACAGTACAGAAATAGACTATTCAGACCATGTAGGCATTTATGTCCTACATGGTCTGTAGGGAATGAGGAAAGGTGCAGCTGACTCATTTCGTTTCCTCGCGGCCCAGTAGCCAAGCATGAACTTGAATATAGGGCTGCCAACTGTCCCGTATCTGCCGGGGCATCCCGTATATTGGGCTAAATTGGTTTGTCCTATACGGGACCGCCCTTGTCCCGCATTTCCCCCGCTAAGGTAGAGCGTTCCTATGAAACCTTTCGCGCCGAAATGGCGTGAAGCAAAGAGCAATTACCATTAATTTATATGGGAAAAATTTTTCAGTGTTCGCAGACCCAAAAAATAACCTAACAAATCATACCAAATAACACATACAACCAAAAATAAATAACACTAACATATAGTAAAAGCAGGAATGATATGATAAATACACAGCCTAATAAAGTAGAAATAATGTATGTACAGTATAATTGGGAAGATGAAGGCAAAACCGATTTGTGGGGGAAAAATCAGCACGTACACGCATGTGCACATCATGTACGCACACATCACGCATGCGCACACAGGTGTTCGTGCAAGGCTTCATGGTCATGGTAGTCTTTCCTGGGGTAAAGTGTCCCGGGATTTGACTGCTACTTTTGTCCCTTATTTGGGAGTGAGAAAGTTGGCAACCCTAACTGTAAAAGACATGTTGAGGTGAGTTTAACCCTACTTGAACACCCCCCCGCCCCCCCTCCGGTCAGCCGGTCCACAAGAATATTGTCAATATTAAACCAGTCCGTGGTGCAAAAAAGGTTGGGGACTCCTGTCCTATGTGAATCTGCTCCCAATCTCCCAGAGCTACCTCTTTCTAGCACAACTTTCTTGTACTGTGGAGAGTATTCAGGCTGGTTATATCACGAGGCATCATGCACAGGATCAGAAAAAGCTGCAAAACTGCAGAGAGTTGTAAACTGAGCCAGCTCCATCATGGGCACTAGCTTCCCCGCCATTGAGGACATCTTCAAAAGGTAGTGCCTCAGGAAGTTCTGCATCCATCATTAAGGACCCTCACCACCCGGGACATGCCCTCCTCATTACTACCATTGGGGAGGTTGAGAGGGGATCTCACTGAATATTGAAAGGCCGAGGTAGACTAGATAGAGTGGATGTGGAGGCTGAAGTTCTTCCCCTCCACCGGCAGATTTCTGAACAATCCATGAACCCATGATCACTATCTCACTATTCCTCTTTATTTATTTGTACCTCAGTCACTTTTATGTCTTGCAATGCACTGTTGTCACAAAACAACACAGTTCATGACAAATATCAGTGAGAATAAATTGGATTCTGACTCTTTTTTCCCCTCTTATCCTTTAGATGCCTCAATACTACTTATCATAGAGTAGCCATTCACACTCCTCTCTGTGTCACTTAGTCGTTTCTGGTCATGAGGTACAATAACAGCCAAGTCCTGTTTTCCAGGAAGTAAGACACATTAAATTGCAGTGACTGGATCTGGCACTGTCCACACTGTTCTCATGCAATGTGCTCCTTATCTCTCTGGCTCCACTTTAGGGTATTGCGAAATATTGTCCCACAGGGTAAGAAGCAACACAACTGGAGTGGTACTCTTTTCAGTTTTGGTTCTACACCACTTGACAGAGATGTACAAGTGATAATAGCCATAGATTTAATGGATAGCAAGAGACTTTGTTTCCCCAGAGGAGAAACAGCTAATACCGGGGCACATTATTTTAAGGTGAAAGTATAGGGGGATGTCAGAGGTAAGTTTTTTTAAAACAGAGTGTAATGAGTACGTGGAACATCCTACCAGGGATGGTGGTAGAGGCAGATACATTAGGGGCATTTAAGAAACTCTTACAAATGAATGATAGAGAAAAAAAATGGAGGGCCATGTAAGAAGCAAGAGTTAGATTGATCTTGGAATAGGTTTAAAGGTTGGTACAACATCATGGGCAGAAGGGCCTGTACTGTGCTGCAGTGTTCTATGTTCTATTCCTAGTAATGCAATTAGGGAAGTCCTGCCTCTCTACATTGTAAAAATAGGCACCCGATTTCAGTCTTAACTGCTGAAGATGAAAGATTTTTCACCTGGTGTTTCTTTGCTGTAATAGAACATAGAACATAGAACATGAAATTATCCAGGCCTTTTCTGTAAATTAATTCATAGCTGTAAAAATTCAAGATTCAGATTTATTTATCACATAGAACCATAGAACCATAGAAACTACAGCACAGAAACAGGCCCTTTGGCCCTTCTTGGCTGTGCCAAACCATTTTCTGCCTAGTCCCACTGACCTGCACACGGACCATATCCCTCCATACACCTCCCATCCATGTATCTGTCCAATTTATTCTTAAATGTTAAAAAAGAACCCGCATTTACCACCTCGTCTGGCAGCTCATTCCATACTCCCACAACTCTCTGTGTGAAGAAGCCCCCTCTAATGTTCCCTTTAAACTTTTCCCCCCTCACCCTTAACCCATGTCCTCTGGTTTTTTTCTCCCCTTGCCTCAGTGGAAAAAGCCTGCTTGCATTCACTCTATCTATACCCATCATAATTTTATATACCTCTATCAAATCTCCCCTCATTCTTCTACGCTCCAGGGAATAAAGTCCTAACCTATTCAACCTATTTAACTGAGTTTCTCAAGTCCCGGCAACATCCTTGTAAACCTTCTCTGCACTCTTTCAACCTTATTTATATCCTTCCTGTAATTTGATGACCAAAACTGAAAACAATACTCCAGATTCGGCCTCACCAATGCCTTATACAACCTCATCATAACATTCCAGCTCTTATACTCAATACTTTGATTAATAAAGGCCAATGTACCAAAAGCTCTCTTTACGACCCTATCTACCTGTGATGATACTTTTAGGGAATTTTGTATCTGTATTCCCAGATCCCTCTGTTCCACTGCACTCCTCAGTGCCTTACCATTAACCCTGTATGTCCTACGTTGGTTTGTCCTTCCAACGTGCAATACCTCACACTTGTCAGTATTAAACTCCATCTGCCATTTTTCAGCCCATTTTTCCAGCTGGTCCAAGTCCCTCTGCAGGCTCTGAAAACCTTCCTCACTGTCTACTACACCTCCAATCTTTGTATCATCAGCAAACTTGCTGATCCAATTTACCACATTATCATCCAGATCATTGATATAGATGACAAATAACAATGGACCCAGCACTGATCCCTGTGGCACACCACTAGTCACAGGCCTCCACTCAGAGAAGCAATTCTCAACCACCACTCTCTGGCTTCTTCCAACAAGCCAATGTCTAATCCAATTTACCACCTCTCCATGTATACCTAGCGACTGAATTTTCCTAACTAACCTCCCAAGCGGGACCTTGTCAAAGGCCTTACTGAAGTCCATGTAGACAATATCCACTGCCTTCCCTTCATCCACTTTCCCGGTAACCTCCTCGAAAAACTCCAACAGATTGGTCAAACATGACCTACCATGCACAAAGCCATGTTGACTCTCCCTAATAAGCCCCTGCCTATCCAAATGCTTGTAGATTCTGTATATTAGTACTCCCTCCAATAACTTACCTACTACTGACGTTAAACTCACCGGCCTATAATTTCCCGGATTACTTTTCGATCCTTTTTTAAACAACGGAACAACATGAGCCACTCTCCAATCCTCCGGCACTTCACCCGTGGACAGCGACATTTTAAATATTTCTGCCAGGGCCCCCGCAATTTCAACACTAGTCTCCTTCAAGGTCCGAGGGAACACTCTGTCAGGTCCCGGGGATTTATCCACTTTAATTTTCCTCAAGACAGCAAGCACCTCCTCCTTTTCAATCTGTACAGTTTGCATGGTCTCACTACTTGATTCCCTCAATTCCATAGATTTCATGCCAGCTTCCTTAGTAAATACAGACGCAAAAAACCTATTTAAGATCTCCCCCATTTCCTTTGGTTCTCCACAAAGCCGACCACTCTGATCTTCAAGAGGACCAATTTTATCCCTTACAATCCTTCTGCTCTTAATATACTTGTAAAAGCTCTTTGGATTATCCTTCACTTTGACTGCCAAGGCAACCTCATGTCTTCTTTTTGCCCTCCTGATTTCTTTCTTAAGTATTTTCTTGCACTTCTTATACTCCTCAAGCACCTGATTTACCCCCTGTTTCCTATACATTTCATACAACTCCCTCTTCTTCTTTATCAGAGTTGCAATATCCCTTGAGAACCAAGGTTCCTTATTCCTATTCAATTTGCCTTTAATCCTGACAGGAACATACAAACTCTGCACTCTCAAAATTTCCCCTTTGAAGGCTTCCCACCTACCAATCACATCTTTGCCAGAGAACAACCTGTCCCAATCCATGCTTTTTAGATCCTTTCTCATTTCTTCATGTACATTGGAACATACAGTGAAAAGCATGGTTTGTGTTGACAACCAACACAGCCAATATTGTGCCTGGGACAGTCTGCAAGTGTCGTCACAATGTTGAGCAGGACACAACAAGCAACAAAGCAAGCCCCTTTTCTCCCTTCACTACACATACACACTCCTCCAGTTAGGCTTTAGGGACAGGGATGTGGGGGAATTATAGTTCAGCTCAAAGTCTAATCCGTTTGCAATGGTTAAGTAGCACGAATTATGGAATAGAAAGTCATTGGCATATCTGTCCCAACTTCTTTGTTCTATTCCTCCAGCTGTGTTTTTTTATAATTGAAAGAGCAAGTGAAGACAGATTAGAAGTACAAGAAGAAATGCAGATTGAGTACCCCTTATCTGAAATTCCAAAATCCAGAAACAAACTGAAAATTGAAGGTAGTTGTGAATATTCAGCAGCCTGGTTGCAGGAAATTAAGAGAAGACACAACATTAAATTTTTAATGAATTGTTCTGATAAAGCATCTGCTGATGACGAAGCAGTGAGTTTGCCCAGATCATCGCTGATAAAAATCTAACACAATGAATGGCCGTATCAGTATGTGTGATGAACATGCGTAAGGCAAAGACTGCTTACCGGCAGCACATAAACTCAGAGTCGGAAATTATGGTGATCCCAAGCTAACTCATTATACATTCCAAAATCCAAAATCCAAAATACTTCTGGACCCAAGCATTTCGGATAAGGGGTACTCAACCTGTATGCAGCAAGTCAGACAAGAGAAAATAGGAAAAGCAAGCAGAATAGAAAATAAAAATACAGGTGCAACATGCACAAATGCTGGAGGAACTCAATGGGTCAGTTGGCATCTATGACAGTTCACATATTGTAATTAGGCTGTAGCTAAATTCACACTTGACGGAAGATGCCTGCAGCAGTCAGCAAGTGTCTCTCAAACGCTCAGTCATAAGACAGAGGAGCAGAATTAGGCCATTCAGCCCATCGGGTCTGCTCCACCATTTCATTATGTTTGATTTATTATCCCTTTGAACCATATTCTCTTGCATTCTCCCCATAACCTTTGACACACTTATAAATCACTTTCCACTTTAAATATATCCAATGACTTGACCTCCACAGCCATCTGTCACCGTGAATTCCACAGATTCATCACCCTCTGGCTAAAGAAATTCCTCCTCATCTCTATTCTGAGGCTGTGCCCTCTGGTCCTAGACTCATCCACTGTAGAAAATACCTTCTCCACATCCTCTCATCTAGCCCTTTCAATATTCAATAGGTGTCAGCCTCCCCCTATTCCTCTAAACTGGGGCGCTACAGTAGTGCAGTACTGTAGTTAGTGTGATGCTATTACAGCTCCGGGCTTCAAGTGTTCAGAGTTCAATTCCAGCACTGTCTGTACATTCTCCTTGTGACCGTGTTGCTCTGGTTTCCTCCCACAGTGCGAGGGTTAACAGGTCATTGGGAATTGCCCTGCGATTAGGGTTAAATAGGTGGTTGTTGTGCAGTGCTGCTCGTTGGGCTGGAAGTTCCTGTTCTGCACTGGATCTCTAATTAATAAATAAAATCTACTCCATCTATAGGCCTTTCAATATTTGGTCAAGTGTACACAAGTCAGGTGTTTGAAAGCTAGGGGAGCTTGTAAATAGGAGTGAGAGAGTATGAATGGAAAATTGGAAAAAAGCAGAACAGCTATAATAGGTTACTACCTTAGCTTTCTTCCCCCTCTCATACTTACTTTCTTTAAAGCCAGACATCTGATGGACAGTCTGTAGCAGGGTGAGAATCTCACGAGCTGTTTGTTCAAGGACTTGAACTACTTTCCTGATTTCCTACAAAATTCAACAGAAATCAGAGAATGAAGTGAATGTAGGAAAAGACAGAAAAGTTCCTCAGGTTAGAATCGTTACCAGCACAGACACAGTGAACTAAATGGCCCTCTACTGTAATGTTAGTTAATGTGAGTCTCTCATTTTAGTATTTTCGTGCCCTCGAGGTCATAGCGTCACAGAGCACTAGAGCAGAGAGAACCCAACTACTCCATGCTGAGCTCCGTTTTGGCTTAGTCCTATCAAACCACATATCCAGACCCAAACGCTCCTGTAGGCAACACTTCACCTGCAAGACCATCACGGTCTACTATACACTATTGTATCTTGTGCTCTGGGTGTGGCCTCCTCTATGTCTGTGAGACCCGATGTAGATTGGAGGACTGCTTCGTTGGGCACCTCCATAAAAGATGGGATTTCATTTCCATTTGACTTTCCACTCCCATTCTGACCTGTCGGTCCATGGTCTCCTCTACTGTCACAATCAGCCTATTCTTAGGTTGGAGGAGCAACAACTGATATTCTGTCCGGGTAGACTCCAACCTGATGGCATGAATATCAATTTCTCCGATGTCCGCTTCACCCATCTTCCTCTGCTTTTTATATTCCCCATTCTGGTTCCCTCTCACTTCTTCTCTTCTCCTCACCTGCCCATCACCTCCCTCTGCTGCCCCTCCTCTTCCCTGCCTCCCATGGTCCATTGTCCTCTCCTATTAAATTCCTTTACGTCTTCAACTTATCACCTCCCAGCTTCTCACTTCATCCCCCTCCCCCACCCACCCAACTTCCCCCTCACCTGGTTTCATCTACCACCTTGTATCCCTGCACACAATACTCTAAATCTGGCCTCACCAAAGTCTTATACAACTTCAACATAACATAGAAAACCGACAGCACAATACAGGCCCATCCCAACTCCTGCACTCAATACTCTGATTTATGAAGGCCAATGTGTCAAAAGCTCTCTTTATGTCCCTTTCTACCTGTGAAGCCAAATTCAAGAAATTATAGATCAGCATTCCCAGATTCATCTATTCTACTGTACTCCTCAGTGTCCCAATGTTCACTGTGAATGTCCTACCCTGATTGTCCTTCGCAACTTCTATCGCTATTCTTCATTGTTGAATAACTTCTGCCTTTAACTCTACCGCATACCTTGCACAGGAATGCAGGAAGCTGCAGAGAGTGATGGATTCAGCCCAGTATTACAGAAGCTCATTCCTCCCCAGCAATGCTGGCATCTACAGAAGGGGCTGCATCAAGAATACATCCAATGCCATCGTCTGGGCCGTGCCATCTTCTCACAGCTCCCAGTGGGGACCTGTACCATTGCTTTAAAGGCCTTGATAGAATGGATGTTTCCGGTAGTGGGAGAGTCTGACACCAGAGGGCACAGCCTCAGAATAGAGGGGCATCCTTTTAGGACAGAGCTGAAGAGGAACTTCTTTAGCCAGAGAGTGGTGAATCTGTGGAATCCTTTGCCACAGGCAGCTGTGGAGGTCGTCTGTATGTATATTCAAGACAGTCTTGATTGGTCAGGGCATGAAGGAATACAGGGAGAAGGCAGGAGATTGGGCTGAGAGGGAAATGGATCAGCCATGATGAAATGGCGGAGCAGACTCAACAGGCCAAGTGGTCTAATTCTGCTCCTATACCCTATGATCCAGATCTGAAGCCTGCTGGAATAGAGGACATGACTTATGGGTAAAGGTTGAGTGAGCTAGGGTTTTTCTCTTTGGAGCGATGGGGGATGGGAGATGATTTGATAGAGGTGTATCAGATTATAAGAGGCATCTAAATGATTAAAAGGCATAGACAGAGTGGATAGCCAGCGTCTTTTTCTCTCCAAAGTGGCAATGGCCAATACCAAAGGACATTCATTTGAAGTCAGTGGAGATGTCAGAGTTAGTTTTTTTTCAATTCTACAAATGTGGTGGGTGCCCTGGAATGCACTGCTAGGCTGGTGGTAAAGGCAGATATTTTAGTGACACTTAAAGAAACTCTTAGAAAGGCAACATAAATGAAAGAAAATTGGAGGGTTATGAGCCATGTAGGAAGCAATTCCCAATTGCTCCCAGAAACTCCAGCCATCGCTGCTCTGCTGTTATCCTTGCTAGATTCCTAGTTTCACCTCGCAACCAGTTGTGGCCAGCTCCTCTCTCACACCTCTGTAATAAGAATAGATTGACTGTGGAGCTGGTCAAAATGTCGGCACAACATCGTGGGTGGACAGGCCATTACTGTGTTGGAATTTTCCATGTTTTAATGATCACCACTTCATCTCATACTTTCCACGGAACTTCTTGCCTGCCAATCCTCCTCTCGTAACTCAGATGTTCGAGTTCTGGCAACAGTTTTGTAAGCCTTCTTTACACTCTTTCCAGTTTTAATGGTACCTTTGCCTCAACAGGATAATCACAACTGTGCACAATACTTGAGGTAGTTTCACCAAAGTCTTGTACAACTGCAGCATAATATCCTAACTCCTACACTGTGTCCTTACTGATGAAAGCCAACATGCCAAGTGTTTCCTTCAACACTGTCTACATGTGACTGCACTTTCAGCAAACTTTGTAGAATCAAAGCACACGACAGTACAGAAATAGACCACTAAGCACATGCTGATCTATTTTTCTGCCTAGACCCATTGCCATTGAAACTGCATCCACCACTTTCATTGAAGGCTCATTCCACAGTCGCATTAAGAGGTTCCCATCAGATACCCCTTAAATATTTCACCTTTTACCTTTAATCTACTGTCTCTAGTTCTAATCTCACCCAATCCCAGGGTGGGGGGGGGGGTGGATTTTGTATACCTCTTTACGATTTCCCTCATTCTCCTATGCTCCAGGCAATAAAGTCCAATCTATGGAACCTTTCCCTATACTGTAACAATGATCCTCTTGGCCTGGAACATCCATGTAAATTTCCTCTACACCCTTTCAATATTTTTCATATCTTTTCTGTATATTTGTGACCAGAACTATCAGCAATACTCCAGATTCAGTACTTTTACTCCTTGGTCCCTCTGTCTGTCTCAAAACACTACCCAAGGTCCCACCATTCGCTGTGCAAAATCCTACTCTGGTTTAACTTTCCAAAATGTAACTCTTTGCATTTGCCTGAATTTTCCAGTCCTCAACCCTACTGATCAAGATCCCCTTGTGCTTTTGATAACTTTGTTCACTGCCTTCAAAACCACATGTTCTACTATCGTTCACAATCTCACAAACACATTCAGTCACTTACAGTAATAATAGAATTCCCAGCACTGACCCATTTGGCACACCGCTTCTCAGTGGCCTCTAGATGAGGAAAGAACTTCCCACCATCACTCTCTGCTTCCTACTATCAAGCCAATTATGAATCCAATTAGCTAATGCTCCGTGTGATCTAACCTTCCAGATTCCTGTCATGAAAGCCTTTGCTAAACTCCAAACAGATTTTACGGCTGTTGGAGGAACTCAGTGAGTCAGGCAGCATCAGTATGGAGGAAAATGGACAGCCAACATTCCATATCCTTCGAGACTGCTGTTCCCGAGGCACCCCAGGAGTTCAGGTTCAAGATCCATCAATGAAGATTCGCACCATCATCATTAAAACTCATCACCATCCAAGACGTGCCCTCTTTGGGTTACTGTGATCAGGGAGGAGGTACCAGAGCCTGAAGACCCAGACTCAATATTTTATTAACAGCTTCTGCTCCTTTGTCATCAGTCTACGGCCTTGTGTTATTGTATTTTAATTTATCTTTGTATTATTTATTTGTTGTAGCAATTTTTACGTTTTGCACAACAAATTTCTGAACGTACATCTACCACCCCACTGTCAACAGATCACCTCTAGATCACCTATCTGTAAAGCTCCAAGAGATTTGTCAGACACAGACAAATTAGATTTTATGGACCAAAGACAAATCTGGGAGAGGCGGCGGCAGCATCTCTCTTCTTCTTCGAGTTTTTACGGCAGTTGGCATCCATATTGTTGCATTACTGCCATCTTCAGGATTTATTGTCCCTTCATTCACTTCAAAGCCGTCTTTCCAGTGCCGTCGCCCTTAAATAACTAAACAACCATTTCCTCCCCTGATCACTCTCCCCACATTCCAATAAATCTTTAACATTGTTCTCTACCAGTCCTAGTTTGTGTAATTGTTGTAACATTAGTTGCCTTTCCTGTGCATGAAATAAGGATATGCTCTACTGTTTCAGTCTCCTGACATAGATCGCAAAAACCTGTTGGATGCTTGTTTATGATGGCCAGAGTGCCATTAAGGTTGCTGTGCCCAATTCTCAGTCTACTTATAATCACTTGCTCCTTCCGCTTTATTCCCCTACTTCTTCCCATATCTACTCTGTTCTGAATTGAATGTAAATGTCTTCCTTTTATAGCTCTATCCCAATGCTGCTGCCACTGTCGATTTATCCTTCCCCACACTATGCTCTTCCCCTCTGATTCTGATAGTTTAATATTGACCTCTACAGATCCTTTTTTAGATTTTACCAGCCTATCTGCTGTCTCATTTCTCATAATACCCAAATGTGCTGGAACCCACATGAATACGATATTTTTGCCTTGTCTAGCCAGTCTTGAATTTGCAAACAGGATTTCATAAAGCAGATCCTGGTGACCTCTAGCTGTACCCGCCTTAATGCTTGCAAGGGCCAACACAGAATCGCTACATATCACAATATTATTACAATCAACCTGCTCACTCCATTCTAGTGCTAACAATATGACAAACATTTCAACTGCATATACACTCAAGCAATCAGGTGTTCTCTTGCTAATCTCCACTCGATAACTTGGTACAACAATTGCAGATCCTGTTGTACCTGTTTCTGGATCCTTTGATCCATCAGTAAAAATCTGTACGCCTTTATATTTCCTGTAACTATGATATTCACTGAGTATATCAGCCATCTTATTACTGTGCTTAATCTTAAGCAATTCCAAATCTACAGAGGGATTTTCTAATACTCAGAAAGGTCTGACAGGCCACACCACACTTGGACAAAACTCTTTATCGTATACACCCATACCTTTTGCTGTTTGCTCTCCTGTCCATTCAAAACTTTCTTTTTGTGACCTCTCCTTCTCCCAGCATGTCTGCAACACCCTTTTTGTAGGATGGCTATCACCATGCCCCCTTAAATTAATCCAGTAACTGGCCTCCAGCTGTTTACGCCGCAGTCCCAATGGCATTTCATTTGCCTCAACGTGGAGTGCACACACTGGGGAAGTTCTAACCGCTCCCAAGCACACCCTTAGAGCCCGAGCTTGCACGATATCCAGTTCTGCCAGCACAGATTTTGCTGCTGATCTGTATACAATACTTACATAGTCTAATCTTGATCTTATTAATGCTCCATAAATATACTTCAGTGATGCATAATCAGCACCCCATTCCAATCCAGCAAGACACCTCATGACATTTATCACATTTTTACATTTACTAACTACATATCTAACATGTTCTCTCCGTGTTAATCTCAGGTCAAAGTGCACTCCCAAAAACCAAAAACTTTCAACTCTCTCCAGGCTACTTCCATACAGATTCAAATTAAGTCCCCTGGACTTTTTCCTTGTAAAGAACATGGCTTTTGTCTTCTCCACTGAAAATTTAACACCCCACTTTGTCCCCCACTCTTCAACTTGATTAATTCCATCTTGCATTTTCGTAACTACATGTTCAATATTTCTCCCTCTTTTCCACAAAGCCCCGTCATCTGCAAACCTTCCCACTTCTGTTGGAATATTTACGAACAAATCATTTATCAAAATGGAGAATAAAGTTGGACTCACTACACTCCCCTGAGGCGTCCTGTTTTCTACAACATACTGGCTTGTTAGCTCTGATCCTATCCTCACCTGAATAGTTCTCCCATTTAACAGGTCCTTAACCCAACTGAACATTGCCCCCCCCCCCATTCCCATTAAATGTAGCTTGGTTAGGAGCCCCTCTTTCCATAACATATCACAAGCTTTCTCAACATCAAAAAAACTGCAACCACTGTCTCTTTATTTACTTGAGCTTTTCTTATTTCATCCTCTAGACACAACACCGGATCCATAGTATTCCTTCCTTTCCTGAACCCGCTTTGATACATAGCCACCATACCTCTACTTTCCAAGAAGTACACTAACCTCTCATTTATCATACGTTCCATAAGTTTACATATATGTGACGTCAAGGCAATTGGCCTGTAGTTTTCCGGCCTGCTGGCATCTTTCCCAGGTTTCCTTAATGGAATAATTATTGCCTCTTTCCAGCTCCCTGGTATTCTCTCTTCATCCCAGACTTTGTTATACAGAAGCAGTAGTTTCTCCAGACTTCCTTCACTCAAGTGTTTGATCATACTATAACATACTTCATCTCTACCTGGCGCAGTCTTTCCTGTTTTATCTAGTGCCTTTCTTAATTCTCCCATGTTGGAAGGGACATTTTGCACACCGTCAAGGTTAGTTTTCCTACATAAAGCCTCCATATTTTCAGCTTTTGTTCTCTCTCTACCTCTTCTTCCCTTCTCAGACAAATTATCAGAACTATGTACCATAACAAAAGTGTTTGCCAACAACTCTGCCTTTTCCTTATTTGTTACTGCAGTCACATTTCCATCAACCAGAACTGGGTACCTCCACTCTCTCCTGTCCCCTCCCATCCTTTTTATCATCCCCCACACCTCTCCTACTTGAGTTGTGTTTCCCACTGAATCACAATACTTCCTCCAGTACGTCCTTTTAGCATGTCTTATTGTCCTCCTTACTACTGCCTGAGCTTGTTTGTACTGAATCATATGTTGGAAATTATGAGTTCTTTTAACCATTTTAAATGCCTTATTTCTATTTCTCACTGCTTCCTTACAATTATCATCCCACCATGGTATTATTCTCTTCTTTATTCTTCCTTTACTTTTAGGAATGGATTCTAATGCAGCTGATATCATACCTTGTTTTAATATGCTGTCAAGTGTTTCTACGTCCATTCCATCTCTGACCTGACTTAGATATCTATCACTTTTTTCCAGAAATTTCTCCCAATTGGCTTCCTCAAGGATCCATTTCCCACCTGTATTCTCTGTGACCAATGAAGCAGAAATATTTATCTTGCACCAGATTGGGTAACGATCACTCCCTACAGTTCCTTCTTGGTACACTAACCAATCACACACTGATGCAGTGGAGTTTGATACTAATGTAAGATCAAGCACAGATTCTTTACCTGTATTAACATCAATTCTAGTACTACTGCCATCATTTAGGCACACTAAATACTTCTCGTCTACTTCTCTATTACCTGACCATTGATGTCTGTTCTGTCACTCCCCCATAATACATTATGTCCATTAAAATCACACCAAACAACGTTACTACTATTCTGCCCTTCTATCTCCTCAAGCTTGTTTAACTCTAGTCTTTTGATGGATTATAATAATTCACAATCACCAACTCTTTCCTTTCAGACCATACTTTTACTACCACATACTCTTGTTCACGTCCTACACCTAGTATTCTATAAGAAATACCTTGCTTTACATAAGTTGCACATCCTCCTCCTCCACCCTCTCTCCAGTCTCGCCTTACTGCCTCATAACCATATAAAACAAAATCTAAATTAGGTTTTAACCAGGTCCCTTGGATACACACAACATCTGGCTTTTCTCTCCTACTCGCTATAAACTGTTTGAAATCTTGTCCATTAGCAATCAGGCTTCTTGCATTCCATTGAAGAAGTAGCATTATTAGTAATATCAACCCACACATACTGTCTCTTGACTTGACTGTACCCTGAGTTCATCGTTTACTTCTTCCCATTTTAATCCTATCATACCCAAATGGTGCCCTGCAGCTTTCACAATAATCTGAATCCTTTCAGTTTTAGATTTGATCTCATACGTTGCATTTACCACTCCTGCTATAAAGGTCACCAATTTCTTTTTCTCTATCCATGCATTCTTCTTATCTTGCCCTTCTTTAGCTGCTGCTTGCTCTTTACTACATCCTCCCTTATTCATTTTCTTCTGTCCTGCCAACTTGACTGCCTCTGCATGAGACTTTTTCCTTCACCCTTATCTGCTGCACCTCCACCTCTTTTTTCAACACTTCACACCCCCAGTACACTATACTATGGCTACCTCCACTATTACAGAACTTTGGTCTCACTCCCTCTCCACATTTTCTGTATTCATATTCCCCACCACACCTTGCACATCTTCTCTTTCCTTTGCACACTTTGGCCACATGCCCAAACTCCTGGCAATTGAAACACCTCATAGGTTTTGGTATATATTCTCTTACATTATATCTTAGAAATCCAAAATATCACTCCTTTGGAAGCACTTTATCCTCAAATTCTACCAGAATGGTTTCAGTCTCCCTTTTCTCTGCTCCCCTTGTCATTCTTTTCACACTCTTCACTGAACCATTCCTCACCCTCAAGTTCTCCACTAGCTCCTTCATATTAACACCGAGGGGAACCCCAGAAATCACCCCCTTGCAAACACTGACCCTTTGTGCTCCAACTCTTACAACCCTGGACACTTTGACTTTCCCAACATTAGTCACCTTCATTGCTTTCTCCATCTGCTCTTCAGTTTTACATCCTGTCAGCAGGTTTCCATCTCCTAAAATTCTCGCATGGTTCACTTCCCCTACTTGTCCTCTAATGATTTTTGTTAGCTTAGCAAATCAATTTTCTTTACTTCTCCCTTCCCCCTCAAATCTTATCACTACATTTAGCAATTTTGCCCTCGGGCCCTTCTCCTCAACTTCTCTCTCTCCTTCCGATCCACCTACACTAGACACACCTCCTTTCTTTATCTTCCGACCCATCATCTTCCTGTTCTTAGTCCCTCTCCCTACCTCTCCCCACTCACACTCTGTGCTGTTGCTGTCACCATCAGTCTCCCTCCCTGCCATTCTATCAGAGTTTGCAAGGGACCGTGTACGAATATCTTTCCGGACCTATACAGGCCGTCGGTCAATATTCCCACAGAATGTCCCCCACAACACCCCACAGCCAGCAGCTAACTCGAAACTCTGGCCCAGCAGTTGGAGCTTCCAGCCAGCCTGAACCGGCGGCATCTCTCCTCAGACAGGGTACTACTTAAACACAGTCCGGCTGGCTCACAGGCCTAGGGCAAGGGGAGGGGGCGCTGGCTGGGGAGACTCCTGGGCGCCAATTGGTTGTAGATCGTGGCCATCCGCTTGATTGGCAGCAGGGCCTCCAATCAGGTCCTGCCCTCCATCGGTCGCCATGGACACCCACCTCCCTGACATCCTGATCGGCAGCTAGCGAGGCTTGCACCATGCTGAAGAGTTCGCTGACCGACATGAAGGCGATGGAAGATCGGGAATGTGCACATAAATCGGTTGACGACCAATCGTAGACACAGCACCACCACCACCGCCGTCTTCCGTCTCCTCTTCTGCTGTTTCTTGGCGCGGGGTCCTTCCGTATTAATTGTCGCACTAAAACATCATCTCCATCAGTGACTGTTTTATTCTATTACAGGTTAAACAACATTAATTTTGAAGTAGTATCGACGGCTAAATTTATGTAAAAATAGTTAATGTGCTTGTTAAAATATATTTTTGTTTTTTTTTATCCACTTGCCGTTTTTTATCCAATGGCATCCTCTTCGGGAAACTAAGCTAAAGGCCCGCAATTCTGACCTTTGACCCGCCGTGCCGTGCCCTCCCTCTTCTTTCTGGTCGCTCGCCATTCTGGGAGCCGCAGTTTCGGCCATGGTGAGTGCAGGGGCGCAATCCGGCGCAATCCGACACCATCCGCCTTCCAAATCGTCTCCTGCCGACAAACAACCACCGCAAAACAGCGTAAAGCCGTTCGGTGTGACTTTTCGGAGTTGTATTGAATGGAAACTGTAAATGATTAGCGATGTTTATGCGGCGGGACGACGGGGTTCCACTCCCCACTGGCTCTTCTCTGCTGACGATGTTTTTTTCTCCTTCTCTGTCCCCTCGATAGCCGTCGCACAAAACTTTCCGGATCAAGCGCTTTCTCGCCAAGAAGATGAAGCAGAACCGGCCGATCCCGCAATGGATCCGCATGAAAACCGGCAACAAAATCAGGTGGGTGCGGGGCCTCGGGCCTGCCGGACTGGGCACCGTTCAGAAATGCTGCAGGTCGGGCAGCATCTGCAGAGGGAGATAAACAGTCCGCGTTTCGGGCCAGGAGGGAGTTGTCAGGCACTTGTCCTGATGAGGGGTCTCGGCTGTGTTTTGCCCGACTTGCTGAGTTTCTGCAGCATTTTTTGTTAAAGGTAAATGATTTATGTGCCAAATCTGAAGAGGTAAGCAGCTGGTGAATGGAAGGCGACAGAAGCCAATCCTGGTAAAATACCCACGCGAAACGCCGACTGTTTACTCTCCTCCACAGATGCTGCCTGACCCGCATCTGTTGTGGTAGAAGAGAGACTGGGCCACTTTCTGAGTAAAATCAGCATGTGGACTAAATGAAGGAAGGTCACACAGCGCAGCTACTGAGGAATCAGATCATGCTGGAGCGTTTCCACAGGTGCAGAATAAAGCGTGTGCTTTGAGAGGGAGCAGGCTTTGGAGTGGTGGTAGAGTGTGCTAGTGAGGCACATGAATATGCAGAGACTAGAAGGATAGGCAAACGTGATTGCTTTAGGCATTAATTTACTAGTTTAATTAGTTTGGCATCTGTTGAGTTAAATGGCCTGTTCCAGCCAGTAAAGCGAGGAAAGAGTATGGGCCTCTGTCATTGAAAGTAAGATGGAGAGACAAGATTGCTGGAATCTGCAGCCAGAAAGAAAATCAATGGAAAAGGCGTCACGCCCTGTTGTTAACATGTCCGAGGCAGAACGATGGATCAGGGCACTTAATTGGAAGGTCTCAACCTGAAGTAGTAACTTGACTTCCCTCCACAGAGGCTGTCTGACCTGCTGAGTTCCTCCAGCAGTTTGTTTCCTTATTGTGAAAAGTGTTAGATTTCCAGTCACAGCACACCTGTACTGCTGTACCCTTTATCCTAGGTAATGTCGCAGCTGTATAGGACCCTGGTCAGACCCCACTTGGAGTACTGTGCTCAGTTCTGGTCGCCTCACTACAGGAATGACGTGAAAACCATAGAGAGGGTGCAGGGGAGATTACAAGGATGTTGCCTGGATAGGGGAGCATGCCTTATGAGAATAGGTTGAGTGAACTCGACCTTTTCTCCTTGGAGTGACTGAGGATGAGAGATGACCTGATAGAGGTGTACAAGATGATGAGAGGCATTGGTCGTGTGGATAGTCTGCTAGTTCCTTCCTCTCCCCTCCCTTCACGCTCAGTGCTAATACTACAGCATTTAGAATGTGCAGTCTCTTGTATTACCTGTCTCCCCTCTAACAGGGTGAACTTGCATTGGAGAAAATTCCAATATGACCTTATTGTGATATATTCTCATGAATGGGATGATGAAAGGCTGGATGAACTAGGCTTATACTCGTTGGAATTTAGAAGATTGAGGGGGGATCTGATTGAAACATATAAAATCCTAAAGGGATTGGACAGGCTAGATGCAGGAAGATTGTTCCCGATGTTGGGGAAGTCCAGAACGAGGGGTCACAGTTTGAGGATAAAGGGGAAGCCTTTTAGGACCGAGATTAGGAAAAACTTCTTCACACAGAGAGTGGTGAATCTGTGGAATTCTCTGCCACAGGAAACAGTTGAGGCCAGTTCATTGGCTATATTTAAGAGGGAGTTAGATATGGCCCTTGTGGCTACGGGGGTCAGGGGGTATGGAGGGAAGACTGGTGCAGGGTTCTGAGTTGGATGATCAGCCATGATCATAATAAATGGCGGTGCAGGCTCGAAGGGCCGAGTGGCCTACTGCTGCACCTATTTTCTATGTTTCTATGAATGGAAACAAAAATTCTCTTTCAGTTCTGAATAGTCACTGACCCAACATGTTAATTGTTTCTCTTTCCACAATTGGCACCCAACTTGCATTCCTTTTTGGGTGATTCTCTTTCATCGCTACAGTTCTGTTTGACATATGTTAAAAAACTGAGTCCCATAACACCAGGTTCAGGAACACTTATTACCTGTCAGTCACCAGGTTCATGAATCAGTGTGGATAACTTCACTCACCTCAACTCTGCTCTCACTTTCAAAGACTCTACAACTTACCTAATAAGTATAATTTACTTTATTTGTCTCTGTTTTGTACGTGATCCCTTAGTGATTTTGCTGAGTACTAGCCTGCTTTGGGAATGAATCTAAGCGGTTTACTTGAGTAATGAAGGATAGCTGCAGAGATGAGGTTTCCCTTGGCTGGGATATCTACAGCCAGGGGTCCAGTAAGTGACTGGCAAGCAGATAAATTTCATCCAGAGGGTGAGCAATCTTTGCATTCATGCAGCCAGCAGGGCTGTGGAGGCTCATCAGCTGAGTGTTGAGGACACAGATAAATACATGTTGAAAGGCCTAGATGGGATGGATGTGGAGCAGTTGATGCCTAGATGGGATGGATGTGGAGCAGTTGATGCCTAGATGGGATGGATGTGGAGCAGTTGATGCCTAGATGGGATGGATGTGGAGCAGTTGATGCCTAGATGGGATGGATGTGGAGCAGTTGATGCCTAGATGGGATGGATGTGGAGCAGTTGATGCCTAGGTAGAATGGATGTGGGAGAGTTGATGCCTAGGACCAGAGGGCACAGCCTCAAAATGAAGAACGTCCCTTCAGAACAGAGATGCGGAAGAATCTCTTCAGCTGTTGAATCTGGAATTCATTGCCACAGACGGTTGTGGAGATCAAGCCTTTAGATATATTTAAAGGAGAGGTTGACAGGTTGATCGGTAAGATTGTCAAAGGTTACGGGGAGAAGGCAGGAGAATGGTATTGAAGGGGGAAATAAATCAGGCGTGGTCAAATGGTGGAGAAGACTCAATGGGCTGAATGGCCTAATTCTGCATTATGGTCTAATACACAAAATCTGTCTGTTAAGTAATAGTGCAAATATTACTGAATGGCAGAGTAGATAATTCGTATTCTGGTTGATTGGCAGGATAGTCTTGAGATTTTTGGCAGAGTCTTGAACTCTGCTGTTTAGGAGGAAAGGCATTTGGAAAGTTAGATTAAAGATGAGGTCATTGTTTGGGGGTCATAGTAACCAGTGGGACAGAATAAGAACAATTTGAAACTGAAGGTTTTTTTCACTAAGTGGAACTGAGATTCTGATCTCAGCATTCAGAACACTGAAGATAAATTGTCAGCACTAACAGAAATTGAAGGTGTGGTTTGATGGCTAGTTCAGCGCAGATGCCTGAATATTGAATGGTATTTGATTTTCTTCAGAAAGGAAATGATTAGTTAGCTCAGTTGATGAGGGGTGAGATCAGGTCATTAATGAGAAACCATCAAATTGGATAAAGATGACTAATATCAATATAATGTAAAAACCAGAGTTGGCTGAAGTGTTCTGGGAAAATGGATTAAAAGTATGGATGGTAGGTTGCTAATGGCAGACTTTGAAGGAATTGTCTCCGGCATTGGACAAAAATTTATTCCATTGAGAGAGAGAGAGAAGACTCCAGGAAGCATATTCCATGTGTGGTTAACCGAGGCAATTGAGGGTGGTGTCAAATGCACGGGGGCATAATTGTGAAGATTGGTAGTGAGTCAGAAACTTATCAGGGGGTGGCCCTATTAAATGGGAGAAAATAAATTGACAGTTGATAAGCAGAAAGTTTAAAAACAGTAGCAGCTACGTGTGTACAGAAGAGCAGTTTCAAAATAGTTAATAAAGTTGATTCCTAAAGTGAGATTTTCTAATGAAGAAAAACTGAATGAGATGGTCTAAAGGATCGTGATTTTGAGTTGATGGATGTATACAAAATTACAAGGGTATAGATACGGTAAACGCAGGCTTTTTCACTGAGGTTGGGTGAGTCCAGAGTTCATGGGTTAAAGGTGAAATGTGAAATATTTCAGGGGAACATGAGGGAGAACGTTTTTACTCGAGGGTGGTGAGAGTGGAATGAGGTGCCAGTGGAAGGTGGTGAATTTGGGTTCGGTGTCAATGGTTAAGAGAAGTTTGGATAGGTACAGTTGCAAGAAAAGGTTTGTGAACCCTTTGCCAATCACCTGGCTTTCTGCTTTCATTACTCATAAAATGTGGTCTGATCTTCATCTAAGTCACAATAATAGACAAACGCAACCTTCCGAAACTAATAACAATCAAACAATTGTGCCACACCATTTAAAAGGTCGGTCTAGGTTCAGAAAAGCATGTGATCCTCTGGGGTAATGCCTTCTACAAAAGCTATTTGGAGTCGGGTGTTCCAATCAATGAGGTGTGGGCTGTAGAGGTGCCCTGCCTTTATATATAAAAAATACACAAAGTCAGGTTACTGACAGAGCCTGCTCTTAAGAAAGATCTGTTCATGTACACCATGTCTCAATCAAAACAACTTTCAGAGGACCTTAGAAGAATTGTCGAGATGCCTGAAGCTGGAAAAGGCTACAAAAGCATTTCCAAAGGCCTGAGTGTTTACCAATCCACTCAGAAATTGTCTACAAATGGAGGAAGCTCAATACTGTTGCTACTCACCCTAGCAGTGGGTGTCCTGCAAAGATCACACCAAGAACACTCTGCAATGCTGAAGGAGGTGAAAAGGAACCCAAGGGCAACAGCAAAAGACCTGCAGGGATGTCTACAACTTGCTGAAGTCTCTGCTCATGTGCTCACTATGAGAAAAACACAACAAGAACGATGTTCATGGCAGGACTCCATGGAGGAAACCACTGCTCTCAAAAACAACATGGCTGCATGTCTCAAGTTTGCAAAAGGCTACCTGGATATTCCATAATGCTTCTGGGACAATGTTCCATGGATAGATGAGACAAAAAGATTGAAAACATTGAGGGAACAAAGAATCAAAATTGCCTCAAGACATTTTACAGAATGTCAGGGTAGCGATCTGTCACCTGAAGGTTAATAAAAGTTGGATGTTGCAATAAGACAGTGATCCAAAACATGAGTAAATCAACAACAGAATGGTTTAAAAAGAAGAAAATTCATGTTTTGGAATGGCCGAGTCAGAGTCCAGATTGTAACCCATCTGAGATGTTATGGCATGAATGCAGAAAGCCAGGTAGTTGCAACTGTACTTGGATGGGAGGGCAATGGGACTAGACGGAATGATAGTTGTTCACAGACTAGATGGGTTAACGGCCTGTTTCCGTGCAGCGGTGTTCTATTATTCTATCACTAAAGAAAACATTCACCGGTTGAGGGAGGAGACTTGATGCATTGATAGTGAGAGAAACGTGCAGAGTCTTGAAACAAGCCATTTATCGAAGGTAGGAGCAGATCATAAGAGCGTCCCAGCATTGTGGGGAGGAAAGGAAATGGGGATTTTAAGTCATTATCACTGGAGTTAAAGATTGTAGGCAACATAATGACCCACATTCTGATGTCGTGGTGGGAAGCATTACAAAATGTTCTAGTGAAATGGAAATCAGCGGATGTAATAATACTCCTGTTCATGAAAGCCAGGCGGCAAAGTGGGGGAAATTCAGCTAAATATCGGCATTTCTCATGTACATCTGTAAGTTTATGCTTCCTATTTATAAGGTATCAGTCAGTAAGGATTTTATTCATATTAATCTTAGGAATGTTCCACTTTCGGATTGAAATATACAGTGAATTGCATCATTTACATGGACAGCCGACACACCCGAGGATGTGGGGAATCCTGCAAGTCACTAGACTTTCCAGTGCTGATATAGCATGCCCACAACTACAGAACACAATATGACACAAACATCACGAGCAGCAGTAGCAGCAACAACAAAACAAACAGCACTTGAACAGGCCCCTTTGCCCACACCGGCTTCTAACCTCAGGGCAGGCCGTCACCAGCTTCCAGTCCTCGGCCCAGACTCACACACATACGACCTCCAGCCGAGAGTCCTTGGCCTATGCTCCCACACTTTGGAGGGTTGCGTATATTTACCAATGAAGTTACTTTCTATATTGAGGGGATCTGGTCTTATGGGGAAATTGGGGAGTGAAGTAACTGAGGTGAGGATCAGTAATGTCTGTCAGGCACTTTACATGCTTAGAAATATTGTTGACATTTGGGAACATTTGAGCTACTCTGTTATAAATGTAACTTGCCTTGTTCACTTCTCCCTGCTAGTGCACTCTCATTATTAACATGACAGTATATTTACTGGACCCGAGTACAGCATGTAAACTCAGTGGTGCGTTCTGCAGTTGTGTGCTGTGCTGCTGGGAGTCTCAGCGTGATTTGTGTGTGTGTGTGTCTGGGTCTAGGGGGAGGGGGGTCTTGCAATTCCTGTCACAACAGCAAATGAAACTAAATCAACTGTTGTTCTGCGTTGTGTTAATGGCTTAATTATCACGCCCTGTTAACATCGTTAAAGGTCAGTCAGGTTTCACTCAGACAGTGTCTAGGAAGACATTAAGGAACTGGTTTCCTTTGTAACAGTCTGGTAATTTTCTCTGTTGCTTCCTTGGGTGAGACTCTGACTCTTGACTCCTGATCTGGTTGATACTCATGCCACGGTTTTAAAGTGCAACAACCTGGGTTTTGTATGACTTTCCTCCCGACTCCTGACTCCTGATCTGGTTGATACTCATGCCATGGTTTTAAAGTGCAACAACCTAGGTTTTGTATGACTTTCCTCCCGACGCTCTGGTTTCCTCCCATACTGGTTATGGTTAGTAAATTGTAGGCATGCTATTTTGGTGTAGGGAGCATGGCATCGCTGTATATATCTATGTACAAATAGGGCATTTCACTCTATATATCTATGTACATGTAACGAATCTAGCTCATCTAATCTTTAGAATACTCGTGTGTGCAGTGGTGGGGGTTGTGAAATCAAAAGATTTTGTAATTTGTGCTTGGAGAGGCATATAAAGCCTTCAAACAAGTCTGTTGGCTAAATTGATGCAACTTTTCCTTCGCAGCAGGTCTGCAATTACAGCGCCTCCTACAAGTGTTGTGCTGTCATTAATCCTGCTGAGATTAACAGCTGTCTGCATGTTGTATTCTGTCTTGCCATTCAATGGCAAGATCAGACTTCATAACAGCTACATACAGCACTGAATTACTCAAGTTCTGTTGTCTTTGAGAGAAGCTGTACAGTAACATGCCGCTCTGGCCCAGTGAGCCCGTGCTGCCCAATTAAACTGTGACCAATTATCCGACTAATCTGTACATCTTTCGGAAGTGGGAGGAACACGGGGAGAACAGACACCTCCTTACAGACATGACAAAATTTAAATCTGGGTCACTAGTCTTGCATGTGAAAATAAATTCTCCAGTTACTTCTGCTGTCACTGACATAGAAAAGATGTAAATTACCGTGAGGCTTACTCACTGCTGTTTGTTGCTCTTGCAGATACAACTCAAAAAGGAGACACTGGAGAAGGACCAAACTTGGCTTGTAAGAAGATTCACTCCCTCTGACAGCTCTGCCAAGTGGGAGAATGGAATTGTGGATCTGAGCGGAACAATATTTTCTTTATTTTCTATTGTTGAAAAATAAAGCTGTTGGTGTTTGGCAACTGTATGTGTGAATTTTGACTATCAAATGTTGTAGTTCTTCAGGTGCTTTGTTTCTCTGATTGGAAATGCACCCTGGCCTTGTGACATTTGGTGCAGAAGGTGTGAGAGTGATGCAGAGCCAGAATGCTCCAGGTGTTGGCAATATCAGGTGAGGCAGCATCTATGGGAAAGTGTTAATATGGGTTGCTGCCCTGATACGTGGCTCTCGATCTATAGGCTTGCAACACATTCGTGCACTAGATACAATCAGTGGCCACCTTGTTAATGAAACTATCTAATCAGCTAATCATGTGGCAGCAACTCAATGCATAAAAGCATGCAAGCATGGTCGAGTTGTTTAGACCAAACATCAGAATGCAAAAGAAGTGTGATATGAGTGACTTTGACCACGGAATGCCAGATACTCAAGTGGCTTGAGTAAAAGCTGGTCTCCTGGAGTTTTTACACACAACAATCTCTGGAGTTCACAGAGAATAGTACATACAAAAAAAATGCACTGAGCAGCAGCTTTGTAGATGAAAATGCTTTGTTAATGGAAGAGGTCCGAGGAGAATGATCAAGCTGACAGAGGAAACTAACTCATGACCACGTGTTACAACAGTGGTGTGCAGAAGATCATCTCTGAATGCACAGCACAGCAAAACTTGAAGTGGGTGGGTTATGGAATTCAGATCAGGTTTAATATCACCATCGTATAGTGTGAAATTCATTAACTGCAGCAGCAGTACAGTGCAATTCATGACGATATGGAAAAACTGAATTAGTGTGTAATTAGGTTTTATAGTTAAATAAGTAGTGAGGTGTTCATGGGTTTAATATCCATTTAGAGGGGAAGAAGTTGTTCCTGAATCGGTGAGTGGTGCCTTCAGGCTTCTGTACCTCCTACCTAACGGTAGCAATGAGAAGCAGCACGTCCTGTGTGGTGGGGACCCTTAATGACGCTGCTTTTATGAAGCATTGCTCCTTGCAGATTTCCTGCATACTATAAATGCAAGTGCCCAGGTTCAAGCTGACTTAATTTTACAGCTCTTTGATCCTGTACAGCAGTTCACCCCCACCATACCAGTGACCCAGCCAGTTAGAATGCTCTGCACAGTAATATTTAGAGATTTGCAAGTGCTTTTGGTGACATACAAATCTCTCTAAGGCCATAAGATATAGGAGAAGAATTAGGACATTTGGCCCAGAGTCTGCTCCACCATTTCATCATGACTGATCCATATTTCCTCTCCTGCCTTCTCTTCATCTTGCCTTAAATATTTGTAAGCAGCCTTCACAGCTGCCTGTGGCAACAAATTCCACAGGTTCACCACTGGTCAAAGAAATTCTTCTAATAGGATGCCCCTCTATTCTGAGGCTGTGTGCTCTGGTCTGACACCCCCACCACAGGAAGCATCCTTTCCACATAAACTGCCAAGGTCTTTCACCATTCAATTAGCACGCTCCTTGTTTTATCCAATTCCAGTGAATACAGGCCCAGAGCGATCAAACGCTCTTCGTATGACAAGTAGTTCAATCCTGGCTCCATTTTCAGGAACCTCTCTTATACCCTTTCCAGTGTGAGCACTTAGATATGGGGCCCAAAAGTGCTCACAACACTCATTGTGGCCTCATCAGTACTTTAGAAAGCCTCAAAGTTACATCCTTGCTTTTATATTCTAGCTCCCTTGAAATGAGTGCTAACATTGTATTTACCTTGTTCACCATAGACTCAACCTGCAAATTAAACTGTAAGGAATCCTGCACAAGGTCCTCAGATTTTTGAAATTTCTCTGTTAGAAAATTATCCTTTTATTTCTTCTACCAAAGTGCATGAATATAGTGACATGCTTCTTTGCCATTCTCCTAATTTAAGTCCTCCTTTAGCCTCTGTCATCATCATCAGGTGCCATGCCCACACACTCCTGTTTCGGGTCAAGTGGATCAATTCATTGGCATTCATTTCCAGTTCTCTGGCTGCTGTCTCCATCATCATTTGTCTTTGTCTTCCTCTTCCTTTCTTCCCTTCAATCTTTCCCATAATTACTGTGCATTCTAACTCCTCTTTCCTAATCACATGTCCAATGAAGTTATGTTGCCTCTGTACTTCCTCAAAACCACCTGCCCCTCCACCTCTGTGTGTATTGTCTGCAAACTTTGCAACAAAACCATCAATTCCATCATTCAAGTCATTACATATATTGTAACGCTAAAAGAAGTGGTCCCACCACAGACGCCTGTGGAACACTACTAGTCACCAGCAGCCAACGCGAAAAAGGCTCCCTTTATTCCCACTCTCTGCATTTTGCCAAATGGCCTCTGTTTTATCCATGCTAGTATTTTTCCTGTAATACAATGGACTTGTTCAGCAGCCTCATGTGTGGCCCTTGTCAAAGGCCTGAAAAACTAAGTACATCAACTGATTTTTGTCTATCCTGCTTGTTATTTCTTTAAAGAACTCCATTAGATTTGTCAGGTAAGATTTTCCCTTGAGGAAACCATAGCCTATTTTATCATGTACCCTGAACCACATCTTTAACATTTGGTTACAAAGTCTTTCCAACCACTGACCAGCCAGCCTCTAATTTGATGACTTCTGTCTCCTTTGAAGACTGGAGTGACATTTGCAACTTTCCAGTCTTCTGGAACCATTCCAGAATCTAGTGATTCTTTAAAGATTATTAATGCCGACACAATCTCTTCAGCTACCTCTTTCAGAAACTTGGGGTGTACACCATCTAATCCTGGTGATTTATCCACCTTCAGACCTTACAGTTTCCCAAGAGCTTTCACCCTAGAAATGGTGACTTCACACATTTCTGACCCCTGACACTTCCAAAATACTGCTAGTGTCTTACACAGTGAAGCCTGATGCAAAATATTTATTCAGTTCATCCCCCATTATTACCTCTCCTGTGGTTCAATATCCACTCTCACCTATCTTTTACACTTTATGTATCTGAAGAAACTTATGGGATCCTCCAATATTATTGACTAGCTTTCTTTCGTATCCTATCTTTTTCTTCTTAATGACTTCCTTAGTTCCATTCTGTTGGTTTTGAAAAGATTCCCAATCCTCTAACTTCCCACAATTTTTGCTCTATTATATGCCCTCTCTGGCTTTTATGTTGGATTTGTCTTCTCGTTAGCCACGGTTGTGTCATTTTCTCTTGAGAATACCTCTTCCTCTTTGGGATGTATTTATCTTGAGCTTTTTGAATTGTTTCCAGAAATTTCAGCCATTGGTACTCTAATGTCATCCCCACTGGTGTTCTTTTCCAATCAATTTTGACCAACTCCTCTCTCATGCCTCTAATTTCCATTTCTCCACTGTAATACTGATATATCTGCCTTTAGCCTCTCAGATTTCAGGGTGAATTTGATCATATTATGATCACTTGCCCTGGAGGTTTCTTTTACCTTAAGCTCTCTGATCAATTCCAGTTCATCACACAACACCCAATCCAGAAGAGCTGATCCCCCAGTGGGCTGACCCACGGGCTGCATGAAAAAGCCATCTTGTAGGCATTCTAGAAACCCCCCCTCCTGGAATCCAGCAGCAACCTGACTTTCCCAATCTACCTGCATATTGAAATCCCCCATGACGATTGTAACATTGCCCTTTCAACATGCATTTTCTATCTCCTGTTGTAGTTTGTAGACCACATCCTTACCACTAGGGGTTTGTATACAACTCTTATCTGGGTCTCTTACCCTTGCAGCTCCTTAGCTGTAATCTACCTTTCAGCACCTTTGATTCTATGTCACCTTTCTAATAATTTGATTACATTTTTTACCAATAGCAATGGCATCTTCTCTGCCTTCCAGATTGTCCTTTTGATATAGTGTGTACAGTATACATGAACATGAAGCTCCCAGCTATAAACTTCCTTTAACCATGATTCAGTGATGCTGACATCATACATGCCAATCTGCAACTGTGCTACAAGTTCATCTACCTTATCACATATACTGTGTGCATTCAAATATAACACCTTCAGTCTTGTATTCACCCTTTTTGATTATGTTTGCCTTTTATATTGCAACTCATCCTGTTGACTGCAATTTTGCCCTATCATCAGCCTCTCCTTGCTAGAAGTCTCACTACACATTACCTCTGTTTGTAAACCAGCTATCTCACCTTCAACACTATCATTCTGGTTCCCATCCCTCTGCCAAATTAGTTTAAACCCACCTGAAGAACTCTAACCAAACTGCCTGTAAGGATATTGTACCCCCTCGGGTTTGGGTGTAACCCATCCCTTTTGTACAGGTCATTCCTTCCCCAGAAGAGATCCCAATGATCCCCCGACCCCTGCACGAGTTCCTTAGCCGTGCATTCACCTGCCAAATCCTAATCTTACCCTCACTGGCACGTGACACAGACTGCAATCCAGAGATTACTACCTAGGAGGTCCTGTTTTTCAGCTTTCTACCTAGCTCTCCAAATCCTCCCTTAAGGACCTCTTCACCTAGTCTGCCTATGTCAATGGTGTCAATATGCACCAAGTCCTCTGGCTGCTCACCCTTTCAGACTTTCCTGACCCTGGCACCTGGGAGGCAACATGTTTCGTGTCCACAAAATCTCGTCTCTGTCTCTCTGACTATGCAATCTCTTATCAACACTGTCCTCCTCACCTCTCTGCTCTTCTGATCCACAGTATTAGACTCAGTGCCAGAGACCCAGTTGCTGTGGCTTCCCGCGCCCCCCCCCCCCCAGGAGGTAAACTCTTTCAAAAATATCTACAATTATATGCTTATTATTGAGGGGAATGGCCACAGGTGTACTCTGCATTTCCCTTCCTTCTCCTGACAGTCACTCAGTTACCTGTCTCCTGTAACCTAGGGGTGATTGCCTTCCTGGAGGTCCTGTCCATCACCTCCTTGTTCTCCAGTATGAGTCGAAGGTCATCGAGCTGCAGCTCCAGTTCCTCAGGAGCTGCAGACCAGTGCCCCTGGTGCAGATGTGTTTATCCGAGACTAGATGTCTCTGAGAATTCCCACATCCCACACAGTACAAAATACTGCCCCTGGAGCCATTCTCACTGCACTACTATGCCCTAACAGACAAGGAATGAAGAAATGAGAACAAAGAATGAGAATGAGAATGAGAAGAAAGTTGACAAATACTTTACCTTGCCCAAGCCTGATGAGCCAAAGCCACGCCAAACAGTGGCACATTGAAAAGATTGGCTGCTCTACATACACTTGCATTATTTTTATTTGCCCTTTCTAATGAATCCCTTTGTTGATTGCTTCAGAGAAACCGCCGTGAAGCTCGGCCCTTTAAATCTTCAAAGGTTCAAAGATGCATTTAATCTCAGAGGAATGTATACAATATACATCCTGAAATGCTTTTTCTTCACAATCACCCACAAAAACAGAGGGATGCCCCAAAGAGTGAATGACAGTTAAATGTTAGAACCCCAAAGTCCCCCCCCCAGCTCCCCCCTCCTACGCGTAAGCGGCAGCGAGCAACAATTGCCCCTCCCTCCACCAGCAAAAAAAGCATCTGCACCCGTCACCGAGCACTCAAGCGTGAGCAAAGCAATAGCAAATAGCCCGGAGACTTAGCCTTTCACCCGGTATAAGACATACCACAGGCTCTCTCTCACTCCCCCTAATAAGGGAGAAGGAGGTGTCTGTTTTCCCAGTGAGCGGGGAGACATAACAAACAACTCGCTAGTTTACAATGTTAAAATCTTCATCACAAGCCTAATTGAAAAGGTGAAATTACTCAGCTGGTAAATATTAGGAACTAATATAAAGTTTTATGGTACTTCAGTAATATTGACAATGTTCTAATTTGTTCTATATTTTATATATATATATATATATATATATTTTGGTACACACACAAAATGCTGGTGGAATGCAGCAGGCCAGGCAGCATCTATTGGAAGTAGTACAGTCAACGTTTTGGGCTAACAGGACTAACTGAAAGAAGAGATAGTAAGAGATTTGAAAGTGGGAGGGGGAGGAGGAGATCTGAAATGATAGGAGAAGACAGGAGGGGGAGGGATGGAGCCAAGAGCTGGACAGGTGATTGGCAAAAGAGATGAGGCTGGAGAAGGGAGAGGATCATGGGACAGGAGGCCTAGGGAGAAAGAAAAGGGGAGGGGAGCCCAGAGGAAGATGGAGAGCAGGCAAGGAGTGATTGTGAGAAGGACAGGGAGAGAAGGGTGGGGGGGGGGAATAACAAATAAATAAATAAGGGATGGGGTTAGAAGGGGAGGAGGGGCATTAACGGAAGTTAGAGAAGTCAATGTTCATGCCATCAGGTTGGAGGCTACCCAGACGGAATATAAGGTGTTGTTCCTCCAACTTGAGTGTGGCTTCATCTTTACAGTAGAGGAGGATGTGGATAGACATGTCAGAATGGGAATGGGATGTGGAATTAAAATGTGTGGCCACTGGGAGATCCTGTTTTCTCTGGCAGACAGAGCGTAGGTGTTCAGCAAAACGATCTCCCAGTCTGCGTCGGGTCTTGCCAATATATAAAAGGCCGCACCGGGAGCACCAGATGCAGTATATCACCCCAGTCGACTCACAGGTGGAGTGTTGCCTCACCTGAAAGGACTGAGTGGGGCCCTGAATGGTGGTGAGGGAGGAAGTGTGACGGCATATGTAGCCTGGAGTTCAAGGCTAGAGTCACTTAGTGTCATCTGCAAATTTGCTGATCCAGTTAACCACATTATCATCCATATCATTGCTATAGATGACAAACAACAATGGACTCAGCACCGATCCCTGTGGCACTCCACTAGTTCCGGGCCTCCAGTCAGAGGCAACCATCTACTCCCACTCTCCGGCTTCTACGACAAAGCCAATGTCCAATCCACTTTACTACCTCATCCTGAATGCCGAGCAACTGAACCTTCTTGACCAACCTCCCATGTGGGACCTTGTCAAATGTCTTGCTGAAGACAACGTAGACAGCATCCACTGCCTAGCACACAATAAAGCTATGCTGACTATCCCTAATCATTCCCTGTCTCTCCAAATTCTCATATTTGGTCTCTTAGAATAATCCCTCCTCTACTGATGTCAGGCTCACTGGCCTATAATTTCTCACTCTATTATTAGAGCCTTTCTTAAATAGCTGAACAACAGTGGCTATCCTCCAATCCTTCAGTACCACACCTGTCCGTAAGGATGATCTAAATATCTCATTTAGACCTCCAGCAATTTCTTCACCTGCCTCCTGCAGGGTCCGAGGGAACACCTCATCAGGGCCTGGGGACTTCTCCATCTTAATTTGCCTCGGGACAGCAGACACTTACTCATTTGTTATCTGTATCAGGTACATGAAGTTGATGCCACTTTGCCTCACTTCTACTGTCTCTGTGTCCATCTTCTGAGTAAATACAGATGCAATTTCAGTTAGTCCTGACGAAGGGTCTCGGCCTAAAACGTCGACTGTGCTGCTTCCTATGGATGCTGTCTGGCCTGCTGCGTTCCACCAGCATTTTGTGTGTGTTACTTGAATTTCCAGCATCTGCAGATTTCCTCGTGTTTACAGATGGAAAATATTCATTTAAGACCTCCCCCATCTCTTTTGGCTCCACACATGAATTACCATTCTCAGACCCCAAGATCCCTCTGATCCTCCACACTGCTAAGAGCCTTACCATTAATGCTATATTTTGCCATCACATTTGACCTACCAAATCATCCAGAGGATCAATTTTGTCCCTTGCAATCCTTTTGCTCTTAGCATATCTGTAGAATCCCTTAGGATGCTCCTTCACCATGTCTATTAGGCCAACCTCATGCCTTCTTATTAGCTAGCCCTCCTGGTTTCTTTCTCTTGCATTTCTTATACTCCATAAGTACCTCATTTATTCTAACCTGCCGATACCTTTTTTGCACCTTTTTGTTCTTAAACGGGGCATTAAACAGAACATAGGAGATCAGTGGGCAAAATTGGAGCACATGGTATTGGGGGTAGGGTACTGACATGGATAGAAAATTGGTTGGCAGACAGGAAACAAAGAGTAGGGATGAACGGGTCTCTTCCAGAATGGCAGGCAGTGACTAGTGGGGTACCACAAGGCTTGGTGCTGGCACCACAGCTACTTACAATATACAGTAATGATTTAGATGAAAGGATTAAAAGTAACATTAGCAAATTTGCAGATGACACAAAGCTGGGTGGCAGTGTGAAATGTGAGGAGGAACCCTAACCCTAATGCGAGAATACAGGGTACCTGGACAGGTTGGGTGAGTGAGCAGATGCAGTTTAATGTGGATAAGTGTGAGGTTATCCACTTTGGTGGCAAGAACAGGACGGCAGATTACTATCTGAATGGTGTCAAGTTAGGAAAAGGGAAGGTACAATGAGATCTAGGTGTCCTTATTTATCAGTCACTGAAAGCATGCAGGTACAGCAGGCAGTGAAGAAAGCTAATGGCATGCTGGCCTTCATAACAAGGGGAGTTGAGTATAGGAGCAAAGAGGTCCTTCTGCAGTTGTACAGGGCCCTGGTGAGACCACACCTGGACTATTGTGTGCAGTTTTGGTCTCCAAATTTGAGGAAGGACATTCTTGCTATTGAGGGAGTGCAGTGTAGGTTCACAAGGTTAATTCCCAGAATGGTGGGACTGTCATATGTTGAAAGATTGGAGCGGCTAGGCTTATATACACTGGAATTTAGAAGAATGAGAGGGGATCTGATTGAAATATATAAGATTATTAAGGGATTGGACACGCTAGAGGCAGGAAACACGTTCCCGATGTTGGGGGAGTCCAGAACCAAAGGCCACAGTTTAAGAATAAGGGGTAGGCCATTTAGAACGGAGTTGAGGAAAAACTTTTTCACCCAGAGAGTCGTGGATCTGTGGAATGCTCTGCCTCAGAAGGCAGTGGAAGCCAATTCTCTGGATGCTTTCAAGAAAGAGTTAGATAGAGCTCTTAAAGATAGTGATATGGGGAGAAGGCAGGAATGGGGTACTGATTGTGGGTGATCAGCCATGATCACTGTGAATGGTGGTGATGGCTCAAAGGGCTGAATGGCCTACTTCTGCACCTATTCTCTATTGTCTATTACTAATATCTCTTGTAAACCAAGGTTCCCTAAGCCTGTTATCTTTACCTTTAACTCTGCTAGGCATAAACAAGCTTTGTACTCTCAAAATTTCATTTTGAAGGCCTTTCACTTGCCAAGTACACCTTTTCCAGAAAACATCCTGTTCCAATCCACACTTGCCAGATCCTTTTTGATGCCATCAAAATTGGCCTTTCTCCAATTTAGAATCTCAACCCGAGGACCAGATCTATCCTTTTCCGTATTTACTTTGAAACTAATGGTATTACTAGATGCAGTGTTCCCCTACACAACGTTCTGTCACCTGTCTCATTCCTTAATAGCACAAGCATCACACACCTTTGTGCCCCAGTTAACCTGAATCCACTGTGTTTGACATTTCCAACTAGGAAAAAGATTTTGTTTCTCTTAAAATTTTGCCTTCCATAATCTTACAAACTTCAATCAGCTCTCCCTTCTGCTCCTTGTCTCTAGTGAGAACAACCAAAGTTTGTGGGGATAAGTCAAGTTTACTGTCATTTTGACCATAAGCTGCTGGTACAGTACACAGTAAAAATGAAACAACATTCCTCCAGGATCCTGGTGCTACATGAAGCAACACAAAACTACACTAGACTATGTAAAACAACATAAAAACTGCACTAGACTACAAACCTGCACAGGAGAATAGGTTGAAAAAAAAATTTTCAGATCATTCCATCAGGCATAATTGAATAGCAAAGCAAACTAGAAACATAGAAAACCTACAAGCACAATACAGGCCCTTCGGTCCACAAAGCTGTACCGAACATGTCCTTACCTTAGAAATTACCTAGGGTTACCCATAGCCCTCTATTTTCCTAAGCTCCGTGTAACTAGACAGGAGTCTCTTAAAAGACCCTATCGTTTCCACCTCCACCACTGCTGCCGGCAGCCCATTCCATACACTCACCACTCTCTGCGTAAAAAATTTACCCCCAACATCTCCTCTGTACCTACTTCCAAGCACCTTAAAACTATGGCCTCTCGTGCTGGCCATTTCACCACTGGGAGAAAGCCTCTGACTATCCACATGATCAATACCTCTCATCATCTTATACACTTCCATCAGGTTACCTCTCATCCTCCGTCGCTCCAAGCAGAAAAGGCCGAGTTCACTCAACCTATTCTCATAAGGCATGCTCCCCAATCCAGGCAACATCCTTGTAAATCTCCTCTGCACACTTTCTATGATCTCCACATCCTTCCTGTAGTGAGATGACCAGAATTGAGCACAGTACTCCAAGTGGGGTCTGACCAGGGTCCTATATAGCTGCAACATTACCTCTTGGCTCTTAAACTCAATCCCACAGTTGATGAAGGCCAATGCACCGTATGCCTTCTTAACCACAGAGTCAACCTGCATAGCAGCTTTGAGTGTCCTGTGGACCCGGACCCCAAGATCCCTCTGATCCTCCACACTGCCAACAGTCTTGCCATTAATGCTATATTCTGCCATTATATTTGACCTATCAAAATGAACCACCTCACAATTATCTGGGTTGAACATCTGCCACTACTCAGCCCAGTTTTGCATCCTATCGATGTCCCACTGTAACCTCTGACTGCCCTCCACACTATCCTCAACACCCCCAACCTTTGTGTCATCAGCACATTTACTAACCCATCCCTCCACTTCCTCATCTAGGTAATTTATAAAAATCATGAAGAGTAGGGGTCCCAGAACAGATCCCGGAGACACACCACTGGTCATCGACCTCCATGCAAAAATACGACCCATCTACTACCACTCTTTGCCTTCTGTGGGCAAACCAGTCCTGGATCCACAAAGCATTATCCCCTTGGAGCCCATGCCTCTTTACTTTCTCAATAAGCCTTGCATGGGGTATCTTATCAAATGCCTTGCTGAAATCCATATACACTACATCTACTGCTCTACCTTCATCAATGTGTTGAGTCACATCCTCAAAAAAATTCAATCAGGCTCGTAAGGCACGACCTGCCTTTGACAAAGCTATGCTGACTATTCCTATTCATATTATGCCTCTCCAAATCTTCTCCATCAACTTGCTAACCACTGAAGTAGGACACACTGGTCTGTAATTTCCTGGGATACCTCTACTCCCTTTCTTGAATAAGGGAACAACATCTGCAACCCTCCAATCCTCCAGAACCTCTCCCATCCTCATTGATGATGGAAAAGATCATTGCCAGAGGCTCAGAAATCTCCTCCCTTGCTTCCCACAGTAGCCTGGAGTACATCCCGTCCTGTCCCGGTGACTTATCCAAATTGATGCTTTCTAAAGGCTTCAGCACATCCTCTTCCTTAATATCTACATGCTCAAGCTTCTCAGTCTGCTGCAAGTCATCCCTACAATGGCCAAGATCCTTTTCCGTCGTGAATACTGAAGCAAAGTACTCATCGAGTACCTCTGCTATCTCCTCCGGTTCCATACGCACTTTTCCACTGTCACACT
This sequence comes from Mobula birostris, assembly GCF_030028105.1. NCBI lineage: Eukaryota > Metazoa > Chordata > Chondrichthyes > Myliobatiformes > Myliobatidae > Mobula > Mobula birostris. The sequence continues at coordinate 102,922,042 of NC_092375.1, read as the reverse complement.
TGATTGGTCCTATTCTCTATGCGTCTTATCCTCTTGCTCTTCACATACTTGTACAATGCCTTGGGGTTTTCCTTAACTCTGTCCACCAAGGCCTTTTCATGGCCCCTTCTGGCCCTCCTAATTTCATTCTTAAGCTCTTTCCTGCTAGCCTTAAATCTTCTAGATTCCTATCATTACCTATTTTTTTTTAACCTTTTGTAAGCTCCTTTTCTTCTTGACTAGATTTACAACAGCCTTTGTACACCACAGTTCCTGTACCCTACCATCCTTTCCGTCTCATTGCAATGTACCTATGCAGAACTCCACGCAAATATCCCCTTAACATTTGCCACATTTCTTCTGTACTTTTCCCTGAGAACATCTGTTTCCAATTTATGCTTCCAAGTTCCTGCCTGATAGCCTCCTATTTCCGCTTACTCCAATTAAACATTTCCCTAACTTGTCTGTTCCTATCCCTCTCCAATGCTATGGTAAAGGAGATAGAATTGTGATCACTATCTCCAAAAGGCTCTCCCACTGACAGACCTGACGGCTGACCAGGTTCACTTCCCAATACCAGATCAAGTAGCCTCTCTTCTTGTAGGCTTATCTCCATATTGTGTCAAGAAACCTTCCTGAACACACCTAACAAATTCCACCCTATCTAAACCCCTCACTCTAGGGAAATGCCAATCAATATTTTGGAAAGTAAAATCTCCCACCACAGCAACCCTGTTATTATTACACCTTTGCAGAATCTGTCTCCCTATCTTCTCCTCGATGTCCCTGTTACTATTGGGTGGTCTATTAAAAACACCCATTAGTGTTATTGACTTCTTCCTATTCCTAACTTCCACCCACAGGGACTCCATAGACAACCCCTCAATGACTTCCTCCTTTTCTGCAGCCGTGACACTATCCATGATTAATAGTGCCACACCCCCACCTCTTTTGCCTCCCTCCGTCCTTTCTTAAACATCTAAAGCCTGGCACTTGAAGTAGCCATTCCTGCCCCTGCAGCATCTAAGTCCTTGTAATGGCCACAACATCATAGCTCCAAGTGCTGATCCATGCTCTAAGCTCATCCACTTTGTTCATAATACTCCTTGCATTAAAATAGACACATCTCAAACCATCAGACTGAGCGTGTCCCTTCTCTATCACCTGCCTATCCTCTCTTTTGCATTGTCTCCAAGCTTTCTCTATTTGTGAGCCAACCTCCCTTTCCTCTGTCACTTCAGTTCGATTCCCACCACCCACCAATTATAGTTTAAACTCTCCCCAATAGCCTTAGCAAACCTCCCCGCCAGGATATTGGTTCCCCGGGATTCAAGTGCAACCTGTCCTTTTTATACAGTCACACATCTTCGAAAGAGGTCCCAATGATCCAGAAATCTGAATCCCTGCCCCCTGCTCCAATCCCTCAGCCATGCATTTATCCTCCACCTCATTCTATTCCTATACTCACTGCCACGTGGCACAGGCAGTAATCCTGAGATTACTACCTTTGAGGTCCTGCTTCTTAATTTCCTTCCTAACTCCCTGTAGTCTGTTTTCAGGACCTCCTCCCTTTTCCTACCCATGTTGTTGGTACCAATATATACCGCAACCTCTGGCTGTTCTCCTTCCCAGTTGGACCAAATGGTCCAAGTCTGTTCCTAAGTATTATGGAAGTGTTATCTTAATGTAAATTGGGTTAAATTTTTCAATTTTATTTTAGTTTAGATTTTGCTGTTTTCTCAAAACCAGGTATTTTCAATGAAGAGACTACTCTAAAGTCACAAGCACGAGGAAATCTGCAGATGCTGTTATTTCAAGCAACACACATAAAAGTTGACGGTGAACACAGCAGGCCAGGCAGCATCTGTAGGAAGAGGTACAGTCGACGTTTCGGGCCGAGACCCTTCATCAGGACTAACTGAAAGAACAGCTAGTAAGAGATTTGAAAGTGGGAGGGGGAGGGGGAGACCCAAAATGATAGGAGAAGACAGGAGGGGGAGGGATGGAGCCAAGAGCTGGACAGTTGATTGGCAAAAGCACCAATTAGTTCTGAAGAGCAACTAAGAATACAAGAATACTAAGAATAATGGTGAAATACTAATTTCATTTAAGAATATCTTGAAGAAGTATTTTCAATGAGAGAAACAAAAGAACATTAGAAGATAAAGGACTGGTCACTTAAAACAGAGGCAGAGTAGTGAATCTCCTCTAAAACTGGCAAGGAACATGCAAAAAGTGCAAAACACATGGGCTTTATTTAAATAAAAATTAATTATTTTATTATTTGAAAGAACTAGAAGGCAGTTGAAGCCTAGTAAATGTCAGTACAAGCCACCAGTGTGTATCATTCTTGCTGACATCTTGCATCTATGATATTTCAATACTCACTGAAGGAATAAAATTAAAACTACATGTCTTGTGCAGATAGGAATAAACAAAAGAGTAATTCCACACTCCCAATTACAATGATTGAGCATCACACACACAAAAGCAGATGTCAAGAGTGGGAAAACAGCCAAAACCAGCAGATTATTTTCTTTATTTGGAAGGAATAAAGTAAAATACAACTATAAACAAATCTTCAACATACATTATAATAGAATTAATTGGGAAGATTGATTGGTTTCCATCTTATTGTGCTGGTTTTAAATGCAAGTAGTTGCTTAATATAAATAAGCAGATTTAAAAGGAAGGGAAAATAACAGTTTGACAAAGTGTTAACCTATTTTTGTGACAATCTTCAGATGATATTTTTCTAGCCCAAAAATCTAATGGCTGAATTTAAACATTGGGAGACACCAAAACTGAGGCTATAAATATGTGATCACTTACACAGCCGAAGAAGCAGTATGTACAACTCGTTATTGTTAGTTGCAGCTACCAAAATGAGTGGAATTAAGTGACAACTTGTTATGTATACGGGCCACAAAGGGACAGATGAATACGTGGTGAAATGAGGAGAGGTGTCCAGGCAAAAAATTGTTCATTATCATAAGAAATATTTTATGCATGAGGAATGGGGGGTGCGGGATACTAGAGAAAAGGGAATGTGCCTTGATTGGCCTCACAAGCACCAGGGAATCTTTCAAGAGTACAAGAGTTATCTTTGCCCAGTTTGTGTGTGACACAAGTGTACAAAGTCCTGCTGAGACACTAGGTACAGTATTGTCAAAAGGATAACAATTAGTTTTTAAAACATTCAAAAACAACAATTATTAAGTCTTGTCTTTTAAAAGAGAAGTATTTCAAAGAACTATTCCCCAGTTTTCTGTAAATATGTGTAAACCACAGCATGCCAACTGAGGTTCACAATGTTTGATCTTGGAACTAGACTTAAGTCACTGAACGCCAGTATTCTGGAAGTGGTGGCAGAGGAGCTTTGCAAAGGACTCACTTCTTTGGGGAGAACTGGCTATTGAGAGGTTCCTCTGGACAGTGACATAATCTGCTCCTCTTTCACTTGGGCACCTTTGTCTCCTGGGAACACTTCTTACTATTATACTGACTGCATACAGGGCTCACCACTGAAACTTTAAAACACAAGTGATCTGGAACTTTTTTTTCACCTTGATACACCATTTCCAAATTCTCTCCAAGAACATCAGTTTGCAATTCATACTCTGAACGGTCACGTTTTGGGTAGGGAGAAAAAGGTACCAAAAGCTGGCTTAATAGGAATTGAGTTGCCCAATTTCAGTCAAGAACCTGCAAAACAGATCCACAAGTGTTTTACTTTCCCTTTTGAAAGCCAAGATTATAGTTTCCTTTCCTGCTCATCAGCTCCATAAAACCTCCTGTAAACTTACTCCTGTACAGTTCTAGACTCTTGCAAAGTCCACGGAGGAACATGATTAAAGGGATGATCGCTATGTGACCATTTCAGGTACACACATTCTTGATCAAAGCACTTACTTCAGGGAAACCGCGTGTCCTGTGGATTTAGTAATGATGGAGAAGGGGAGGGGGGTTGTATTTGTCCAGGTAACCAAAGTACCAAATTCTAGAGACAGAAGTATGAATTTTTAAATCACAAAACAAGGTAATAAAAGATTATGTGCTTATTTAGATTTCTGATGCACACAGATCGATATAAAAATTAATTAATTCAATTCCATGGGTGTCACAGGGATAGAATTATGATCTACACAATGATCTGTTGAGAGAGGTTTTCCATGAAGCATAGTTGATAAAAGGAAGTATTGATGTATTGCAATTGAGACCATAATACACCTACTGAACTGTGAATGTGAACCACAAAATGACCACTGGACCATGAACCCAGAGCAGAACATGCTCAAGAAACAATTATCTGATGCTTCATTACTACTGCTTTACTCAATTCTTTACCCATTATTGACTTACGATGATACTTCTGGCTGTTAAAAGAACTTTTGTTTTAAAGTCAGTTTTTGGGTAACTTCAGGGGTCTACTTTCAGGGCGAGTTTTATGCTCAGTCTGTTGTCTGCCCAATCTCATCAGCTCATCGTTCATTGTCTGCCCAATCTCATCAGCTCATCGTTCATTGTCTGCCCAATCTCGATCAGCTCATCGTTCATTGTCTGCCCAATCTCGATCAGCTCATCGTTCATTGTCTGCCCAATCTCGATCAGCTCATCGTTCATTGTCTGCCCAATCTCGATCAGCTCATCGTTCATTGTCTGCCCAATCTCGATCAGCTCATCGTTCATTGTCTGCCCAATCTCGATCAGCTCATCGTTCATTGTCTGCCCAATCTCGATCAGCTCATCGTTCATTGTCTGCCCAATCTCGATCAGCTCATCGTTCATTGTCTGCCCAATCTCGATCCGCTCATCATTCATTATGACAAAGCAGCAAGTGCAATGTCACACACTGCGGTTGAGTTTCAGAACCTACCTCTGCCTGGTCAAGATTGAGAACAAATGGAAAAGATTGGGCATAAAACTCAAGTCTCCCACAATCCAGATCAGAATGGAATACGGGGAGCTAGCAGTATAGAGATTACAATCCAAGTCCTTACTTACCCAGATTGCCAATAGTCACATCACTGAGTTGGTATTCAGTTTAAAAACTAATCCACACCTGTAATTCTGATGCTCCTGACAAAGTCAGTCTGTTCTAACTTGTGCTCTTTCTCAACAACCTTGCTCTCTAGCTTAAAACTCTGTAGCTAATAGTAACCAGTCCCAGCTGCACTCCACAGTCCCTTCCTACACTCTAGTTGGATTTACACCTTTCACTGTTCCAAGAGCACATAACAACTAAGCCAGGGTGAATCTCAAGGGTCATGTCTTGCAGTTGCAATGAGAGGGTGGGAAGGGAATGTTGGTATGTCAGTCCCACACATTCAGCAAGAACAATCTGCTGGAACAGCTGAGTTCTCAGTGGGGCCATGAGCAAAACAACTTAATGGTACACCAGGTCTGAGAGCGGGAAAGACCACTTAAAAAACTAGAAAACAAATTTACACCTATTTCATTAAAAAGAAAATTAGCCCACTACAAATGCCCTTGGGAGGAGTAAAGGTTGGTGAAAGGAAATCTCAAATGTAACGCTTATGCAACGGCACAGTGCACATTAAACAGGGCAGTACCAGCACAATAACACAGAAACCAGTACAACAGCCTGGAGATGTGCACCCAGAGACAGGCTTCAAAGCAGTGGCTGCTGGAAGTAGTTAGAGTGCTGCTGGGGGAGAGACTGAGCCTGGGACGCCATGGGGTAGCCTGCAGCCAAAGATGCACTGACTGTAGTGTTCTGATAGGCAGACATGTCGGTACTCAATCCTACTTGAGCTGTGTAGGGGGTGGCAGGTCCACTTGTCACCTGCAGACTTGCTGCTTGGTTCATGTACGTTGGTGGTGCTCCAGTGCTGTAGAACAAATAGAAAACATGTTGCCCAAATCACTGTTTCATTACTTATCCCCAGTTACATAACCTTTATCAGAGGAATGTCAGCAATGATACTGAAAATCCTGGATGGAAGGAGATAATCGACACAGATGCACCTCAAGGATGCGTGCTTAGCCACCATTCTACTCTCTCTACACTCACGACTGTGTGGTTAGGCACAGCTCAGATGTGATCTATAAATTCACCAAAGGCACAACTGTTGTTGACTGAATCTCAGGTCCTGACAGCAACTGTGTGGTCAATGTCAGCAAGACCAAGGAATTGATTGTGGAATTCAGGAAGGGGAAATCAGAAGAAGATACACTTTTCCCCAGGGCAGAAATGGCTAAGACAAGGAGAAAGCTTGAGGGGAGGGGATGTCAGGGGCAGACAAGAGTGGTGGGGGCATGGAATAAGCTGCCGGGGTGGTGGTAGAGGTAGATATATTAGGGACATTTAAGAGTCTCTTAGATGGAATTGATCTTGGAGTAGATTAAAAGATAAATCATACTGTGTGCCAAAGGGCCTGTACTTTACTGCTCTACGTGCCTGTTTCTCATTGAAGTGGAAAGGGTGAGCAGCTTCAAGCTCCTGGGCATCTCAGAGGGTCTATCCTGGGACCACCATATTGATGCAATCACAACGCAAGTACACCAGTGGCTCTACTTCATTGGGACATTGGGAATTCGAGGAGATTTAGTACGCCAACAAAGACTCTTACAAACATTTACAGAGATACAGTGGAGAGCATTCTGACTGGTATGGAGACTCCAGTGCTCTAGTCCTTGGCCATTTTGCAGCTTGCACCAGCAGATTCAAGAACAGCTCCTTCCCTTCAACCATTCAGTTCTAGAACCAACAGGCACAACAACCCTAATCACTACAGTTTAGGAACACCAACCACTTTGCACAATGGATTATTTTTGTTCCAATTGTTATTTCTCATAAAAAGTGTAGTATTTATTTTAAGTTTTTCATTTTGTAGAGATGTTTTCACTTTGACACAAAAGTGTCTTCTTCTGTTGATCAGTGTCAAAAAAGCCAAAATAAATCAACTGTGATTCAATGTAGTAAAACAATAAACCATGAAAACTTCCATGGGGGTGGATGAATACTTTTTACAGGCACTGTACCTATGCTGCTCCTGCAAGCAAGCTTTACATTACAACTGTGCATTTCTGTATTTCTGCATATGACAATATGACAGTAAAAGCTCGGAAGTGAACAGAGGGCAAGGTGAACTTCCTTGTCTTGTTCTTCTGGCCTTTCAAGAGAAGCGAGAAACAAAACCTGGCTTCGAAAACAAACCCTGCCAGGAACAGGAAGCCACTGCAAATACAGGGCAAACCACAGGTTGCACTCCCCCAAATGGTATGCTGGAGAGCTCAGGCTGGGCATTGGGCTCCACAGTCAGCACGATAGCTTAAACCAAAACTTAATGTTTTGACCTATTAACAACCTTAATGACCTATTGTCTCAGCTTGCTCCTGCCCCACCAAACTCATTTCTGCATACTTCAAGACTGTTTTATCCCCCCTTGTTCAATCCCTCTATAAAGATGAAGCCACACTCAGGCTGGAGGAACAACACCTTATATTACATATGGGTAGCCTCCAACCTGATGGCATGAACATTGACTTCTCAAACTTCCGCTAATGCCCCACCTCCCTCTCGTACCCCATCTGTTATTTATTTATATACACACATTCTTTTTCTCTCTCTCTCTCCTTTTTCTCCCTCTGTCCACCCTCACTATATCCCTTGCCCATCCTCTGGGCTTCCCCCCTCCCCCTTTTCTTTCGCCCTAGGCCTCCTGTCCCATGATCCCCTCATATCCCTTTTGCCAATCAACTGTCCAGCTCTTGGCTCCATCCCTCCCCCTCCTGTCTTCCCCTATCATTTTGGATCTCCCCCTCCCCCTCTCAAATCTCTTACTAACTCTTCCTTCAGTTAGTCCTGACGAAGGGTCTCGGCCCGAAACGTCAACTGTACGTCTTCCTAGAGATGCTGCCTGGCCTGCTGCGTTCACCAGCAACTTTGATGTGTGTTTCTTAATGTTGTGAGCAACTTTGTGCCTTATATGTCTAAGAAATGATGTGGTGGTGTTGGAAGGTCTGGGGAGGTCCATGAGAATGATCCTGGGAATAAAATGTATGGGGATTAAAGCAGAGGTTGATAGGTTCTTGATTAGCAACTATGTTAATGGTTACAGGGAGAAGGCAGGAGAATGGGCTTGAGAGGGAAAATAAATCCATGATGGAATGATGGAGCAGTCTTGATAGGGCAAATGGCCTAATTCTGTTCCTATATCTTATGGTCTAAGTCGTGCGTGAGTCCAATGGACTGAGCCACAAAGAAAAGTAGTCAGCCTGAAGTTGGATAGAGTCTGATTAACGCTGTTTTGTTTGGCTGTATTCATGTATGGCTGAGTGATAATTAAACTTCAACTTGATCTACTGGTATTGACACACCTACATAGTTTTACTCTGTTACTGGACACTCCCTAAACGAAGACCAGCCTTTGGTCATGTGTCATCACAATAAACCCAAGTGAGCACTTCTGGGGAAGGCATCAGGAGGTCAACCTTTCACAGTCACTGTACCTTATATAGGGAGCTTGACTGCTCTGGTTTGCATTGGGGGGCAGAGATCTCAGCGCACCAATCTGATCTGGTCCTACACTGTAGCCCTGGCTTGCCGCTACCTGGGAGATGCCTGCTGCCATGTAGGCAGCACTCGGAGACTGTCCTTGATACACCTGTGGAGAACAAAGGCAAGATTTCAAGTCAACATTTTTCAAAAGTAGTAGAGTCAGACTGTTAGTACAGAAAGAGGCCCAATGTTTACATGTGTGTGCTCTGAGTTCCAGCATCTGCAGATTTTCTCTTGTTTGTGTTGAGGCCCAATTTGTCCACACCAACCAATGTGCCTAACCGAGCTGCTTCTATTTCCCTGTGTTTGACCCACATGCCTCTAAACTTTCCCTATCCAAGCACCTGACCAAACGTCCTTAAAATGTTGTATTTGTACATTAGGGACAATTTAAGAGACACACAGGCACATGGATGATAGAAAAATGGAGGATTATGTTGGAGGGAAGGGTTATATTGATTTTTAGAGTGAAGAAGGATGAGAAGTGACTTGATATAGGTGTACAAAATGATAAGCAGCACACGTAAGAGTGGACAGTCAGACTTTTTCCCAAGACAGAAATGGCTAACAGGAAGGGCATAATTTTAAGGGGACCAGAGGAAAGTATAGGGTGATGTCAAATGTAAGCTTTCCTTTAAAACAGAGTTGTGGGTATGTGGAATGCCCTGCCAGATTGGTGGTAGCAACACACACAAAATGCTGGAGGAACTCAGCAGGCCAGGCAGCATCTATGGAAAAATATACAGTCGACGTTTCCGGCTGAAACAAGGGCTTCCAGCATCTGCAGGTTTTCTCTTGTTTGAGATTGGTGGTAGAGGAAGATACAATGGGGCATTTAAGGAACATTTTAGTACGCACATGGATGATAGAAAAATAGAGGACTATGTGGGGGGGTGGGGAGAGAAGGGTTAGATTGATCTTAAGAGTAGGTTAAAAGGTCAGCACACATTGTGGGTTACAGGGCCTGTATTGTGCTATTATGTTCTATGTTTAAATTTATTATCAAAGTTTGCATATGTCATCGTATACTACCCTATTTTATGTATGTGCCTCCACTATCTCCTCTGGCAGCTCACTCCTTACTCTCACCACCCTTTGCATGAAAGTTGCACCTCTAGTCCCCTTAAATCTTTTTCCTCTCTCACCACTAATCTAAGCCTTCTAGTTTTAGACTCCCCTACGCTGGGGGAGGAAAAAAAAGACTGGAAAATCTGTAGATATACTGTAGGTATGTTAGCAATTTGGTAACTGAATTAATAAGCAATAGAAAGCAGAGGATATTTTCTTAACTGGGAACTAATTGCTGTGAACTTCCCCATGGGAGTTAGTACATGGATCACTGCAAAGCAATGTCACTCCTCACAATATAGACAGTCTCTGAACTGGTCTTGCAGCTGGTCCAGCTGATTTAAACCCTTGCACTTTTATCATTTGCCTGCACTTCACTTTCTCTGTAAGTTTTACAATTTATTCTGCATTAGACCATAAGACCATAAGACAAAGGAGCAGAAGTAGGCCATTCGGCCCATCGAGTCTGCTCCGCCATTTTATCATAAGCTGATCCATTTTATCCTAATTTAGTCCCACTGCCCCGCCTTCTCACCATAACCTTTGATGCCCTGGCTACTCAGATACCTATCAATCTCTGCCTTAAATACACCCAATGATTTGGCCTCCACTGCTGCCCGTGGCAACAAATTCCATAGATTCACCACCCTCTGACTAAAAAAATTTCTTCGCATTTCTGTTCTGAAAGGGCGCCCTTCAATCCTAAAGTCATGCCCTCTCGTACTAGACTTCCCCATCATGGGAAACAACTTTGCCACATCCAATCTGTCCATGCCTTTTAACATTCGAAATGTTTCTATGAGGTCTCCCCTCATTCTTCTAAACTCCAAGGAATACAGTCCAAGAGCGGACAAACGTTCCTCATATGTTAACCCTCTCATTCCCAGAATCATTGTAGTGAATCTTCTCTGTACCCTCTCCAACTTCAGCACATCCTTTCTTAAATAAGGAGACCAAAACTGCCCACAGTACTCCAAGTGAGGTCTCACCAGCGCCTTATAGAGCCTCAACAGCACATCCTGTCTACCTCAATGCACAGTATAATGGATTGATCTGTACAAACAGTCTGTGAACTTTTCACTCTCTTGCAGATGCGACAATAATAAACCTTTACCAATAATGGCAACCAAAGAGAAGATGGCGGCGTGATGGCAGCGCGCACACAGCCTCTCCGGTAATGAATATCTGTTATCTGTCAAGTAGGGGACTGTGCACAATTCTGATTTGATGGAGACAGATGTGAGTGCATAGCAGAACATCTGGAAAACTTCTGAAATGACTGCTTTGCTACCGCTGCAACTGTGTGGTAACCAGAATCTCTGGAGCTGTTGGCCTCGAAATCCTCGGCTTTGCGTGTTTCAGCGGCCGGGGAGAGGTCAAAGGCACTCGGCAGAGGATGGCGCTCGGTAGGCTGTATCGGAGAGGCTGCTCAGAAGCTCGGAGTTTTCAGACGGATGGACTCAGGGTTGGCTGCTTCCAAGCTATTGGCAAGTTGACGGTGCCTGGAGGTTTATGGCAGGGAGTTTCTCCCTTTTGACGCCGCTATCGGGGACTCGGGAGTCGATCGACTCGGGGACTTTGAGACTTTTTTTTTACTGTGCCTATGGACTGTTCTTCATCAAATCAAGGTATTGCTTGCACTGCTGTAACTATATGTTATAATTATGTGGTTTTGTCAGTGTTAGTCTTTGGTCTGTCTTGTTTTCTGTGATATCACGCTAGAGAAACATTGTATCATTTCTTAATGCATGTATGCATTTCTAAATGACAATAAAAGACTGACTGAGTGTTCTCATAATCTAACCTTCAAGGCACTGACATCCAGGAACTCTGTGACGATAATTCCACTGAGTATCGGGGTCTACAGTTACATCCTTTCTTGATGGAGATTCACTGTGGACATCTGGTGATAATATCATTTATCAGTCCCATTTTAAATGCTGACCTGGCTGCTATCTATGACTCCAAGTTCCCTACCACATCATGGAACCAACCTGCATTGGGACAGAGCCCGACTGTTGTGTGTAGAAAGCCTGAGTTTGTGACTGGGTCTGAGGCTTGGGGTATATAGAAGAGTACAGAGGCACATCATTCATCAATTTGTTGTACAGCTCCAGGGCCTCTAAGACTTTCAAGTTCAACTCCGACAGCTCTGAGTGCTTCCTGAATAAAAGAATAATGAGGTCATATGAGAGGTATACGTTTTATACAAAGAACAAACATAAAAAGACTTTGCATACCATTATATTTAAATATTAAATTTAAACTTAATATGATTTGTCAAAACACCTGACCCATTTCAACTGTGAATAAAAAGTCATGTTGAAACTCCCCTGACACTTCGTCCATGAACAGAATGTGCCATAATAGTCCTCAGCAAACTATTTTCCAGATGTTACATGAACATTGATGCTAGCCAACTGGAATTTCTGCCATAGTATTGTCCAACCACTGCATGTACATTGAATATACACTTCACTCCATTAGACTGCAAGATGCAGGAGCAGAATTAGGCCATTTGGCCCATCGAGTCTGCTCCACCATTCCACCATGGCTGATCCATTTCCCTCTCAGCCCCAGTCTCCTGCCTTCTTCCCCATAACCTTTCATGCCCTAACTAATCAAGAACCCATCAACCTCTGCCTTAAATGTACCCAATTACTTGGCCTCCACAGCTGCCCGTGACAACAAATACCGATTCACCACTCTCTGGATAAAGAAATTCCTCATCTCCATTCTCAAAGGATGTCCCTCTATTCTGAAGCTGTGCCCTCAGAACAAGATTCCTCCACCACAGGAAACATCCTCTCCACATCCACTCTATCAAGGCCTTTCAACATTCAATAGGTTTCAATTAGATCCCCCCTCCATTCTTCTGAATTCTAGTGAGTACAAGCCCAGAACCATCAAATGTCCTCATATGATAAGCCTTTCAATCCCAAAATCATTTTTGTGAACCGCCTTTGAACCCTCTCCAATGTCAGCAAAACCTTTCTTAGACAGATGGGCCCAAAACTGCTCACAATACTCCAAGTGAGACTGCACCAGTGCTCTAAAAAGCCACATTACATACTTGGTTTTATATTCTAATCCTCTCAAAATGAATGCCAACATCGCCTTTGCCTTCCTCACCACCAACTCAACCTGCAGATTAACGAGGGCTCTCAAGTCCCTTTGCACCTCTCATTTTTCAATTTTTTCTCTGATTTCTTCTACCAAAGTTCCTGACACTGTATTCCATTTGCCACTTATTAGCCCATTCTCCTAATCTGTCTAAATCCTTCTGTAGCATCCCTGCTTCCTCAATATTACCTGCCCCTCCACCTATCTTCGTATCACCCACCAAGCCATCAATTCCTTCATTTAAATCATTGATACATAATGTAAAAAGAAGTGATCTCAACACAGACCCCTGTGGAAAGGCTCCCTTTATTCACACTCTTTGTCTATTGCCAATCAGCCATTGATTTATCCACGCTGGTATCTCTCCTGCAAGATCATGAGCTCATAGCTTGTTTAACAGCCTCATGTGTGACACCTTGTCAAAGGCCTTCTGAAAATCCAAGTACACAACATCAACCAATTCTTTTTCTATCCTGCTTGTTACTTCTTCAAAGACTTCCAACAGAATTGTCAGGCCAGATATTCCCTTAAGGAAACCATGTTGACTTCAGCCTATTTTATCATGTGCCTCAAGTATCCCGATAAACACACCCGTAACAATTAATTCCAACATCTTCCCAACCACTGAGGTCAGACTAGCAGGCCCAGAACCTTTCTTCTGTCTCTCTTTTCTTGAAAAGTGGGTGAACTTGCAGTTTCCTAGACCTCCGGAACCATGCAGCATCTATTGTTTTTTGAAAGATTATTAATGCCCCCACAATTGCTCAGCCACTTCTTTCAGAAGCCTGGGGTTTAGACCATCTGGTCCAGGTGATTTATCAACCATCAGACTTTTCAGTTTCCCAAGCACATTCTCCTGGTAATGGCAACTTCACTCACTTTCGTCCACCGATACTCTCAATCCTCTGGCATACTACTAGTTGTTACACAGTGAAGACTGATGCGAAATGCTTATTCAGTTTGTCCATCATTTCCTTAACCCCCATTACTACCTCGCCAGCATCATTTTCTAGTAGTCCAATATCTACTCTCACCTTTCTTTTACTCTTTATATATCTAAAGAAACTTTTGGTATCCTCTTTAATATTATTGGCCAGCTTATCTCCATATTCCATCTTTTCTTTCATAATGACTTTTTTAAGCTGCCTCCTGTTGATTTTTAAAAGCTACCTAATCCTCTAACTTCTCTCTAATTTTTGCTCTATTGTATGCCCTCTCTTTGGCTTTTATGTTGACTTTGACTTCTCTTGTCAGCCACGGTTGTGTCATCTTGCCTTTGGAATACTACTACTATTTGGGATGTATGTACCCTGTGCCTTCCGGATTGCTCCAGAAACTTCCACCATTGCTGCTTTACTGTCATCCCTGTTAGTGTCCCCTTCCAATCAATTATGGCCAATTCCTCTCTCATGCTTCTGTAATTCCCTTTACTGCACTGTAATATTGATATTTGACTTTAGCTTCTCCTTCTCAAATGCAGGGTGAATTTGATCATATTATGATCACTGTAGTTCCAAAGGGTTCCTTTATTTTAAGCTCTCTAATCAATTCCCATTCATTCCACAACACCCAATACAGAATAGCTGATCCTCTATGGGCTCAACCACTAGCTGCTCTTAAAAAGCTATCTTGCAGGCATTCTATAAATTCCACCTCTTGGGATCCAGCACCAACCTGATTTTCCCAATCTGCCTGCATATTGAAATTCCCTTGACTACCATAACATTGCCCTTTTGATATGTATTTTCTACCTCCCAAGGCACGAAATATGTGGTTGTAATTTGTACTCCACATCTTTGCTACTGTTCAGAGGTCTGTATACAACTCTATCAGGTTCTTTTTACCCTTGCAGTTTCTTAGCTCTACCCACAACGATTCTACACCTTCTGATCCTGAGTCAGCTCCCTTTTTTAAAAAAACAATAGAGCCATACCATCCCTTCTGCCTACCTATCAGTGATGCCCACGTCACACATGATAATCTATCACTGTGCTACAAGTTCATCTACCTTCTTTTGTATACTGTGTGCATTCAAATATAACACCTCCAGTCCTGTATTCATATTTTTTTTGATTTTGTCCCCCTTTTACTGCAATTTTGCCCTATCATCAGCCTGTCCTTGCTAGCAGTCTTACTACACACTGGCTGTTTGTAAACCAACTACCCCATCCTCAGCCCTATCACTCAGGTTCCCATCCCCATGCCAAATTAGTTTAACCCCTCCTGAACAACTCTGGTATGTTTGTCCCCCTCGGGTTCAGGTGTAACCCATCCCTTGTGTGGAGGTTGTACCTTCCCCAGACGAGGTCCCAATGATCGATAGACAAATTTGACCTCCTGCCCTCTCCCTCTGCACTAGTTTCTCAGCCACACATTTATCTGCCAAATGCTCCTATCCTCAGTGGCACATGGCACAGGCAGAAGTCCAGAGATTACTACCCTGAAGGCACTGCTTTTCAACTTTCAACCCAGCTCGCTAAAATCTCTCTTCAGGACCTCCTCACCTTTCCTACCTATGTCATCAGTCCTGATATGTACCAAGACTTCAGACTTCTGGCTGTTCACCCTCCCCTTTTGGAGCACTGTGAATCCAGTCCGAGAAACCCTGACCCTGGCACCTGGCAGGCAACATACCATAACCATACCATCCTCTAACTATGGAATCTCCTACAACTATTCTCCAAGTATCCCCAGTCTTATTTATTCTGCTATCCCCAGCATAGTGTTATCAGAAATTTAACCATGCTAGAGTTTGACTATAGAACAATACAGCACAGTACTGATCCTAAGGCTCACGAAGATCGTCCCAACCTTTTAACTAATCTACTCTGAGATCAGTCTTATTCTTCCCTCCCACATAGCCCTCCATTTTTGTTTCATCCATCTGCCTATCTAAGAATCTCTTATCTGCCTCTCCCACTACCCTGAGAGCACATTCCAGGCACCTACTACTCTGTTAAAAAAAACAATAACTAGCTCTGATATCTTCTACAATTTCTTCTAATCATCTTAAAATTATGCCCACTTACACCCTCAGAAAAAGACACCGGCTATTCACTCTATTTATGCCTCTTATCATCTATCAGGTCACCTTTCATCCTCCTTTGCTCCAAAGAGAAAAGCCATAACTCACTCAAACTTCCCTCATAAGACACACTCTCTAAACCAGGCAACATTCCCAAGTTTGACTTTCCAAGTGAATCACTTCACATTTTTATGGATTGAACTCCAATAGCCATTTCTCAGCCCAGCTCTACCCATCTGTAACCTATGATAACAATATACAGTGTGCGGTGACAAGGAACAAGCACTTCACACTGGGCATTTCTGGGAGGGAGGGGATTCCATGAAAAGTCCAAGTAATAGACTTGCTGCAGTATAGCACAGAAACAGTTATTTTAGCCTGCTATGTTCACATGGACCATCACATTCCAACATAGTTAAAGAAAAATAATTATGCTCAGGATAAGTTAGCAGCTAATTACTGAGAACAGATGCATGCAGAGCAAAACCCATCCAGTAGGAATTCATTAACACCTGGCTCTTGGTGAAACAGCAGTTCAGATATTAAGGCAAATTTTAAGCTCAACCTAGAAAAATGCCTCACTTCCTGGTAGTGATATCTCTCATAATCCTAGTGGCTCAGTCAGGCTTGAGCATAATGTGCCCTACAGTAAAACACCAGAGAATCTCCCTGTCCAAAGACTCCAAGAAATCACTCCAGTGGATCATCTTGCCTGGGTGAAGGTAATGTATGGCACAATTACATGCAGTGAACATACATTTACCTTAACATGTTAGAGGGGAACTATCAATTTACATTTGGGGAACCAATGTAAGAGATGGACTACATCAAAATTTCGTAGATTTGATGCTATATGCCTGTTGCCAAGCCTATGTCAGGAAAGGAGGCTATTGGAAGAATAGCACATGGCATTTTTTGGTCTGCATTCCTACCTGTCTATTTCTTCCAGCTTTTCATCAATGATTGGTCCCATTTGTTGACAGACATCTGGGAAAGAAGATACAAGACAAATAAATCTACAGGTCATTTACCAAAATTAAAACAGAGGGAAAGCAAACAGGCTATAACATCAATTAACACATTTGCTTCACAACTGCACGGTTAGGAGCTGCGAAAGACAAAGCTCTGAAACCAGAGGCTGACCCACAGCCTCCCATTCACTACTATATACTCAAACAGTGACTTCCCACAGGAATCAACAAAACAAATTCCTGAACTGACCAGGTTAGTGAAGAGGCTTAGCTATAGTAATGTTCTAACATTACTGTAATGTTTGTGGTAGGAGAAACCCTGAACACCACACTCTCCCAGTCAAGTTCCCTCCTTTTGTACATCAGCACCCACCATATTGCCACAAACTAGACTGTTACTGCGGCTTTCCCCTAGGAGGCCATCCCCTCAAAAAGTGCCTGACAATAAACGCCTACTTATTAAAGCAGGCAATGATCACCGGGGTCTCCTGCATGACCTAAACACAAGGGATTGTGCACCTGCTGGAAATCTTGAGCAACACAAAACAAAATGCTGGAGGAACTCAGTAGGCCCAGCAGCATCTATGAAGAGGAGTAAACTACCTGCACTACCCACCTGCCCTCCCTTCTCCTCTCCTGCGTGAGAACATTAGCCAAGCTCCTCCGATACATCACGGCAAGACACCGATTTACTTTCAATGACACAAGAGATTCTGCAGATGCTGAAAATCTAGAGTAGCACATATAAAATGCTGGAGGAACTCAGCAGGTCAGGCAGCATCTATGGAGAGGTCAACATGTCAGTCCAAGACCCTTCATCTTGGCCCAAAATGCTTTCTTTCCCCTTACATAGATACTGCCTGACCCAATGGGTATCTCCAGCATTTTGTATATGATTTATTTTCAAAGCTCATTTATAAAATAATTGCTTCCAATATTCATATTTGAAGACCCATTACCTTCTAAGTGGAGCAGCTCTGCTGAGTCGGGTTGCTGATTCGTTGGTATTGCATTCTGAAGCATCTGCAATACCTGGTCCATCTTGTCCTGCAATGTCAAAATAATATTAAAAGCAGAAGAAAGCAGACAGCCCAGTTTTCCCTTTCACACATGGACAACCATATGCTTAATCTTCAAGAGCTACAGCTCGCCACATAGGACTTTATTCCCTGGAACATTAAGAGAATGAGGGGAGATTTGATAGAGGCATACTAAATTATGAGTAGAATAGATAGGATGCTTTTTCAGAGTTTGGGTGAGACTAGAATTAGAGGTCATGGGTTAGGGATGAAAGGTGAAATGTTTAAGGGAAATATCAGGGGGAGATTCTTCACTCAGACGGCGGTGACATCGTAGAATTGCCAGTGGTGGAAGTGGAGGATGCAGATTTGATTTCAACATTTAAGAGAAGTTTGAATAAGTACACGGATGAGGGGTATGAGGGCTATGGTTCAAGTGCAAGGCCATTGGACCAGGCAGAATAAAAGTTAGGCAAGACGAGATGGGCCGAGGGGCCTGCTTCTACACTGTAGTACTTTAGGACTATAATAAAATTACAACAAAAATTACAGTACCATAGCAGTTAGCACAATGGCATTACAGAGCCTGCTGTAAGATCAGGGTTCAATTCCTGCCGCTGTCTGTAAGGAGTCTGTACATTCTTCCTCAGACCGCGAGAGTTCCCTCCAGTTTGCTCCCATATTCCAAAGACACATGGTCAACAGCCATAACTGGATGCCATGGCATTGGGCTGGAAGGGCCTGTAACTGTGCTGTATACACACATATACTCTATAACTAATACTTTATTTTGCATTTTATTACTGATTTTTCCTTGTACTACTTCAAAGCACTGCTGTAATGGAATGATCATGCAATGTTTTTACATGTAACAATAATAAACCAATTAATACAAATCATGATTAAAAACCATTTATGTACCTAACATTAAACAAGATATTAGGACAAATGATTAAAAGCTTTTCCAGACTAAAGGAGCACATTTAAAAGAGATGGGAGATATTCAGGTTAAGGATTTCAAGAGGTTATGAGCCAGAAATAGAGAAATGCAAGAGGAAAGCAGAGAGAGCATTCGGCTGATGCTTGGCATCTGGCTATGAAAGATACCAGAAAACTACCAACATCCAATGAGAATAAGCATTCCTCTGGGAAGGAGGAAGGCATATGAAGGTGAAAAAAAGACAGCAACAAACACAAAATGCTGGAGGAACTCAGCAGTTCAGGCAGCATCTATGGTGAGGAATAAACAGCTGATGTTTTAAGCTGAGACCCTTCATCAGGACTGGAAAGGAAAGAGGAAGAAGCCAGAATAATAGGGGGATGGGAAGGAGTACAAGCTGGCAGGAGATTGGTGAGACCAGGTCAGGGGGAAGGTAGGTGGTGGAGGGGAGGAGAAGGGAAAGGAATGAAGTGATAAGCTGGGCGCTGATAGATGGGAGAGGGAAAGGGCTGTAGAAGGAATCTTGATAGGTGGGGAAGTGGAACATGGGTGAAAGGGAAGAAAAATAAAGTACTGAAACCCATAAAACAAACACTTACCTCATCTATATAAACTGGCTCAGGCTCAGAAGACTGAACATCTTGTACAGTTGTCTCCTCCGGTACCACAACTTTCTCTAGAATCAATACAGAAAATATGGATGCAAATTGCTAATTTCCCAGTCTTAAGCATACACTACACTGCTGGTCCAGGTCGATGGCACTAGGTAGATAACAGTTCAGCATAAGCTTGGAGCAGAGGACCTGCTTCTGTGCTGTAGTGTCTATGATTCTATGACTAATCTCACTGTGTCAGTCTCATTACAGGCATTCTGATCCTCAATACAAACTGTGCTACAGTGAAAACACACATATCAAATACAGGAGAGAAATCTCTACTCACAGCAAGATGGTAGAGTGGACAAACAGCGCCTTTATCCCAGAGCAGAAATGACTAATAAGAGGGCATCATTTTAAAATGATTGGAGGGAAGTACAAGGGGATGTCAGCAATACGTACCCTCCCCCAGCAGAGTGTGGTGGGTGCGTGGAACATGCGTGGTGGTAGATGAAGATACATGAGAGAGATTAGGACTCCTGGATAGGCAACTGGATGAAAGGAAAATGAAGGGCTCTATGGGAGGGAAGCGTTATGTTGATTATGGTTTATGATGTAGTATTATGATGCAGTTTGAAAGGTTGGCACATCTGGGACAGAAAGACCTATACTATGTTGTAGTGTCATTATATTCTATGTCATTAACACAGTTAAGTATCATTTCACAGATGAGTTTCTGCCTCAAACTGCAGCAACACAGGTTCAAGCCTGACCTTGGGGACTTTGCATGTTCGTCCTGTGACTCTAGCTTCCCAGTTTCCTCCCATGCCTGAAAAACATGCAGGTTGATGGGTGACTGCTGAAAATTTCCACCAACTCAAGTGATAGAAGAAAATATATCTGAATTAGAGGATGACAGGTTCTTAATTGGCAAGGGTATCAGGAGAAGGCAGGGGAATAGGGTTGAGAGAGAAAATAACCCAACCAAGATCAAATGGCAGAACAGACCTGATAGGTCAAGTCACTTAAATCTGCTCCTTTGTCTTAAGGTCTAAGAAACTGGCTGAGGGGAATGGGGTGTGGGTGGCATGTGGGGAGTTAATAGGCATGTAAGCAAAAACCAGTTACAGGAAAATGGGGCATAAAGCAACCTAGCATTAGCTCTATGGGCTGAATGGACTCCCAAGTCATAATGAGTATAAGGAAGGCAGCAAGACCCACAAATATGGCAAACTCTAGAAGAACTCCGTAATCAGTTGGTTTAGGAAATAATTAGGATGGGCAGACCTAGTGAACAAAAGTTTACAATTCAGGAAGAATCCAGCATCCAACTTTCCCCCAAAACGTGCCCACACTGCTGGTGGGATTAATCAGGCAATCTATTTCAACACCCTTTAGGGAACACGCAAGGTGGAACAACCATCACACACAGGTCTGTTGATATGAAAGTCTCTATCTTTTACAACAGGTATCGCTGTATCATCTTGGCCACAGAATGAATTAACAAGCCACCCACTCACACTGTTCCCCAAAAGGTTAAATATACAAACACTAACAATGAGATTAGTTCCACTTACCTGGCTCAGGTTCTGTGTTCAGACTGGTTGATACAAAATTTGAAGGAAAAAGCCCAACACCTTTTTTGGTCTCTCCTTTCCACCAATTGGGGTCACTACACAAAGATCAAAATGTATTCAATGTGACTCCACAAGCTTGGATAATGGGGATATTTTGACACTAACAGTAACTTTTGTGATGTAGAATGGTGATGATCACCACCTACAATCTGTTCTCTACCCTGACTTGGACAATATCCTCAGTCACTACATCAAAATCACCAAAATTCCAAACATGAGGACTATAGCAAGTCATTCACCGCCTTTGCAAAGCAACGAAGGCTGGGCAATAGATGTTACCCTTAGCAGCTACAGCCGCATTACGGAACTCATTTGTTGTCTTATTTAGAGATGTAGTTGAGACTGGCAAAGACGGCATACAGTGCCCATTGTGAATTACATTTGGTGTGCGGTACTGAGCTACCTCCTGGAACATCTGCAGATTATCTGAGAGGATAATTGATGAGGGATTTCCAGGATTTACACCAGGTGATGACAAAGGGGTGGCACTGTAACGTAACAGGCAACTATTACAGTACCAGCAACCAACCCGGGTTCAATTCTGACGCTATCTGTACGTTCTCCTCATGATCACCTAGGTTTCCTCCCACATTCCAAAGATGTACGGGTTAGTAGGTTAATCGGTCACAAGGGTGTTAATTGGGTGACTCAGGGTCATTGGACCGGAAAGGCCTGGCACTGCGCTATATCCTCCAAAGGGACAGTGATACATTTCCAAATCAGAAAGGTATGTGCATTTTTCTCTTTGCTACCATCAACCCACACTCAGTGCTTTAGGAAAAGCTTCTTCACCTCTGCCATTGTCCCGTTATTCCTCTTTTGTACTATTTTCTGTAAATAACAGTATTTTATTTAACTGCGCTGCTGCCAAAAATTTCACGTGTATCAGTGATAATAACCTTATAACAAGGTTAGTGTGAAAGATATATGCCATGTTTCCTACACTGCATCAGTGAATACATTTCCATTGTATTCCGTTGTAAATTTAAATTACAGAAATTACCATGATAAATAGGACTAGAATACTCCACAGCCAACACCCAGCTTCACCATTCAAAGGGATCACAGCTGATTTGTAACAAGATCTACAGATGCTGGTAATCCAAGCAACACACACAAAATGTGTGTTGCCAGGCAGCATCCATAGAAAAGAGTAAACGGTGACATTATGGGCCGAGGCCCTTCATCAGGACATGGCTGATCTGTATGTAGTTTCATAACCCCAAAAAGCTCACAAATGAGTCCCAGACGCCAAAGCTTTTTGAAGGAAGAATGTTCCAGATTTCCATTGCCTTTATGTTAAGAAGTACTGGATATAGTTGTTACTGACTCCAATAAAACCTGTGTGCCTACAAAAACTTACTGTACATTCCCAAACCAAAAGCCATGGATGAACCAAGATGTACATTGTCTGCTGAGGGCTAGATCTGTGGCATTCAAGTCTGGTGACCCAGGTCTGTACAATAAAACCAGGTATAACTTGTGGACGACTATTTCAAGAATGAAGAGACAATTCCAAGCGAGGTTGGAGGAGACACTGGATGCACGACAACTCTGGCAGGGTTTTCAGGACATTACTTCCTACAAAGTGAAACCCAGTAGCATGAATGGCAGCGATGCTTCACTACAAGGTGAACTCAACGCCTTCTATGCCCACTTTGAAAAAAAGAAGATAACTACAGCTGTGAAGATCCCAGCTGCACCCGGTGACCCTGCGACCTCTGTCTCGGAAGCTAATGTTAGGCTGTCTTTAAGGAGGGTGAACCTTCACAAGGTGGCAGGCCCTGATGGAGTCCCTGGTAAGGCTCTGAAAACTTGTGCCAACCACCTGGTGGGAGTGTTCAAGGGCATTTTCAACCTCTCACTGCTATGGTCAGAAGTTCCCACCTGCTTCAAAAAGGCAACAATTATACCAGTGCCCAGGAAGAGTAGTGTGAGCTGCCTTAATGACTATCGCCCAGTAGCACTCATACCTACAGTACTGAAATGCTTTCAGAGGTTGGTCATGGCTAGGATGAACTCCTGACTCAGTAAGGATCTAGAACCACTGCAATTTGCCTATCGCCACAATAGGTCTACGGCGGACACAATCTCATTGGCTCTTCACACGGCCTTAGATCACCTGGACAATACAAACACCTACGTCAGGATGCTGTTTGTTGACCATAGCTCAGTGTTTAACATTATCGTTCCCACAGTCCTAATCGATAAACTACAAAACCTGGTCCTCTGCACCTCCCCCTGCATTTGGATCCTCAACTTCCTAACCAGAAGACCACAATCTGTGCAGATTGGTAATAATATCTCCTCCTCGCTGATGATCAACACTGGTGCACTTTAGGTGTGTGTGCTTAGAACACTGCTCTACTCTCTCTATACCCATGACTGTGTGGCTACGTATAGCTCCAGTATCATCTATACATTTGCCGATGATACAACCATTGTTGGTAGAATCTCAGACGGAGATGAGAGGGCACACAGGAGCGAGATATAACAGCTAGTTGAGTGGTGTCACAGCAACAACCTTGCACTCAACGTCACTAAGACCAAACAGCTGATTGTGGATTTCAGAAAGGGTAAGACAAGGGAACATGGACCAATCCTCAGAGGCATCAGAAGTGGAGAGAGTGAGCAATTTCAAATTCCTGGGTGTCAAGATCTCCGAGGACCTAACCTGGTCCCAACACATCGATGCAGCTATAAAGGCAGCAACCAGTGGCTATATTGCATTAGGAGTTTTAAGAGATTTGGTTTGTCAACTAAAACACTCAAAACCTCTATAGGTGTACTGTGAGAGCATCCTGACAGGCTACGTCATTGTCTGACATGGGCGGGGGCGGTGGGGGGGCAGAGCTACTGCACAAGACCAAAAGAAGCAACAGAAAGTGGTAAAGTTAGTCAGTTCCATCTTGGGTATTAGCCTTCCTAGTATCCAGACATCTTCAAGGAGCGGTGCCTCAAACAGGCAACATCCATTCTTAAGGAACCCCATCACCCAGGACATGCTCTCTTCTCATTGTCACCATCAGCAGGTACAGAAGCCCGAAGGCACACACTGTGCAATTCAGGAACAGCTTCTTCTCCTCTGCCATATGATTTTTAAATGGATATTAAACATATGAATACTTTAAAAAAATATACAGTATTTTGTTTATGCACTCTCTAATCTATTCAATATACATATATATTCAACATACACATACTTACTGTAATTTACTTATTTCTATATCATGTATTGCATTGAACTGCTGCTCCCAAGTTAACGAATTTCACAACACACGCCAATAATAGACCTCATTGCCCGCCTCATTCAGAGTTCATCTACAGGAGATTGCACTGCCAGAGCCAAAGAATTTTGGCTACCTGAAAAGACTGAGTGGACTATGGATGTTTTTAATAGAACAAAAGAGGCAGAGATTAAATATTAGATATGGCAAACAAGAAGGATTTAGTATTTCCTCTTGGAATGCGAATAAATTGTATATTTCAAGAGCTAAGGTAATGTTAGAGTAATAGATTTAAGATACTAAGAAAAGGATTAATTACTTGTCCCCAATGTTGTTAAGCTGGAAAGAATGCAAAAACAATTTATGAGAGTGTTACTAGGATTCAATGGGATGAGATATAGAGAGAGTTTAGACAGTTTAGGACTTTAATTCTCAAACCTCAGGATACTAAGAGGGAATCTTATAGAGGTATATGAAATCATGAGTGAGATAGATAGGGTGAATGCACAGTCTTTTCTGCCAGAGAAAGGGAATCAAAAACTGGAGGAGGACATGCTTTAAAGTGAAAGTGGAAAAACATAAAGGGACCCAACAGACCATTTCTTCACGCAGAGGAATGGTCCATATGTGGAACAAGCTGCTGGAGGAAGTACATTGACATCATTTAAAATATGTTTGAATAGCTAGATAGATCAGAAAGGTTCAGAACAGGGGTTCCCGATCTAGTGCCCACAGATCCCTCAGTTAATGGTCAGGGTCCATGGAATAAAGGTTGGGAATGTCTGTTTTAGCAGGATATTGATACCTCGTGAACTGTGTATAACTATATGACTCCAGTGCTTGGGGTTTGAACTTCACAGTCAAAAAGGGTCGTGAAGGCACATTCACATTCAAAAATAACTCAATGGTCATTTGGAGCTACGAGAGACTGCAGATGCTGGAAACCCAGAGTAACAAAAAATTCTGAAGGAATTCAGCAGGTCAGACAGAATGTATGGAAAGAAATAAAGAGTGGACATTTCAGACAAGACTTCATCAGGACTGGAAAGGTACGGAGAAGAATAAGGGCAGGGGAGGGAAAAGAGACAAGCAGGTAGGTGATGGGCGAAGCCGGTGGGGGAAGGGGGTGAAATGAGAGGCTGGGAGGTAATGGGTGGAAAAGGTAAAAAACTAAAGACATACGAACTGAATACCTTCTTGCCTGCTGTATGATTCTGTGACACAGCTAATCTGCTAGCATTCTTGCTATAACAACAATAGAATAGGGGATGTTGGGCTCCAGTCCCATTGCAATAGAGCACTCAAAGAATAACTTGATTGACAAATCATGTTTTAGCAAATGATACCTGTCATCTAATATGGTGATTATTTCCCCAGCTTTAAAAGTAAGCTCGTTATCTTCAACAGCCTCAAAGTCATAGAGAGCACGGACCATGCGCATCTCAGTCCTGTGGCAGTTCACAGCGCCATCTACAGATGGATAGAAAGATTTTGTCTCCGTTTGTTGCTGCTTCTGTTCTTGTAAAGAAATTTCAATAGCTGGGGGAAAAAAAAAGCATAAATCTCTTAATACATTCCATTGTATATTGAACTCTTTTAAACCAAATATTCTTTACTGAGTCAATCAAACCCAATTGCATTTCATCGCATTCAAGCATCCACCAATCATACAACAGAAATTTATCACAAAACCTCAAGAATGTGAAGGAATAAACACCATCTCTTCCCACAATAAATAAGACATCAGGGCAGAATTGGACTATTCTGCCCATCGCGTTTGCTCCACCATACTGATTTATTTTCCCTCTCAACCCCAATCTTCCGTCTTTTCCCCTAAACCTTTGACACCCTTATTAATCGAGAACCTATATCTACTTCTAATATGAGGCCACAGCCATCTGTGGCAATGAATTCCACAGTTTCACCACCCATTCAAGATGATCATCAAGATAACATCAAACTAGGCTTTCTATACCTGTACCAACACTGGCTTCCCTCTCAACCATATCGCAAAAGGTATTAAAACTAACATTACATCTGCTTCTTTCATTATTGAGTTTCTTGGCCACCAGATTCTGCTGATGTAGTTATATTAAAGTGTGTACACTTGAATCCACTTGTAGATTTAGAAAAAATAGATTTTTCAGCCACAGAAGAATCTGCAGGTATTGCCTGCTAAACAAGGGGAGTCCTTTTTTAAATGGGGGGAACTGCACAGATGCTGTTCTTGTTAAATGCGATCCAGACGGAAGTAATGATGTGCTATAAAAGAGGGTGAGGATTTCATAAAAATCTAAACCCAGCGCAGTCTGGCCCACTCTACATACAACTTTAAGAATTTTGGAGCTAATTTGCAACTTTAAATAAAGCAAACATTTAGATAGATGGATACTTCATTGAACCCAAGTAACTTACAGTGTCACAGCAGCATTACAAGTGCACAAATATAAAAATATTAGAAGTAAGAAAGAATAAAAAATAAGTTACCACAAACTCTAATAGGAGGGGGTCATCACTTCCCCAACTATAGGCAGATTCATTATAGAGCTTAATGGCAGAGAATAAGAATAAATTCATCCAGCGCTCTTTGGAACAGTGCAGTTGTCATTCTGTTACTAAAAGTGCTGCTTTGTTCAGCCCAGGTGGAATGCAGAGGTGAGGAATGTTGCCCAGAATTGCCAGGATTTTCCGTAGGGTCCTTCGTTCTACCACAGTCTCCAGTTTGATTCCTATAACAGAGCCAGCCTTACTAATCATTTTATAGAGCCTGTTGGCATCACCCATGTTGATGCCATTGCCCCAGCACACCACCGCATAGAAGACTGTACTGGCGACAACAGACTGGTAGAACATGTGAAGGAGAGGCCTGCATACTGCAAAGGACCTCAGTTTTCTCAGGAAGTAGAGCCAACTCTGGCCCTTCTTGTACACAGCCTGTGTGTTGGTGTTCCTGGTAGGCCAACTAGTTGTTATCTATTTGTTATTGAGACAGTATTTAAGTTGCTATTTAAACCTAACAGACTCATTTTCAAGGATTCTTTACAAACCATTTTCTCAGGAATTGTAATATTGAAGGCAGAGCTGCACTCAATAAACAATAGTTTAACGTAGGTCCCTTAGCTATCCAGATGCTCCAGAGACAAGTGCAGAGACAAAAAGATGGCATCCACCATAGACCTGCTTTGGCAGTAGGCCTAGGATGTCTATGATTGAAGTTGATACATGTCATGACCAGCCTCTGGAAGTATTTCCTGATAGCAGACATCAGAGCCCCTTACGTTGTTTCATCTGTAACGGCCACCCAGGGGAGGAAGCACTGGAAGTGGTGCGAAAGAAAACAGAAAACAAACTGAATACCTTCATCTGCAACTAACCCAGTGCGAGATGAGGAACTGCTGCTTACTTGTTCTTACAGAAATGTAGCTCCAGGACAACATCTTATGGATCATCAATCTTCAGACTATGCCACTCAACTTGTGCCAGTACTCTGTGACTATGTGCTGGACCTTAACTATGTGCTGTGTGTGACTATATGAACTGTTTTGCACCTTGGCCCCAGAGAAATGATGTGCAAGGTTGAATGACAATAAATTTGAACTTGAACATCTGTTGACGGCAATGCTGCCCACTTCATTTTGAGGGCCTTTATTGCATACAAGTCCTGCCACAACTGATGGCTGGTCTGAGAATTGATTTTGGACTGGTATCGTCTCTTAGCATCTCTGATATCCTTGTTGCTCGATTTCTTATGACGAAGGTCAGGGTCATTTGATTTCAATGCTGCTGATCTGGACCAGTAGGCAGTTGATGTCCTAGATTCATCCACAGTTTCTGGTTTGGGATCAACTGGATTGCCCTCTTTGGCACACAGTCCTCAACACAATTGCCACAGATGTGGCTGCAGCCTAAACATCTCAAGGACCAACTTTGTTGTTTTTTTTGCATGGGGGGTTGGTGTGGTGAGAACGCTGATACTTTATGATAAAATAAGTGAGGGGGGGAGGAGAGAGTAGGGAGGATTGATGCTGCTTGTGAATGGGAGGGGGCTTTGGGGTTCTTATATTTTCTGTCATTCGATCTTAGTGTTTTTCTTCTGTTTTGAGGATGTCTGCGGAAAGTAAGAATTTCAGGCTGTATATTGCATATATTCTCTGATATTAAGTGGAACCACTGAAGTACTTCCAGCATTTTCAGCTTTTGTTTGATTATAAAATTTAAGTCAGAGCCAATCAGTACAGGAAGGAAATTAGGAAATATTTATTCATACTCAAAAATCAGTGCACACTAGTTTAATTATTCATTTAAAAATTTAAGAACAGCAGCTTCTTCTGGCCAGTGTATTAGGCTAAATGGAACCAGGGTGAGTAGAAGAGATTAATATTAAGTTCAGCTATAATCATGGCAGCGGTTTGATGGATCAAATGCATATTCCTATACTTAGAGAAAAATGAGCTGATCACCTCACTACAGGAAGGATAAGGATACTATAGAGAGAGTGCAGAGGAGATTTACAAGGATGTTGCCTGGATTGGAGAGCGTGCCTTATGAGAATAGGTTGAGTGAACTTGGCCTTTTCTCCTTGGAGCGACGGAGAATGAGAGGTGACCTGATAGAGGTGTACAGGATGATGAGAGGAACTGATCTTCTGACTAGCCAGAGGCTTCCCCTCCCACCCCAGAGCTGAAATGGCTAACACAAGGGGGCATAGTTTTAAGGTGCTTGGAAGTAGATACAGAGGAGATGTCAGGGGCAAGTTTTTCCACACAGAATGCACTGCCAGCGATGGTGGTGGTGGTGGTGGATACAATAGGGTATTTTAAGAGACTCTTAGATAGGTACATGGAGCTTAGAAAAAAAAAAACACCAAGGGCTATGTGGTAGGGCAATTCTAGGCAGTTTCTAGAGTAGGTTATATGGTTGGTACAACATTGTGGGCCGACAGGCCTATAATGTGCTGTAGATTTCTGCTTCTATGAAAAAGTTACTTGTATGAACTGAACAATTAGGTCATTCAATTACAGTATGCTGACACTTAATGTTAATGAGTAGAGGGATCTGGGAAGACCCTTAACAGTCAATGAGCAGAGGGATTTTAGGATCCAAGTTCATAATCCCTGAAAGGGTTAAAAGGGTGTTTATTAAAGCATATGGCAGGATGGCCTTTATTAGACAAAGCACTGAGTTCAAAAGCCGGGAAGTATAGAATTTTACAGAACTCTGGTGAGGCCACAGCTGGAGCACTGCATACAGTTTTGGTCGCCCCATTATAGAAAGGATGTAGAGCATGCAGAAAGGGTTCACCAGGATACTGCCCTGAATAGAGGGCATGCGAGAGGTTGGAGATACGGAGGTCGAGGGGAGATCCGATAGAGGTTTATAAAATTATTAGAAACATAGGTAGAGCACACAGACCTTTCTCCACCCCCCCCCCCAGGTTGAAAGGTCTAATACAGGTGGCCCCTGTTTTCCAAACATTCACTTTACGACATCTCGCTGTTATGAAAGACCTACATTAGTTACCTGTTTTCACTAACAGAAGGTGTTTTCACTGTTACGAAAAAAGGCAACGCGTGCCTGAACAGCCAAGCTCCTCCCCTGGAACTGCATTCTAGCCGCCATTGCTTAAACACGTGCTTTATCTGGATTTATTTTGTGCATCCGTTAGCAAGATGAGCCCTAAGGTATTGGAAAAGCCTAAAAGAGCTTGTAAGGGTGTTACACTTAGCATAAAACTAGACACAATTAAGCGTTTCGATCGTGGTGAACGAAGTAAGGACACTGCCCCCGCGTTGAACTTGCCTGCATCCACCATTCGCACTATTTATACGCAGAGAGAAAGGATTTTGACAGCTGCCCATGTTACTGTTGGTTCTGCTCGTAGCAAAGTGGTCTCTCTTAGTCAGCATCCAATAATGGATAAAATAGAAAGTCTATTGCTTGAGTGGATTGATGAGTGTACAAAGCGTGGTGTTCCGTTAATTTTTCTTATACTTAAGGAGAAATCAGTCAGTTTTTTTAATAAGCTGAAACAGAAAGCACTGGACGATGGTGATGAAAGTGTTGCGAAAGTGGAATTTAAAGGTAGTCATGGGTAGTTTGATCGGCTTCTGAGGCGAGGGCAGCTCCATAGTTTAAGCAGTGGTCCCCAACCTTTGGGTCGTGGACCGATACCAATCCACGAAGAATGCAGTGGAGCAGAGGTAGCCAGGACGCACCCGGCACATCTTTAATAAAAAAGTCAAAATAAACAAGCTAATTAATTAGGTGCCGCCCAGCACGTAAATGTCGGCCCAGATCAGAGGCAATTGCCAATTGCGTCAGGTGGTTATTCGTATAAGCAAGTGTTTAACTGTAACGAAACTGCAATTTATTGGAGTCTTTCCGATTCCAGTGAGTGAAACTAAACTGTACATACACTATTTCTACTTTATATAGGCTGTGTATTTTTAATATGTTATTTGGTATGACTTGGCAGCTTCATAGCTTAAAGATTACTGGAGAGAGTGCTTCTGCCGAGAGCGCTTCCACGAGATTTTCACTGCGCTAGACAGTGCTGCAGAAAAGTATTTCCACTTTATATAGGCTGTATATTTATCATATCATTCCTGCTTTTACTATATGTTACTGTTATTTTCGGTTTTATGTGTTATTTGGCATGATTTGGTAGGTCATTTTTTGGGTCTGGGAACGCTTAAAATTTTTTCTCATATTAATAAATGGTAATTGCTTATTCACTTTATGACATTCCGGTTTACGAACCGTTTCATAGGAACGCTCTACCTTCGGATAGCAAGGGAAACCTGTACCAGAGGGCATGCATTTAAGGTGAAAGGGAGCAATTTCAAAGGAGATGCAAGGGGCAAGTTTTATTTTAAAACCATAGAGTGGTGGGCATCTGGGCCGTGCTGTCTGAGATGGTGGTAGAGGCAGATATATTAGAGACTTCTAAGAAATGTTTAGAAAGGCATGTGCCTGGGAAGAAAATGGTAGGATAGGAACAGAAGAGCTTAGTTATCCATTTGAACACAGTTTTAATTAGTTCAGCATAATATTGTGGGCCAAAGGGCCTACTCCTGTGCCATATTGGTCTATGTTTTATGTTACATGTTCCAGTACATTCCATGTTAACGCTCTGGAACTACACGGTAACATTGTGGTTAACATATTCCCTTTACAACACCAACAATCACCAATCAGGGTTTAATTCCCACCACTGTCTGTAAGCAGTCTGGACATTCTCCCAGTGACCATAGGAGTTTCCTGCAGGTGCTCCAGTTTCCCCCTCCATTCCATAGACCTACGATTCGGCTCAGGGTTAAGTTGTGGGCAT
This sequence comes from Mobula birostris, assembly GCF_030028105.1. NCBI lineage: Eukaryota > Metazoa > Chordata > Chondrichthyes > Myliobatiformes > Myliobatidae > Mobula > Mobula birostris. Next base: position 102,890,603 of record NC_092375.1, on the reverse strand, counting down.
GCTATTTAGGTGCCAGGAGTGAGATTTGATGCAAAATGATGCATTTCACTTTGTGTTTTGATGCTTCAATGTACATGTGACAAATAAAGTTAATTATATTAATCTATTCATATTACATTCTGAGGCAGAGAGATGCCGTACTTAATCTCTTACTTTAGAATTTACACATGAAAGTAGATTGTAAAGGCTACCTCCTTCAGGCCAGGCCAAAATTGCAACTCACCACAAGCTTACTGAAATTTGGGTTCATTAATGGAATTGATTTTCCAGTCTATTCACCTTTCACCAGTTAGAGGGTGGCACAATATGAAGCAGAGTTGTGGCCCTCATCTTATCCCTATGAGAAGACAACTATTAGTAGACCAACGGAGTCTTCTCCACATCACACTGTAGTCTTTACATGGATGTCATTAACTTGTGAGTCAGATTCAACTCCAAGTAACCATTCTGTTAAATGCACTTGAAACTGCAATGCTTTTGGACCAATGTAATATCTGGGTAAAGACGCTTCTCTCCCGAAGGAGGTGTAAGGTGCCCCTCCAGCTAGCCTGCAGGTCACCCTTGGACAAGGTGTAGTGCTGCTTAGCCCACCCCACTCCACCCACCGATCAGGGTCATGTGAAGCCATGGGGCCAGGTGGTGGACAGGCATATCAGCAACTGGTACACATCACAAGTCCTGGTTATGCGACCACTAACACCAGACAATCTGTGAAGAGTACTGATAATGGCTGGGGTCACCAGTCTTGTGAAGACACTGCCTGGAAGGCAACTGGCAAACTACTTTTCTAGAAAACTTTTGTCAAGAACAATCATGATCATGGAAAGATCATGATAACCTACATCATCTGACATGGTACATAATCGAACAAGCAAATAGAGAACAAAGCTCTGCAACAGGGAGGTTTACTGAACTCAATAATTTAGTGGGGATCTCATTGAAATGTACTGAATATTGAAAAGCCTAGATAAAGTGAATGTGGAGAGAATGTTTCCATTAGTGGGAGAGTGGAGGACCAGAGGGCATAGCCTCAGAATAGAACAACCGCTCCTTAGAAGAGAGATGAAGATGAAGGTGATGAATCTACGGAATTCATTGCCACAGATGGCTGTGGAGACCACATTATTGGGTATATTTAAAGTAGCTGTTTATAGATAGCTGATTGGCAAAGGTGTCAAAAGTTACAGGGAGAAGGCAAGGGAATGGAGTTAAGGAGGAAAATAAATCAGCAGATCAGACTTGATGTGCTAATGGCCTAATTCTGCTGCCATGTCTTGTGGTCTTTATCCCTTATCCCACCGATTCAGAGTTAACATACAGTCCAAATGATGGCAAGTGCATCATTTCCAAAACACAACCTCAACACCAAAGCTTCACGGGGAAGATGCAGCAAACTGTTCCAAAGTGGGGGCAGGCAGCATCACAAGGACATGCAACTTGACTCGCTCAAAAGAAATCAGACTCTAAAACCCAGTGAAGCTTTCGCAATTTGCCTGCCCAGAAGCATCAAGATCAAAAGGCATATGATTTATGAGCATAATTTCAAGATTGAAAGGTTCATCACATGGAGAGTGTTTGCTAGCTCTGGGCCCGTACTCACTGGAATTCAGAAGAATGAGGGGGATCTTACTGAAACCTGTCAAATGTTGAAAGGCCTCAATAGATTGGATGTGGAGAGGATGTTTCTTATGGTGGGGGAGTCTAAGACCAGAGGACACAGGCTCAGAATGGAGGGATGTCTATTTAGAATGCAGTTGAGGAAGAATTTCTTTAGCCAGAGAATGGTGAATCTGTGGAATCCATTGCCACCGGTGACTAAGTCATTTGTTATATTTAAGGCAGGTTGATAGATTTTTGATTTGTCAGGACATGAAGGGACATGGGGAGAAGGCAGGAGATTGGGGCTAAGAGGGAAACAGATCAGCCTTGATGAAATGGTGGAGCAGACTAGATGGCCAAATGGCCTAATTCTGCTCCTATATTTTATGGTCGAACAGACAAGGGTGGGGAAAACATGTCCCAACAGGTTGGCATTGCACAATCACCAGCTACATATAGTCAATGAATCACAATGAAAGACTTTTATTGTGCCAAATGGCAACTGCCCTTCAAGCCAGCTCTATCATACTGGCTGTTGGATTGGACTAGAATTATTTTTCTTGTAGTTTAACATTCCTATGCTCATTTGTTTTCACAGAATGAAAAACATACATGTAATTGTTCAGTGAGTTTTTCCAGTGGTTACAGTTGGCTCTTTTTCTAGAAACTTAGTTTCAGTAGCGGGTGTAACATTACATGATTTCATTACTATTTCATTAGTTAATGTTACCAATGGAATTTACTGTCATCAGTAGTCTGGTATAAGGAGGCCAGGCCACCTTTGTCTTGTCTCTTTCTCCTGCTCTTCTCTCATTTCCATGTTTCTTTTCTTGCTATTCTTTGCTCTTGTAAGACTTAATAAAATGACTAAGCAACAAGTTCTATGCCTCATTCTTAATTTCCCAAGAACCTTCTGATCACAAAAGTTTCAGGATCCAACTTGGCTGATCATGTATGTACCTCAATACTTGCTCTCCTTCAAAATGGCACAGTAGTGTACCGCTAATGTAGTGCTTTACAGCACCAGCGATCAGCGTTCAATTCCCGTGCTGTCTTTCGAAGGTTGCATATGCTCACTTTGACAATGCGCATTTCCTCCAAAGAATTGCTTAACAATTTGCAGGCATGCTATGTTGGCACTGGAATTTGTGGTGACACTTACAGGCTGCTGCAACATACCCTTGGACTGTATTGGTCATTGATGCAAACAGCACATTTCACTGCATGTTTTGATGTACATGTGACAACTAAAGCTAATCTTTAATCTCATTATTTTCCATAAAGTGAAGCCTCATCATTTGTGAATGCTTAGTCACATTATGGTCTGGAATGGTAATTCAAATGCTCAGGAACACAAGTAGCGGCAGAGAGTATTGGGCTCTCCAAAGTACATCATGGGTACACCTCTCCCTCTCGACAGGTAGTTTCCACAAGAGGTGCTGCCTCCAGATGGCAACATTCAAAGATACCCATCATTCACAGCTCCCATTGGCAGGAGGTACAGAAGCTTGAAACCCCACACCACCAGGTTCCAGAACAGCTACCATTCTGTTCCTGAACTAACAGCACAACCCTAATCACTAAAATGGACCTTGTGTTTTCTTGTTTGAATTGTAGAGAATTCTGAGGAGATAGCATTGGTGACGGTGGACTGAGCTCAGCAGATCCTAGCACATCCTTCCCCAAAATCAATAATATCTATAGGAGGCACTGCCTCAAGGTGGCAACAGCTTTCAGCCATGATCCTCAGCATCCGGGCCATGCCATCATTTAGCAGCTACCTTCCAGCAGGAGGTATATGCCTGGAGCCTCATACCACAGGTTCAAGAACAACTACTTCCCTTCATTCACTTGATTCTTGAACCCACTGGCACAACCTTAATCACTACAGCTTAGCAACATGATCGCCACTTTGCACTAATAGATTTGGTTTTTCTTGTAAACATTGTGCATAGTTTATGATTAATTGATGTTTTTCTGGTGAATGCTGCTTGTATGTTACTATGTGCTTGTGATGCTGCTGCTGAGCTTTTCACTGCAATTGTGCACATACGCACGTGTATATTGTATGACAATAAACTCTACTGACTTTGCATGGAGAAATACAAATTTTTTAAAAAGTGTTTACTTATATTCCGTAAGAGTGAATTTTATTCAGTATCTCAATTTTTCGGGTAGTGAATTCTGTAAGGGTGAATTTCCATTACCAGATCAGCTATAATGCAAGGGTTGCTTATATCACGCATCTGCACTTGCACCATACCCCTCGATGCCTTGAGTCTTGAAATCTCCTCCTTAAACATGTTCAGGGACTTGGTTCCACAGCTTTCAGTGGTGGAGAATTCCTAAGTTCATCAGCTCTGAAAGAGGGAATTTCTTTCTTTCAGCCCTAAATTTCACACCTGTATGCACCCCAAGACTATGACCCAGCCAGAGGGAAACATTCCCCTTTATCCAGGCTGTCAATTATTTGTTTTATCTCAATAGTCATAGAACGACCCGGCTGGTGGCATAAGTGCCAGACTTTGGGACGAAAGGTCCTGAGTTTGAATCCAGCCGGCTCCCCTGCACGCTTTCCATCCGTGCTGGGTTACGAGCTGGCGATCTCTTTGGAAGCTCACCCGGCAGAAACCAATGCTGTAACTTGCCTCGTACGCAGTTCCCCACTACGTCAGAGAGGTGTGGAGGGAAATCGTCCGCTAACCGGAGAAACTCCGGATGCCACGTACCTTTCCTTTCCTAGTCATAGAACAATACAGCATGGATCCAGATCCTTCCGCCCAACAAGTCCATGTCATCCATTTAGCTGGTCGATTTCCTGTGCTTAGCCCCCACCTCCAAATGCTCCTTGTGATACTATTATACCTGCCTCAACTACTCATTCCATATACTCACCACCCATCAGAAAAGACTGAAAAGACTGCCCATCAGGTCCCTTTCAAATACTTCCCCTTGCAGCTTTAGACTCCCCTACCCTGGGGAAAAGGCCATTACTGCCCATCTTATCTATGCCTCTCATTTTAAACACTCTAAGGAGAGCCTGGCCAACCTCAGGTCTTTTAGTTTTGGCAGCATCCTTGTTAACCTTAAACACAAGAGATTTTGCAGATGATGGAAATCTACAGACAAACACACACACACACACAATGTAGAGGAACTCAGCTGGTCAGCCAGCATCTTTGGAGGGGAATAACCAGTCAACATTTCAGGCAGAACCCTTCATTGGGACTGGAAAAGGAAGGAAGGAGGAAACAGAATAAGGGGGAAGGGAAAGGGAGTAAAAGCTAGCAAGTTATAGGTGAGACCAGCTGAGAGGGAATGTGAGGCAGGGGTATGATGTGAGAAGCTGGGAGGTGAAACGTTGGAAAAGGTAAAGGGCTACAGAAAGAGAGGAGGAGATACCAGAGGGAAGTGACAAGCAGGTGAGGTGAAGGAAAGGAATAAGAGGGGAGCCAGAGTGAGGAATGGAAAAAGAGACAGGGGAAGAGGAAGAAATTATCAGAAGTTAGAGAAATCGATATTCTTGCCGTCAGGTTGGAGTCTACTTAGACGAAATACGAGGTGTTGCTCCTCCAACTCTGAGAGTGGCCCCATCATGACAGCAGAGGACCAACATAGGAATGGGAAGCAAAATTAAAATAAGTAGTTACCAGGAAACCCCTCTTTTTGTTGTAGATGGAGTCTGCATTCTTTGCTTAACCATGTCTTTCTTATAACAGGGTGACCAAAACTATAAGCAGTACTCCATTAATAGTTCCTCTCACTCTGTTGCAGTAGTAATAATACTCTTGAAAAACTTACAAATACAATCTCCATACATTTTAAAGGACAAAAGCCTCATGGCTACTTTATTCCATACCTTTAGCTAGATCTGTATCTTCAGTAGTTCTACTTATTGACGTGCTGCCGTTTTTTGAAGAATTTGCAGTACTCTGGTTCTGCTGTAAGAAATATTGAATGTAAGTATTTTCCAAAGCACATCTTCTGCCCCATTCCTTCCATTCTGCAGTTTGGTTTCAATATCCATTTGTTCAATGTACCTCTTTTCTTAACTCTGCCATGGACAATCCCAAACCCAACTGCGAAAGGAGGAGGGTGGGCCATGAGGCTAGCAATGCCACCCCATAGAAACTGGGAGCTAAAGAAATGCAAACAGAAGCTTCAAAGACCTCATCCCCAGGAAAGAATCTTCATCTAAACAATGTATGAAGCCATTCGCGCCATAGTAGCGCAGCGGTTAGTGTGACACCATTAATGATCAGGGCGTCAGAGTTCAGAGTTCAATGCTGGCACCCTCTAAGTAGTACCTGCATGTCCTTCCCATGGAATGTGTGGGTTTTTTCTGGGTCTTCCAGTTTACTCCCACAGTCCAAAGACATACCAGGTAGGTTAATTGGTCATTGTAAATTGTGCTATGATAGATTAAGGCTAAATAAGGGTTGTCAAGGGTTGCTGGGTAGTGTAGCTTGAGGGGTTGAAAGGGCTAGATAGATGGACGTGTTCAGATGAAGAAATTTCCACAAGTATAAAGGCCTTTGATCAAGTGTGTCCATATCAGTGCCAACTCCTTACTGTGAATCATTTTATGCATCTTATTTCAATGCCCACCCAATCAAATTTCATATGCTAAATAACCAACTAACTGACTCTAGTCCCATTCCTCTGAATGAATGGAAACGTACATTTCATTCCACACCCAAAGCATTATCTTTATCTATACAATTGGCAAATTAACATAGTTGGATTAAATTTACCAAGGATCAAGTAGACAACCAGAGACATTTTCCCACAGGCAGAATTGACTAATTGACAAGAGGCCATAATTTTAAGATGGGAGGAAAAGCATAAATGGAGGATATCAGAAGGTAGCTTTGTTTTTTCTGAGTGGTGTGTGGAATGCACAGCCAGAGATGGCGAGAGAGATACATTACGAGTCAGCACAGCATTGTCAGCCAAAGGGCCTGTACTGTCCAACACATTGCTCCCTGGTCTAGAATTATCCAATCTACTCTTTTCCTCAAGGATTCAACATCTGTTACTTTTAAATACTCAAAACCTAAATAATTTTCTGGGAACCTTCTCTTCTACTTCAAGTCTTAAAAACTAACTACAACTTAAAGGCAGCATGGTAGGGTAGCAGTCAGTGTATTGCTATTACAGCTCTATCAACCCTGGTTCAATTCTATAAAGAACTTGTACATTCGCCCTATGACTGCACAGGGTTCCTCTGGGTGCTCTGGTTTCCTCCTATATTCCAAAGATGAATGGGTTAGTAGGTTAATTGGTCATATGGGAGCAATAGGCTTGTAAGACTGGAAAAGCCGATTATTCTGCTGTACCTCTGAATACATTAACTTGGAATAATTAAAGGAAGTTTTCTCTCTGTAGTTTCACTCATATTAATAGCAAAAACTTGTCATTTGCATGTTTTCTTCTACTGTAGGCCTGTCTGCTCTCTCACCACTGGTGAGCATATGTACTGTTTTCTCCATCCAGGACAGCAAGTAGGGAAACTGGAGACCATACAGTATGTTTTAATGTACATGTGACAACTAAAGCTAATCTTGTCTCTAAGCCTACAGAAGGTGTGACTACAGTAGTCCAAATGATCTCCTTTTTCTCTAAGAGTCTGGCGAGTTAGATACACAAAGCAGCAAAGACAATCAGCAAAACACTTCGCTGACAAGTCATGAAGAGAGGAATTCTCCCACACAGTAGTCAGTTGGTGGTTCACCACATTGCCTCCCTCAATACCCATTCCATAATCCAGTTCCCTGCACAATTGTAGCCAATAAGCTGCAAATGGTCTTCCCAATCCATGCCAAATTCTTCTTTTTGCTCACAATCTCACTTTCTCTCCTGAATTCTGCCACCTTTTCACAGCTGCTGCCAAAGTCTTTTTTGGAATTGCTCCTGTGAAGTTTTACCTTATACACATGCTGGTTCGAGGAGGTAAACCTTCGAGCTGAACACAATTTACTGGATAAAATATATTGAGTTCCCCCCCTTTTTCCCCATATAAATGTTTCAGGTGTTCAGCTCCTCCAAAATTTGCAACACGAATTCCTAGAAAGGTCAGGGGCAGCAAGAGCATAGGGACACTACATTTCCTTCCAAAGCAAACAGTGTCCAATGTCATGGCAGCATAAATCAAGACTGTCCTGTTCTCACAGAAGAACCCTTTATCTATCCAGCTTAAAGACAGACCACAGGCAAGTTCTTCGTTAAGAGTGAGTTAGTTACCTGTTGCTGTCTTTTACTGTTATTTCTTCTTTATGAAGATCTAATAAACAGGTTGTAACCACAAGCTTTTCACCCCATTCTTGACTTACAAGAAACTTCTATACAATATAATCTCCAGATTTAAATCAGACACATTCCACTGTTCTTGGCAATAAATGCTGAATTTTCCACTGATGCTTATACTGTATAAAGGGATATTTTAAAGTGTACCTGACAGCTGGCTGTAGGAAAAGAGATACCATCTTCTTTAAGTGCTTTGACAGTAGCAGCAATAAGACTAAGCTGGGGATCCTTGTTAAACTCCTCCACCCATTCCACCATTAATGCCTTCAGTTTCTCACAAACTTTTGGATGAGCCTGCATGTAAAAGGGAAAGTATGGTTCATTATACTTCAGTAGTAGTTAGCATATGAAAATATTTTGTCTAAACTGGCAAACTTTACAGTCAAGACAAATAAGGGCTGCAGGCACAGTGTTGAAACCCCAAACCCGCTACAAATAAGATGGTGCATGTACCATCACCAGGACTGCAGCAGCTCATCACCACCTCCTCCAGGGCAATAAAAATTGGCATTGCCACCATATCCACATCCAAGATGAACTTGTACATACTGGCATCTTTAGAGTATGAAAGTGTTCTCAACCGCTTTGGTAAAGTACAGAGTGAAACAAAAATTAGAACAGATAACTAGTTTAATCAATGTGGCAGGTTTTTTAAAAGAAATTCTGAAAGGAAGAGAATTACCTTGTGTCCTTTAAAGCACAAGATATTTCTGTGAAGTCATGGAAAATACAATAGAAGTACAGTTTCCCCAATTATTGTTTAAAAATTTCACTGTCAAAATTCTAACAAATTGCTCAACAACTTATCAAGTGCCATATCTCGATAGTAAGAAGCATGCAGAATACTTGGAACATTGTGTTCAGTTCTAGTTGCCTCATTATAGGAAAGATGTGGAAGATTTAGAGGGTGCAGAGGAGATATACCAGGGCACTGCCTGGATTAGGCAGCATGCTAAATGAGGTAAGCTTGAGCAAGCTAGGGCTTTTCCCTTTGGAAAGGAGGAAGATGAGAGGTGATTTTATAGAGGGATACAAAGTACAAATACAAGAGTCTGTAGATACTGGAAATCCATAGGAACTCAGCAAGTCAGACAGCATCTATGGAAGGGAATAAACAGTTGAAGTTTCAGGCCAAGGTCCTTCATCAGGAATGGTCCCCTTCATTGATGCTACCTGACCTGCTGAGTTCCCCAAGCATTCTGATACAAGATAACAGGCACTGAAGAAGTGGACAACCAACACCTTGCTCCCCAGGACAGAAATGGCTAATACAAGAGGGCTAATTTTAAGCTGATTCAAGGAAAGTATTGAGAAGATATAGGCTTTTTTAAAAATAAAAATAAGCACAAAGAATGGTGTGTGTGTATAATGCACTGCTGGGGTTGGTAGAGGCAGATACATTAGGGACATTGAAGAGACTTTTAGATAGGCACAAGGATGAAAGAAAAATGGAAGGCTATACAGGAGTAAAGCATTGGATTGACCTTGGAGTAAGTTAAAAGACAGGTAGAGCATCGTGGGCCATGTACTGAGCTGTACTGTTCAATGATCAAATGGGTAGGACACTGCATAAGTGAACCCTGATCTACATCAGGTTACCCAGGAAATAGGGTGGCCAAGATTTAGTCATGCTTTTTGAATCTTGTATAGAATCTGATGTTGGCAGAACTCAACAGGCCAGACAACATCTATGAAGAAAAATATATAACTGACATTTCCGGCCAAGATCCTTCTTAAGGACTGGAAAAGAAGGGGAGAAATCAGTAAGAAGGTGGGGCAAGGGGAGGAAATTCAAGGTGACAGGTGACAGGTAAAAGCAGGAGAGAGGGAGGGGGTGAAGTAAAGAGCTGGGAAGTTGATTGGTGAAAGAGATAAAGAGCTGGAGATGGGGAGAATCTGATAGGGGAGGCTAGAAGACCATGGAAGAAAGGGAAGGGAGACGAACACCAGAGGTGATGGGCGGGTAAAGAGACAAGGTGAAAGGGGGAAAAACAGGAGTGGGGAATGGTGGGGGGGGGGGTCTTCTATCCTCTCCTATCAGATTCTCCCTCCTCTGGCCCTTTATCTCTGTCAATCAACTTACCAACTCTTAAACTTCACCCCTTCCCCCAGTTGCCACCTTGTACTTCTTCCTTCCACCTTCTTACTCTGACTTCCCCCCCTTCCTTTCCAGTCCTGAAGAAGGGTCTCAGCCCGAAACATCCACTGTTGACTCTGTTTCCATAGAAGCTGCTTGGCCTGCTGAGTTTCACCAGCATTTTGTGTGTGTTACTTTGGATCTCCAGTATCTGCAGATTTTCTCTTGTTTGTCACTGTAAGAATGAAGACTGGATAGTCAGATCAACAGTGCTTTGTAGAAGCATTCAGCCCCCAACCCTTGAACACATGTGTATTACAAAGATTTTGATCAACTTAACTGAGAATTTTAATTTGTGAATCACATGCTCATTCCCCCCTCTCCCACCCCTCCACAGTACAACCCCAAAACAGGGCAAGTTACAAAGCATGAAAAACTGAATTGTCAGCAGTTCAAAAATATTCACCACACTTTACTCAGTACTTAGTTGAACCACCTCTTAGCTATTACAGCCAGTAGTCTTCTTGCTAAGTCTCTATTGTCTTTGCACAATGTCATGGAGCAAGATTTGCCCATTCCTCCTTGCAAAATTGCTCAAGCTGTGCCAGGTTAGTTGAGGAGGGAGTGGCAGTGGACAGCAGACTTGAGGTCTTGCCAGAGGTGTTCGATTGGGTTCTGAAAGAGGTAGCGGTAGAGATTGTGGAGGCATTAGTAATGATCTTTCAAGAATCATTGGACTCTGGCATGGTTTTGGAGGACTGGAGAATTGCAAATGTCACTCCACTCTTTAAGAAAGTAGGGAGGCAACAGAAAGGAAATTATAGACCGGTTATCTAGATCTCAGTGGTTGGGAAGATGTTAAGAGCTCGTTAAGGATGATATTATGGAGTACTTGGTGACTCATGACATGATAGGACAAAATCATCATGGTTTCCTTAAGGGAAAATCTTCCCTGACGAACCTGTTGGAATTCCTTGAGGTGATTACAGGTAGGATAGATAAAAGAGATGCAGTGATGTTCTATATTTGGACTTTCAGAAGGCCTTTGAGGTGCCACACATCAGGCTGCTTACCAAGTTAAGAGCCCATGGTATTACAGGAAAGTTACTGGCACGGTTACAGCACTGGCTGATTGGTAGGAGGCAGTGAGTGGGAATAAAAGGTTGGCTGCCAGTGACTAGTGGTGTTCCACAGGGGTTGGTGTTGAGACCACTTCTTTTTATGTTGTATATCAATGATGTTGATGATGGAATAGATGGCTTTGTGCCAAGATTGGTGGAGAGGCATGGTAATGTTGAGGAAACAGGAAGGGTGCAAAAGGACTTGGATTAGGAGAATGGGCAAAAGTGCAAAAGGACTTGGATTAGGAGAAAAGTGGCAAATGAAATGCAAGCAACACACATCAAAGTTGCTGGTGAACGCAGCAGGCCAGGCAGCATCTCTAGGAAGAGGTACAGTCGACGTTTCGGGCCGAGACCCTTCGTCAGGACTAACCGAAGGAAGAGTTACTAAGAGATTTGAAAGTGGGAGGGGGAGGGGGAGATCCAAAATGATAGGAGAAGACAGGAGGGGGAGGGATGGAGCCAAGAGCTGGACAGGTGATTGGCAAAGGGGATATGAGAGGATCATGGGACAGAAGGTCCGGGAAGAAAGACAGGGGGGGGAACCCAGAGGATGGGCAAGGGGTATAGTCAGAGGGACAGAGGGAGAAAAAGGACAGTGAGAGAAAGAATGCGTGTATAAAAATAAATAACACATGGGGTACGAGGGGGAGGTGGGGCATTAGTGGAAGTTAGAGAAGTCGATGCTCATGTCATCAGGTTGGAGACTACCCAGACGGAATATAAGGTGTTGTTCCTCCAACCTGAGTGTGAGTTTCCAGCATCTGCAGAATTCCTGTTGCTTGCGTTTTTAAATGAAATGCAATGCTGGAAAATGCATGGTCATGCATGAAATGAATGTGCAGACTATTTTCTAAATGGGGAGAAAATCCAAAAAGCTCATGGAGGAATGTTCAGCACCTTTGAGGTGGTCTTGTACCCTTCCCCAGATTGGCGCTTCTCTACTGTTATTTCCCTGATTTGCCTTAGTGCTCTGTCTTCATTTTGGTTTGGTCCACTGAAAATCTACCATAGAATTGGACTGTACAGAGAGAGTAGGGTACTTATTCTCACAAATTCATTGTTAACAGGTGACCCCCCAATTCTCTACACTAACAAATTCAATTTGGAGGCAAAGTTATACTGCACCTGAGAAAGTAATTATAAGGTTCGTCCATCATCATCGATGAAGACCTTGACACCATTAGTATTTTTTTTTACGAAGTTGAGCTGCTAGCTCGACACTCAACCCGGCACGGACAGAAGCATGCCCGGGAGCAGCTCGACTAGATTCGAACTCAGGAACTTTTGCTCCTGGAGTCCGGCACTGATGTCACTGCACCACCAGCCGGCTGATGGGGTCGAGACTAGCACTTGATTTGGAGTGAGGGAGAGTTGCACAGCGTCAGCCTCATTTTCTCTTCCTGATTCCCATCTGGATCCAGCGGCAAGACAAGAGTCGAGACGGCTGGAGATGGGACGAGGCACAGTGGATGACCAGGACATCTTTTGTCGCATCCTTTTCAGGGCGGTTTGTCCACCTTTGGTCCCCACCTGGAACTCAGCTCTCACCTATGGCTCCGCATAAATGTTTGCATGCAACAGCGGCCACACCCCAGACAACGGCTTCAATAAGCCGGCTAAACCAGATGAGGGTAGCCGATGGGTCTCAAACCCTCGGTGAGGTAGGGAGTTGTCTATCCCAGCATGTGAAGACAGACTCTGGCGTATGGAGCGGACGAGACCAAAGGAAGGTCCTACGGTTAAGGTGGCGGTCTCTGCAAGCGTCGTGGAGGAAGTAATTACAAAGGGGATGAACACTTTTTCAGTATCAAATTTTAGTTTTTAATCTTGGAATCTTTCTTCTGAATTAACATTATGCACGTTTTGTAGACCAGCTCAAAAATTCCTTCAATATATTTTAAATTTCGAAAATGAGACAGTAAAGTGGGAAAATAGTTGTGTGGGCTGAATACTTTTTCAAGGCAAGATATGTACAGGAAGAATTAAAACCTTTGCTCAGAAGTATGAGGTGCAAAAGAAATTAGCAGAGAAAACTCAGATTTCCTTCATGTTGCTTTTTTTGTATTTTTTGTATTTTTTTTCACGGTAACACGTCGAAGCTGCACCCTCCCTAACATACTGGTAGGGAGAGTTTTATTTGGGTTTTTAGCGCTGGAAATAGTTTCATTCCGACACGTCTCATTAGCGGGGCAGCAGTATGGTTGCATTGTTTATTCCAGGGACCAGCTGCTTGCGCTTATGCCAGCCGGTTTAGCAGGTAGAGCGGCGGACACCCCTGCTGAAATCTGAAGGAAAACACACAGAGGATGCAGGGGGAGATCACAAATTCGAGGAAAGAGGACCGGGTCGAGACAACAGAGACTTATGGAGAACAGGAGGTCGGTGGGTAATAAAATGGACGAGTTCACGGCGCTAGCCAGGCGTCAGAGAACATTTCGGGAGTGCAATGTTATGTGTTTCACTGGAACGGGGCTGCACGAGGATATACCCGATCAAAACTTTTCCATGGACGGCTTCCAGACCGTTCGGGCTGACCGGAAGTGCACTGAGAGCAGTAAGCGTAGAGGAGTTGGGTGCTTACTGTTCTGGTTAACAACGGATGGTGCAATCCGGGTCATGTTACGATCGAGGAACGTGTTTGTAGACCGGATATTGAACTTTTTACTATTGGACTTCGGCCATATTCCACCGAGATACAACACTGGGTTGTTCCTGCCTGTGGCCATTGAAATTGCAGCTCCTCCCGTGGAGGGTCAGCCACCCTGAGCCAATAGGCTGGTCCTGGACTTATTTTCCAACTGGCATAGTTTGCATTTGTTGTTTGATTGTTTGTGGTTTTTGTATTGCTATATTTACGCTCTATTCTTGGTTGGTGCAGCTGTAATGAAACCCACCTTCCCTCGGGATCTATCTATCTACTTTAACAAGCTTTCTTTATTAAGATGACTAAAAGTGGGCAGGGAACAATAAAAACTGCAATCATTTGACTGATGGTGGTGGTGGAGGGAGCAAAAATAATTATAGTAAGCATGTCACCATTTCAAAGGGTTGAAAAAGCGGTTCAAGAAATGTTGCCAAGGTATAATTTCCTTGAACCTCTGTAATAGAACACAATTTACATGCAGATACACCATTAAACTGACCGAAGTTTACGGAACAATTCAGGCAGTTGTAATAAATGCATTTTTGTTTGTTAGCACCAAGTACAAATTCATCGAGCAGAAGTTAAATAAAAACAGCAACTTAACATCACAAATCAGCTGATTCAATCATTCAGAGAATACGAGAATCCACTTTTATTACCTTAGTATACGTGCCTAATAAATTTCCAACCTCACTTGTGAAGTCCCGAGAACATATTTCTAGGTGGAAAATCTTCCCACAGTTTGAGACACAGGCTCCTAATAACTGTAAAAATTATAGAACATAGTTATTTTTAATTTAGACACAAATTATCAGGACATAGTGAATATCTAGAAAGATTTACAAACAAGCATTTGTAAGTTTCAAGGTAGGTATGTAAAAGGACAACACTGATCCTCATGTCAATTTTCTAAATTATTGGAAGGCTGAGTTTGGGAAGATGACACCTGGTAAAGGTAGACTGGTGGCAGATGCAACATCTGACAAATTAAAACTTTTTTTTTTAAACAGAGATTAAAGATTACCTTTCACTGTCACATGCCCATTTCAACATACAGTGAAATGCACCGTTTGCATCAAACATTAAGGATTGCACTGATGAGCCCACAAGTGTCTGCACATTTCCAGTGCAAACATAGCACCAGCCAAAACTCACTAACCCTAACTGTACATTGTTGGAATGTGGGAAGAAACCAGAGTGCCTGAAGGAAACCACACTGTCACGGTACCAACTCCTTAGGAAATGAACCCTGATCTTGCAGCTGGTGTTACAAATCGTTGCACTCGTTGCTACGCTACCATGCAGCAACCCCAAAAGAGTTACCAAGAGTTCTGTGCCAGCATGGGTCCACAATGGTGAAAGGTAATAGGATTAGGGAACATTGGATGAGGAAGGTTACTGAAGGGGAAAAAAAAAGAAAGCTCATAACAAGTGACAACAATCAACCTATCCATTGAGGAATATAGGTGTGGCAGACTTAAGAAAATCAGAAGGGCAAAAAAAAAGGCAACCAAGAACATTGGCAGCAAAATTCATGAGAATTCTGAACTATTTTAAAAATGCAGATACGAGGAAATCTGCAGATGCTGGAAATTCAAGCCACACACACAAAGTGCTGGTGAACGCAGCAGGCCAGGCAGTCCTGACGAAGGGTCCTGGCCCGAAACGTCGACTGTACCTCCTCCTATAGATGCTGCCTGGCCTGCTGCGTTCACCAGCATTTTTTGTGTGTGTTGTTTGAACTATTTTATTAGTTCAGGAGCAAAGGAAACAGAAGTTTTTCTGACAGCCCAGTTGAATTGGGAATGAGAGAAAGGGCACTCACAGGTTCATGAGTGAGATTTAAATGGATTTTCAGGATTTTCCAGTGACCCAATCAAATTGTGATTCATTAGCCAGGGCAAATTAAAATAAGGATGAGCGGAGTAGCTATTGTGAGTGGACCAGTGTTGGAGGGGGAGGCTTTGGCTCATCAGGTTTCGGTGAGAACAGGTTTGGGCGAGGAAAAAATCTGGTAAGTTTCTTCTTCTTTATTCTTCCTCTGTTAGTACATAGAGAGAGCAGTGAGGTGAACTCCAGAGGTTTGCTGGGTTCTTTGTGTCAGGTGTGGGAATTCTGGAAAACCTCCAGCCTCCTGGATAACCACATCTGCACCAGGTGCACCAAGTTGTAGTTCCTCAGAGAACATGTTAAGGGACTGGAGCTGCAGCTCAGTGACCTTTGGTTCACAAGAGAAACTGATAAGGAGATAGATAGGAACTACAGGGAGTTGATCACACCTAAGCTGCAGGAAAAGGGTGCTTGTGTGACTGTCAGGAGAGGAAACGGATATGGGGAGTTGGTGCAAAGTAACCCTGTAGCCATTCCCCCCAATAAGTATACCACTTTAAACACTGTTGGCAGGGAGCACCAACTGGGGGAAGCCACATAGATCAGATCTCTGCCACTGAGGCTCAGAAGGGAAGGGGGAAAGGACTGTAGTAGCGAAAGGGGATTCCATGGTTAGAGAAGTGCACATGAGATTCTGTGGATGAGATAGAGACACTCGGATGGTCTGCTGCCTCCCCGCTGCCGGGGTCAGGGATGTCTCACATCGGGTCTACAGCATTCTAAAAGGGGAGGGAAAGCAGACAGAAGTCTTGGCACATATTGGCACCAATGACACAGGGAAAAGGGAGAAGGTCCTGAAAAGAGAATTTATGGAATTGGGTATAAAGCTGAAAAGCAGGACCTCCAGGGTAGTAATCTCATCAATAAGGGCAAGAATAAGATAATTTGGCAGATAAATTGGCTGGGGTACTGGTGCAGGAGGCAAGGTTAATCATTGAGAGTTCTTCAGGGGAAGGCATGACCTGTACAAAAGGGAAAGTTGCACCTGACCAAGTGCAGCTTGCAGCAGATTTGGGAGCTCATGACCAGTGACCATTCATTTGGGATTGAAGGAAGGCGGGGCAAGTGCAGCGGCCATCTCAGAGAGAACAGAGATAGTGGTTTCAGCAAGGAGAAACTTCAGTCAGAGAAAGCAACAAGGAAAAGCTATACGTTGAGTTTTTATTTAATTCCCTCCCTTCTTTACATTTGCTTAGTTAGGACAGTAGAGATGCCAGGCAGGACAGCAGAATAATCCTCTTGCGGGATATGGGAAGGTAGGGAGACCTCCAGTGTCCCTGACGATTACAACTATGAGAAATGTATCTAGCTGCAGCTTCTAACAATCCATGTTACAGATTTGGAGCTGAACTGGATGAAGTCCAGGTCATTCAGGGGGCTGAAGGGGTGATAAATAGGACATGGAGATAATTACACCCGAGGTGTCGGACACAGATACTGGGTAACAGTCAGGAAAGAGAAAGGGGTTAAGGAGTCCCTGTGGCCATCCCTCTCAACAACAGGTATATCACTTCGGATGATCTAGCAGAGGAAAGTCACAGCAGTCTGTCTCTGTCACTGAATCTGGCTCTGTGATTCAGAAGGGAAAGGGGGTTAGGGAGAAGAGGTATGCTATGGTGATAGGGGATTCGTTAGTTAGGAGAACGAACAGGAGGTTCTGTGGGCTATGAATGAGATTCCCAGGTGCCAGGATACAGGACACCTCAGATAAGAGTTCTCAGCATTCTTCAGTGGGAGGATGAGCAGCCAGACGTTGTGGTCCATGTAGTTACCAATGACAAGGGTAGGACAAGTAATGATGTTCTGCATAGAGAGTCTAGGGAGTTTGGTGCCAGGTTAAGAGCAGGACCTCCAGGGTTGTGATCTCAGGATTGTTACCCATGCCACATGCTAGTGAAGCCTGAAATAGGAAGATTATACAATTTAACACATAGCTAAGTAGTTGGTGTAGGAGGGAGGGCACAAGATACTTGGATCATTAGCCTCTCTTCCAGGGAAGGTGGGACAGTTGACACCTGAACTGGAGGGGGACTAACATCTTAGTGGGAGGGTTTGTTAATGCTGCATGGTGGGGTTTGAAATAGAGTTGTAGGAGGATGGGAACCAAAGTGCCAGATGGGAACCAGTGGAGAGGTTGTAGAGGCAGATGTTGGCAAAACCTCAGTCAGGAATCAAAACATCGAGTATGGTGCAACTAGTGCCCTAAGCTGTATATATTTCAATGAAAGAAGTATTGTAGGAAAGGCAGATGAGTTCAGGGCATGGATCAACACCTGGAATTATGATATTGTAGCCAATAGGGAGACTCGGTTGCAGGAGGGGCAGGACTGCCAGCTCAATATTCTAGGGTTCTGTTGTTTTAGACATGACAGAGTGGGAGAGATTAAAGGAAAAGGGGTGGTGTTACTAGTCAGGGAAAATGTCACAGCAGTGCTCAGCCAGGACAAACTGGAGAACTGACTAGTGAGGTGTTATGGGTGAAACTGAGAAATAGAGGTATGACCACAAGAAAGAGTCATTATAGACCACCCAGTCTTAGAGATTTAGAGGAACAAATTCATAGGGAGATTGCAGACTGCTGTATGAAACATAAATAGGTGATTTTAACTTTCCACATATTGACTGGGACTCCCATACTATCCAAGGACTAGACGGCATAGAGTTTGTCAAATGTGCTCAGGAAAGTTTCCCAAGGAGAGGATGTGCAATATTTGATCTATTAGGAAATGAGGCAGGGCAGGTGACAGAAGTTTGTATTGGGGGACATTTTGCATCTAATGATCATAATGCTATTAGTTTCTTTTTTTTTAATTTTATTTTTATTTGGATAAGGAATTACAAGTATCATGTACCTTTTTCACATGTATAACCTTTTCCATTTTTTTATGTGTATAAAACTATAATTATTTATACATTCTTAAGTACACATTGAGATGATATAAAAAGAAATTAGACACCTAAATAGATAATTATGTACAGTGGAAATTCTAATCTATTAGGCTAAGTAATGTTATTAGTTGTTAAGAAAAATAGTAATAATAGTGGATTAATAATAATTTCCATATATCTCTTCTGGACCATTTCTTCTGGTCCAAAATGTTGTATGTAAACCTATGTAACAACCATTGTAGGTGTTTATATCCTAACTTGTTCATGCTTGCTCCTGCCCCCAAACATAATTTCCCAATCCCTATGTACTTATTTACTTAATTTTATCATTTTTTATCCCTTTCCCAAATCTTTTCCTTTACTTGTATTAATTCTATTTTCCAAAAAAAACCAAAAACAGTAAACATTTAGACCAAGGGTGCTTACATTAGCAATATTACTGTGTTGATGAGAAGAGCAGTATAAATCATTAGGAGAGTCATCTAAAGTCTGCTCGCATTGGGGTTATATATTCAATCCATTTATTCCAGATTTGATAAAATTTTTCTTTTTGAACTCTCAGGGAGTAAGTCAACTTTTCCATTTTAAATATTTCCGAGATAATTTCGTGCCAATCTTCTAATGTAGATGGTATTGGATTTAGCCACTTTCTAGTGACTGATTTCTTACTTGCCACTAAAAGGGCCTGCAGCAACTTTATATCTTCCTTCTGTTCAAGAAACAATACATGCCCCAAATAGAGCGTCTCAAAGTTTAGAGGTATCTGGGTCTTAAGTACCTTAATGTTCTATGAATACCTTCCCAATATTAACTTAATTTAGGGCAATCCCAGAAAATATGGAAATGATTTACCCCCTTGGAGCCACACCTTCTCCAACACGTCACGTTTGTATCTTTATATTTTTCCTGATATGGGGTCTTGAAGTATCTTATAATATTTTTCCCACAATGTTCTCTCCAAGTCAAAGAATTAGTCAAAGAATTATTCAAAGACCACTGAAAGCTGCATATTTGCCCCCAAGCCTCCTCTGAAAGTACCAACCCCGCTTCTTTCTCCACTTCTCTTTAATATACAATGTGTTTACATTTTTAGCATGGGAGAGTGCATTATATAATCGAGAAACTAATTTACTAGGTATTGAACTGCAAGCCGAATTCAGAATCTTGAAAAATTCTAATTCTACTGTTGATAGGTCTGTATATCTACAACTCTGGTTAACATAGTTTCGTACTTGAAGGTACCTAAAAAAGTCATTATGTTCTAGGCCATGTTTGTCCTGCAGGATTTGGAAACTTTGTAATACTCTTTTATGTATAAATGAGAGGTAGGTTGTAAGACCCTTCTTTATCCATAGTTCAAATCTTCTATCTCCTCTGCTGGGAAGGAATTCTGTATCATATGCACACCATCTGAAGAGTTTTAACATGTTATTAATTCCACATAAATTAACCACCTTCTGCCATACATTTAATGTAAGATTTATCCAACTGTTTTTAAATTTTTCCAATTGGGCAATGCTGTTAGTTTCAAAGTAAATACAGATAAAGATATGTCTGGTCCATAGGTTAAGAGTACAAATTAGAGAAAGGACAATTTTGATGGTATCAGAAATGAAGTAGCAAGTGTGGATTAGGATAGGCTATTTTCTGGCAAAGCAGTACTTGGTAAGTGGGAGGTGTGGAAACTTATTTATAACCCTGAAGTCTATGAACTTGTAACTTTTGTAAAACATAACGTGACAAAATGAAGTCTAAGAGATCCCAAGGTACTTTACTGGTTTGCACTGGAAAACTTTTAAATGTCTATATATTTTTTTGGGAGGAAGTGTTTTTTTAAAAATGAGAAGATATGTTTTATTGCCAGAGAAGATGTTTTGACAACAGAAGAAAACAGGATAGGGCTTCAAAAGAGCAAATGAGATAAGATAAAGATAATAAAGAATGTAAATGTAGCATCCCAATTACTGTTCACTTGTAAAGAAAGTATAAGTGTTTCGTTGGAACACAAGATCAGACACTGTTCTCCAGCATATTGTTTGGAGGTAGCTTCTCCTTGCAAGTAAAATAATAAATGTGCTAATAATTTGATCCATTCTGCGTTTGTTACTTTATGTTAGAAGATCTAGCTGAATGGTACATGACAGAGGCCTTCAAAAGAGAGTACAAAGCTTGTAAGTGCCTGTCAAAATAAGGGGTAAAAATAACAAATGTAGGGAACCTTTGTTTTAAAGAGATAGAGGCCCTGATTAAGACAGAAAAAAAAAAGGAGTTGCATAGCTCGTATACGGAGGTGCATAGGTAGGAACAAGGTGCTTATGGAGTACAAGAAATGCAAGCGAACACAAGAAAGGAATCAGTAGGGCTAAAAGAAGGCATGAGGATGCCCTACCAGACAAGGTGAAGGAGAATCCTAAAGGATTCTACAGATATGTTAGGAGCAAAAAGTTTGCAAGGAGCAAAATTGATCCTCTGGAAGACAAGAATGGTAATTCATGTTTGGAGCCAAAACAAACAGGGGATATCTTAAATACTTTTTTTACATTTGCATTTACTCAGGAGAAGGGACACAGAGTCTACAGAAGTGAGGCAAAATAATAGCATGAACTTCATAGACCCTGTACAGATTACAGAGGAGGGTGAGGAGGTGCTGCTATCCTGAGGTAAATCAGGGTGGATAAATCCCCAGGATCTGTCAAAAGGGTAACAAATACAGGACAGAGGGTGTTACAATTAAATACACACAGTATGTGAGAAAAGGTAGTGATCTTGTAATGCAGTTAGAGATTGGCAGGTATATCGTTATGACATTGACAGGTATGTCACTGAGTCGTGGCTGAAAGAAAATCATAGTTGAGAGCTGAACATCAAAGAATATACATTGTCTCAAAAGAACAGGCAGGTAGGCAAAGATGATGGTACGGCTCTGTTGGTAAATGAAATCAGGTCCTTAAAAAGTAGTGACATAAGATCAGAAGATGTAGAATAATAGTGGGCAGAGTCAAGGAACTGCAAGGGTAAAATAACCCTGATGGGAATTATAAGCAGGCCTCCGAACTGTAGCCAGGATGCAATTTGTACCCTAAACAGGAAATAGAAAATGCATGTTACGATAGTTCAATATACAGGTAGACTGGAAAAAATCAGGTTGGTACTGCATCCCAAAAGGGAGACTTTGAGAATGCTTATCAGATGGCTTTTTAGAGCAGCTTGAGTCCACTAAGGGCTCAGCTATCCTAGACTGGGTGTTGGGTAATGAACCACGTGTCCTGTCTGGCAGTGGAATGCTCCTCCTGTAGGATGTGGGAATTCATGGAACCTGATAGTCACCAGGAAGACCACACCTGCGGGAAGTGCAGCAACTCCAGCTCATGAAAGACCACATTAAGAAGCTGGAGTTGGATGAACATAGGTTCATCCGGGAGGCAGAGCAATTGATAGATTCGACTTTACACCCAGAGTGCAGAATTCAGGAGTAGATGGGTGAATACAAAGAGAATTAAAGGGAGAAGGAAGTCAGTGCAGGGTCCCTCTGTGGCCATTCCCCTCAGCAACAGGTAGAAGTGTGAGGTGGTACACTTTGGAAGGACAAACTCCAAGGCAGAGTACAAAGTAAATGGCAGGATACTTGGTAGAGTGGAGGAGCAGAGGGATCTGGGGGTATATGTCCACAGATCCCTGAAAGTTGCCTCACAGGTGGATAGGGTAGTTAAGAAAGCTTATGGGGTGTTAGCTTTCATAAGTTGAGGGATAGAGTTTAAAACGTCGTGAGGTAATGATGCAGCTCTATAAAACTCTGGTTAGGCCTCACTTGGAGCACTGTGCCCAGTTCTGGTCACCTCACTATAGGAAGGATGTGGAAGCATTGGAAAGGGTACAGAGGAGATTTACCAGGATGCTGCCTGGTTTAGAGAGCATGCATTACAATCAGAGATTAAGGGAGCTAGGGCTTTACTCTTTGGAGAGAAGGAGGATGAGAGGAGACATGATAGAGCTATACAAGATATTAAGAGGAATAAATAGATAGATATCAAGTGCCTCTTCCCCAGGGCACCACTGCTCAGTACAAGAGGACATGGCTTTAAGGCAAGGGATGGGAAGTTCAAGGGGGATATCAGAGGAAGGTTTTTTTTTAACTCAGAGAGTGGTTGATGCATGGAATGCACTGCCCGAGTCAGTGGTGCAGGCAGACACACTAGTAAAATTTAAGAGACTGCTAGACAGGTATATGGAGGAATTTAAGGTGGGGGATTATACGGGAGGTAGGGTTTAAGGGTCGGCACAACATTGTGGGCCAACATTGTGTCTATACCCCTTCGGATACTGCTGAGGGGGATGACCTATCTGGGCAAGGCAGCAGTAGCCAGACTAATAGCACTGTGGTCAGCTCTGAGCCTCAGAAGGGTAGGTGAAGTTGGGCGAAGTAATAGTCATAGGGCACTTGATAATTAGGGGGACAGATAGGTGATCCTGTGACAGCAAAAAGAGACGCCAGGATAGTGTGTTGCTTCCCGGGTGCTAGGGTCCCAGGACGTCTCTGAGTGGTTGCAGAATATTCTTGAAGGGGAGGGTGAGCAGCCAGAGGTCATGGTACATGTTGGTACCAATGACAGATGCAGAGGTCCTGCGCAGTAAATTTAGGGAGTTAGGCAGGAGGCTGAGGAGCAGGACCTCCAAGGTGGTAATCTCCAAATTACTCCTGGTGCCATGAGCTACTGAAGGTCAGAACAGGAAAGTAGCGCAGATGAATGAGTGGCTGAGGAGATCGTGCAGGGGTCAGAGTTTCAAATTCTTGGATCATTGGAATCTTTTTTGGGGGAGGGGTGAGCTGTACAAGTGGGACGTGTTGCACCTGAACT
This sequence comes from Mobula birostris, assembly GCF_030028105.1. Classification (NCBI taxonomy): domain Eukaryota; kingdom Metazoa; phylum Chordata; class Chondrichthyes; order Myliobatiformes; family Myliobatidae; genus Mobula; species Mobula birostris. The sequence continues at coordinate 102,867,218 of NC_092375.1, read as the reverse complement.
GGAGGGGAACCAATATCCTGGGAGGGAGGGATAGTGAATGCTATTGGGGAGGGTTTAAACTAGATTTGCAAGGGGGTGGGAACCAAAGTGAAGAGGCAGAGGATGGGGAGGTTGGTGCACAAGTAGAAGACCCTGAATTACACTCTGACTTCGGTTCTTTGTGAGGATGGGACCTGCTCTCAAGGCCCCACGACCAGCTGCTTTTTGATAACCCAAGAACGCAGCCTAGAAGACGAGCGCTCCTTCAGGGTTCTGGGATTTCATGGCTCTAGGGACGTGCTGATTCAAGGCTGGTGCTCCTGACTGAAACGTCGCAGGAGAATACGGAACATCGGGAGTAATGGGTTAGCTGCCGGGAAGCTGCGCCTGTATGGTGCCAACTCTCTTGGTGCAGAGCCTGGAAAAAGCAACAGACTTTTAACATCATAATTCAGTGAGTTGTTAGTTACGTCTCCACTCTTGCTGTGAAACAGGGACACCTCTTTTTCCCTTAATAGGGAGAGAGAGCCTGTGGTATGTCAAATTACTGGGTGAACGAGTGGTTTTTGGGGTATTGCAAGTCTGTGTCTTTATTGACGCTTTGTTGCATGCTCGAGTGCTCGGTGGAGGGTCCTAATGCGTTTTTGTTGTTGGGGTGGGGGAAGGGTCATTGCCTTGCTGCTACTTGTGCATAGGAGGGGGAGTGGGGGGGGCTTTTGGGTTCTAATGTTTTAACTATCACTCATTCTTTGGGGCACTCCTCTGTTTTCGTGGATGTCTGCGAAGAAATGGAATTTCAGGATGTGCAGTGGCAAGCAAAAGTTTGGGCACCTCGGTCAAAATTTTTGTTACTGTAAATAGCTAAGCTAGTAAAAGATGACCTGATTTCCAAAAGGCATAAAGTTAAAGATGACACATTTCTTTAATATTTTAGCAAGAAAACTTTATTATTTCCATCTTTTACAGTTTCAACAAAAAAGGAAAAGGGCCTGAAGCAAAAATTTGGGCACCCTGCATGGCAGTACTTAGTAACACTCCCTTTGGCAAGTACCACAGCTTATAAACGCTTTCTGTAGCCAGCTAAGAGTCTTTCAATTCTTGTTTGGTGGATTTTCACCCATTCTTCCTTGCAAAAGGCTTCTAGTTCTGTGAGATTCTTGGACTGTCTTGCATGCACTGCTCTTTTGAGGTCTAGCCACAGGTTTTCGATGATGTTTAGGTCAGGGGACTGTGAGGGCCATGGCAAAACCTTCAGCTTCTGCCTCTTGAGGTAGTCTATTGTGGATTTTGAGGTGTGTTTAGGTTCATTATCCTGTTGTAGAAGCCATCCTCTTTTCATCTTCAGCTTTTTCACAGACAGTGTGATTTTGCTTCCAGAATTTGCTGGTATTTAATTGAATTCATTCTTCCCTCTACCAGCAAGTGTTCCCCGTGCCACAGGCTGCAACACAAGCCCAAAGCATGATTGATCCACCCCTGTGCTTAACAGTTGGAGGGGGGTTCTTTTCATGAAATTCTGCACCCTTTTTTCTACAAACATACCTTTGCTCATTGCGGCCAAAAAGTTCTATTCAGAAGGTTCAAAGGAACATCCAAAGAAGCCTGATGCATTTTGGAAACAAGTCCTGTGGACTGATGAAGTTAAAATAGAACTTTTTGGCCACAATGAGCAAAGGTATGTTTGGAGAAAAAAGGGTGCAGAATTTCATGAAAAGAACACCTCTCTAAATGTTAAGCATGGGGTGGATCGATCATGCTTTGGGCTTGTGTTGCAGCCAGTGGCACGGGGAACATTTACTGGTAGAGCGAAGAAGGAATTCAATTAAATACCAGCAAATTCTGGAAGCAAAGATCACACTGTCTGTGAAAAAGCCGAAGATGAAAAGAGGATGGTTTCTACAATAGGATAATGATCCTGAACACACCTCAAAATCCACAATGGTCTACCTCGAGAGACGCAAGCTGAAGGTCTTGCCATGGCCCTCACAGTCCCCTGACCTAAACATCATCGAAAATCTGTGGATAGACCTCAAAAGAGCAGTGCATGCAAGACAGTCCAAGAATCTCACAGAACTAGAAGCCTTTTGCAAGGAAGAATGGGCGAAAATCCCTCAAACAAGAATTAAAAGACTCTTAGCTGGCTACAGAAAGTGTTTACAAGCTGTGAAACTTGCCAAAGGGGGTGTTACTAAGTACTTCCATGCAGGGTACCCAAACTTTCGCTTCAGCCCTTTTCCTTTTTTGTTATTTTGAAACTGTAAAAAATGGAAATAAAAAGTTTTCTTGCTTAATATATTAAATAAATGTGTCATCTTTAACTTTATGCCTTTTGGAAATCAGTTCATCTTTTATTCACTTAGCTATTCACAGTAGCAGAAATTTTGACCGGGGTGCCCAAACTTTTGCATGCCACTGTATATTATATACATTTCTCTGACATTAAATGCACCTGTTGAAACCATCTACTTAGAGCAAGGGGTTTAGATGGGGTGGAGTTTGTAGGCATGTTCAGGAAGGCTTCCTGACACAATATGTAGATAAGCCTACTAGAGGAGAGGCTGTATTTGATCTGGTATTGGGAAATGAACCTGGTCAGGTGTCAGATCTCTCAGTGCAAGAGCATCTTGGAGGTGGTGATCACAACTATCTCCTTTACCATAGCGCTGGAGAGGGATAGGAGCAGACAATTTGGGAAAACATTTAATTGGGGTAGGGGGAAATATGATGCTATCAGGCAGGAACTTGGGAACATAAATTGGGAGATGTTCTCAGGGAAATGTGGCAAACGTAAGGGAACATTTGCATGGTGGTCTGCATAGGTATGTTCCACTGACACATGGAAAGGATGGTAGGGTAAAAGAACCATGGTGTACAAAGGATGTAGAAAATCTAGCTAAGAAGAGAAAAGTAGGTACTGTTAGAGCTCTAGAAAATTACAATTGCACCAGGAAGGAGCTCAAGAATGAAATTAGGAGCTAGAAGGGGCCATGAGAAGGCCATGGTGAGCAGGATTAAGAAAAACCCCAAGTATGTGAAGAGCAAGAGGATGAGCCATGAGAGAATAAGACCATTCAGGTGTGATACTGGAAATGTGTGCATGGAGCCGGAGGAGGTAGCAGAAGTATTTAATGAATAATTTGCTTCAGTATTCACAAGTGAAAAGGACCATGGCAATTGTGGGGATGACTTACAGCAGACTGAAACACTTGAGCATATAGACATTAAGAAAGAGGATGTGCTGGAACTTTTGAAAGGTATTAAGTTAGTTAAGTCACCAGGATCAGACGGGATATACCCCAGGCTACTGAGGGAAGCAAGGAGATTGCTGAGCCTCTGGTGATGATCTTTGTATCATCAATAGGGACAGGAGAAGTAACAGAGGATTGGAAGGTTGCAAGTGTTGTTCCCTTGTTCAAGAAAGGGAGTAGAGATAACCCAGGAAATTATAGACCAATGAGTCTTATTTCAGTGGTGGGCAAGATGTTGGAAAAGATTCTGAGAGGCAGAATTTAGGACCACTTGGAGAGACAAAAATCTAGTCAGCATGGCTTTGTCAAGGGCAGGTCATGCCCTATAAACCTGATTGAATTCTTTGAACATATAAAACACATTGATGAAGGTAGAGCAGTGGATGTAGTGTATATGGATTTCAGTAAGGCATTTGATAAGGTTCCCCATGCGAGGCTCATTCAGAAAGTAATGAGGCATGGGATCTAAAGAGACCTAACTTTGTGGATCCAGAATTGGCTTGCCCACAGAAAGCAAAGAATGGTTGTAGATGGTTTATATTCTGCATGGAGAATGGTGACCAGTGGTGTTCCGCAAGGATCTGTTCTGGCACCCCTCCTTGATTTTCATAAGTGTCCTAGATGAGGAAGTAGAAGGTTGGGTTATTAAGTTTGTTGATGACACAAAAGTTGGGGATAATATGGAAGGTTGTCAGAGGTTACAGCAGGACATCAATGGAATGCAGAACTGGGCTGAGAAGTAGCAGATGGAGTTCAACTCAGTTAAGTATGAAGTAGTTCATTTGGTTTGTCAAATTTGAAGACAGAATATAATACTTATGGTAAGACTCTTAGCAGTGTGGAGGATCAGTGAGATCTTGGGGTCTGTGTCCAAAGGACACTCAAAGCTGCTGCGCAGGTTGACTGTGTGGTTAAGAAGGTGTATGGTGTGTTGGCCTTTATCAGTCATGGGATTGGGTTCAAGAGCTGTGAGGTAATGTTACAGCTATACAAGACCTTAGTTAGACCCCAATTTGAGTACAGTGTTCAGTTCTGGTCACCTCACTACAGGAAGGATGTGGATACCATACAGAGAGTACAAAGGAGATTTACAAAGATGTTGCCTGGATTGGATAGCATGCCTTCTGAGAATAGGTTGAGGAAACTTGGCCTTTTCTCCTTGGCGGAGGATGAGAGGTGTATAAGATGATGGCAGGCATTGTTCGTGTGGATACCCAGAGGCATTTCCCCCTAGGGCTGAAATGGCAACACGAGGAGAAATAGTTGTAAGGTGCTAGGAAGAAGGTACAAGGGGAATGTCAGAGGCATGTTTTTCCACACAGAGAGTGCTGGGTGCGTGGAATGTACTGCCACCGACGATGGTGGAGGCGGATACAAAAGGGTCTTTTGAAGAGACTCTTAGATAGGTACACAGAGCTTAGAAAAATAGAGGGTTATGCAGTAAGGAAATTCTAGGCAGTTTCTAGAGTAGGTTACATAGTCTGCACAACATTGTGGGCCGAAGGGCCTGTAATGTGCTGTAGATTTCTATGTTCTATGAACAGGATTGGATTAGGGAGCTTAAAGTAAAGGAACCCTTTGGGATCAGTGGTGATAATATGATAGAATTCAATTTGAGAAGCTAAATTCAGATGTATCAGTATTACAGTAGAGTAAAGGAAATTACAGAGGGATAACAGAGGAGCTAGCTAAAGTTGATTGGAAGGGGGCACTAGCAGGGATGCTGGCAGAACAGCAATGGCTGGAGTTTCTGGGAGCAACTTGGAATGCACAGGATAGAGACACCCCAAGTAGTATTCTAAAGGCAGGAAGACAACTGTGGTTGACACTAGCAGTATGCCAGAAGTTCGAAAGTGTCAGATAGACAGTTGTTCTTACTCAGGAGAAGATACTTGGGAAGCCAAAAGGTCTGAAGGTAGATGTTAGAGTGAGTTTTTTGGGTAGATGATTCGTTTACACTTAAATGACTTTGGCCACCAGACTTCTATTTGACAAAGTACTGTGGATTGAGTCCTCAACAATGCGCTTCCTAAAAAGATGTGAATACCAGATGCTTCTAGCGCTGTAGTTTGACTAGATGCTGTAGTTTCGAAGACAGTATTATCTATACATTATAAATATTAATTGTTTTCTATGTTAGCATGTAAAATGCCAAATAAACGTATTGTGGATTTAATTGCATTCCTAAAGGCTGTGGATACCAACCCAGACATGTTGGCATCGGAAGGAAAGGGATGAAGTTAGAAGGTGTGATGTTTGTCTGTAGCTTCAAAAGGAAGCATTGTCTATAGCTTTTTAAGTAGCAATTGCCTTTGTGTTTAGCATATAAATATTGAGCCCACATTGGGCTAGCAGACCTTTCTACCGAAAGCGTCTCCATCCGTATGATGCCTGCTTGTTTTGTCAAATAAAGAAGCTGCTTTGTATCTACCAGTGACTCTGTCTCTCCGGTGATTTCACCCACGCTACAACATTTGGTGTCAGGAGTGGGATACTTCGTGACCCGTCGAATGGCCAGCATTCCTAGGAGTCTAAGTTGGTGAGTATTTTTCTAAAATAACACTCACACTTGGATCTGTTCGGTCAGTGGTGCACAGGAACGAAGTATCACGAACGTGGAGAGCTGAACTGGTAGATGTAAAAGTAGTGTGTGCGTGTGCATGTGTGTTTATGTAAGTGAGGAACCTTTGCATATTAACTTGGTGAGACTTGGACCACCAGTTGCGAAAGGTGGTAACCAATGGTACGGCTCGAGACACCAGAGTAGGGGCGTGTATACTCGTTCGGGGAGCTGCATTTTAGTGTATGTGTTTGCAAGTGTGATGCAAGGGAATACAGCAGGCATCATGAGTTCAGGTACTCAAAAGTGGCAGATTGTGGAGTACATACTCTGCGGTTTTAACTATGTGTTGTTTAACTGGTACCCATCTTTTATATTTTGCATAGTGTGGGAATTAGTGTGGGGATATCTCAGGGGGAGGCTTTACCCAGAGAGATCAACCAGAATGGCACCTATTGAAGTCAGGCAACATCAGGTTGAGAACCCTGATGATCCGAGCCAGCCCTTGACCTTGATTACGACTATTCATAAGCCCTTAACCCCCGGGGAGAAACAGAGCATTTTGTCCGAGTTGCCCTCACTTAAAGTCACCTGTGGGAATTCAGAATTCTGGCGCAAGCTCGAGGAAATGTTGAAATTCACCAGATGCAACTTAAAGATATACACATGTTAGTGAAAGCCAAGTGCCCGAGGAATATGTGGGACAGGATGGCCCAGGGTGTGCGGGATGGTACGTGGGCAACTACTGAGAGCGCCAGTAATGAAGAAGGATATTGCTCTTTTAAAGGGGAAGTGAGGCAGTGGCTGGGGGGAGGCAAGAGTAGCTGGGGAACGATAATGGCAGTGATTCAAAAAGCTGACGAGATAGCCATGGATTACACAGAACGTAAATATCGAGCATACGAGGAGTATTCTGGGTTGGATAATCCAGGGAGGGATGACCCAGTTTTCCTAAAAATGCTGAAGGAAGGCCTGAGCTCAGCCCACCAGGACATTTTAGATTTAAGCATAATGGTAGGGTCCACCTACTCTGCGATAGTTTCATGGGCCAGTGAGAGAGACCAAAGAAAAGGCAAGAGAAATCGTAAAGTGGGTGTAGCGGATGCAGCTGCTGTGATGTCCTGGAGAGTTTGTTTTGCTTGCCAGCAGCCAGGGCACCTAGCAAAGGACTGCCGTACCAGGTATAAGACAGTGAAAGAGTTGATATGCCACAGCTGTGGCCTAGCAGGACATGACATGGCTGGAGACAGTGTCCAAAAGGGAGGAGGAAAACCCAGGCGAAGGTCACGGGAGACACCCAGTCACTCATCCCATCATACCCAGTCTGATTGAGAATCAGATCAAAGAGCTAGTAACAGCGCCTCTTAAGGCAGAAAAAGATGTGGCAGCCAGCTCCACTGCCAGCGCTGGTGACTCACGGATGTACATAACGGCATTGTTAGGGGGACGGCAATGCAATACGTTAGTGGACACAGGGGCATCAGTATCGATAACAGATTTATCCTTACCAACAACCGGACAGGCCAGTTACATCAGGGGTGCAGGAGGGAAAACAGTAAAAGCAGAAAGAAGCAAGAAGCAAACACTAGAAATCGGGGCAATGCAGCTTCCAGTATATTTCTGGGTATGTCCAAATAACGAGGGCACCATCCTTGGAATAGACATCCTACGGGAAGCAGGAGCTGTTATAGATTCGGGAAAGGGAGAAATAATACGGACGAGTCAGGGGCAGCGAACGCATACAACCAACAGAATACACAACCTGCCTAGCATAGTCGCAGCTGCCCCGATCATCAGAGACTGCAGCTCGGATGGGGCCTATGGGTTACATTGTCAGCAGTTCCCAGCAGTGTGGGCTACACACAAGCAAGATTGTGGTCGAGTAAAGATAAACCCAGTTAAAATAGAGGAGGGTCTGTATAAACCCCTCAAGCAGGACCTTATACAAACTGACACACTGACTGCTGTTCAGGGTATAGCAAAGGAACAAAAACACCAGGGGATACTCAGAGAGACTGTGGCCACTCCAGAACATAAAGATTTCCCAGTTCTTCTTAGGGCAGACATTACTGCGAATAAGGCAAGAGAGGAACAAGAGGCAATTGCAAGTGTGCAGGAGGAAATGACAGAAGCCAGCTTAGTAAAATTATATGAAGAGGTAGAGGCAGAAGAGAAGGAAAAATAGAGGAGAAAAGGAGCAAAGGAGGGATCAGATGGGTGCTGGACAGATGGGGAGGAAAGAGTCGCGGTGGCCCCACCCTGTATTAGACAGATAAAGTTATATCATGGGGGAATGCATCAGGAAGGCAGAGCATGATCACAATCCTCTGGAAGGACTGGTGGTGGCCAGGGATGGGCAGGGATGTTGAGAAATTCTGCCACTGTTGTATCATTTGTGCCCAGCATAACCCTGGTAAGGGCAGAAAGCTACAGCTGACAGATCAGCCTTGGCCAAGGGGACCCTGGGAGAACATCCAGACAGACTTCACAGGGCCCCTGCCAAAAAGCAGGGGGAAAAGTTACTGTCTGGTAATTATGGATCACTTCACTCAGTGGGTAGAGGCTTTCCCAACAAAGGACTGCACCACCCACACCACTGCATGGATCCTAGCTCAGGGAATCCTCCCAGGGCGGGGAACCCCAGTTCAGGTGGATTCAGATCAGGGAGCACATTTCACGGGGAAAGTGATGAAGGAAATATGCCAACAGCTAAGGATTCCACAACGATTCCACGTACCCTACCACCCCCAGAGTTCAGGGATGGTAGAAAGGATGAACCGAACAATCAAGAATGCGTTAGCCAAAGCTATAGCTGAGACAGGGAAGACATGGGTGGATGAATTACCAGGAATCCTGATGAGATTGCATGCAACCCCGAACCACACGTTGGGTCTCAGCCCCTACGAATTATTGATGGGGCGAGCAATGCGACTTCCTTATGGGGTAATTGCGGGTTGTGGGAAGCCTGGGCCTTACAGGGATAGAATGACACAACATGTGGAAGACCTTTGTATCAAATTTAAAGTGTTGAAGCAAATTGCTGCTCAGAGAGAGCCAGGGGGAAAGGGGATAGTCCTTCCAAAGCCCGGTGACCAAGTTATGGTGAGGGTGCTGCCAGAAAGGCCGGGGTTTGCCCCCAGGTGGATAGGACCACAGACGGTACTCGTAACCAATGATACGTGTGTCTGTGTACAGACTCGGCGAGGCAGCCAGTGGAAACACTGGACTCAGGTTAAAGCATACGACTCACCCTCTTGTTGCTCCCACAGACAGAGTGGGGAACCGAGTGTTCCCAGTAACCATGTAATCACAGAGAATCTAAGAGAGTAACACCAGCCAGCCATGCCAGACCTGACCACAACTGATGAAAACATACCCAGAGGAAAAGCAAAGGAAGAAAACACTGACAGTGTAGCAGAAGACACCAAGAGCATGTTAGAAAACCATGAATAGCCTGTGATGGTGCGATGATGATGGTACTCTGTAAAGAAGGCTGGTTGCTGAAGGTAGATGATAAATTTTATAGCATAGTATATAGAAATCTATTGGGAAATAGACAGGGAGGGATTTTTGAGTTAAAGCAGAGACGGCAAGTTCCACCACTTCGATGGCATTTCAGACTGCACACGGCATCTGAAAGCAGTCACCCCCAGTCTGAGGAGCTGGGCCCTTTTCAGCAGTTGGGCCAGTGATCGACCGAACAGTTCGGAAGGGAGTGCCACAAGGGAGAGGTCCTTGCAGACATTTACGTAGAGGCCACCCCAACCCTTCTTGTACATTGATGAGAGCGCCTGTGGGTGCTCCTGGAAGGAGAGTTTCAGCGACCAGAGGATAAAGGGCTGAAGACAAAATAATGTAATTAAGCTGCAGTCAGCCTGTAGGGAAAGAGCAGGCACACCAAAGGAGCCGCATTTCCTAAATACTTAGAACAGCCTCTCTGCTTAACACTTGGTAGGTAGCGATTAGATAATGCTAGGATAGATACGAGGTACATAAAGTTGGGGGGGAATTTTGAGACAGGGCATTTTTGTGGCCTTATTTGAGCAGATCCTCCTAGGTTGGCCTTTCCTGATACAAATTTAATTTTTGTCCAGGAGGGCCAAGAGGAGGAACTGTTAGAGTGAGTTTTTTTGGGTAGATGATTCGCTTACACTTAAATGACTTTGGCCACCAGACTTCTATTTGACAAAGTACTGTGGATTGAACCACAACAATGCGCTTCCTAAAAAGGTGCGAATACCAGATGCTTCTGGCGCTGTAGTTTGACTAGATGCTGCAGTTTCGAAGACAGTGTTATCTATACATTATAAATATTAATTGCCTTCTATGTTAGCACATAAAATGCCAAATAAATGTATTGTGTATTTAATTGCATTCCTAAAGGCTGTGGATACCAACCCAGACATGCTGGCATCGGAAGGAAAGGTTGAAGTTAGAAGGTGTGACGTTTGTATGTAGCTTCAAAAGGAAGCATTGTCTCTAACTTTTTAAGTAGCGATTGTCTTTTTGTTTAGCATATAAATATCGAGCCCACATTGGGCTAGCAGACCTTTCTACCGAAAGCGTCCCTGTCCGTATGATGCCTGCTTGTTGTGTTGAATAAAGAAAAGCTGCTTTGTATCTACCAGTGGCTCTGTCTCTCTGGTAATTTCATCCACGCTACAACAGTAGATAGGTCACCTGGACCAGATGGACTACACCCAAGGGTTCTGAAAGAGGTAGCTGAAGAGATTGTGTAAGCATTAATTATAATTCAAGAGTCAGTAGATTCTGGCATGGTTCTAGAGGACTGGAAAATTGCAAATGTCACTCCACCTTTTACGAAGGGAGGGAGACAGAAGAAGGAAAATTACAGCCCGACCTCAGCGGCTGGGAAGATGTGGAGTCTATTGTTAAGTATGAGGTTTTGGGGTACTTAGAGATACATGATAAAATGGGCCAAAGTCAGCATGGTTTCCTCAAGGGAAAATCTTGCCTGATAAATCTACTGGAATTCTTTGAGGAAATAACAAGCTGGATAGACAAAGAGTCAGTGGATATTCTGTGCTTGGATTTTCAAATGGCCTTTGACAAGGTGCCACACATACAAGGCTACCTGGCAAGATAAAAGCCCATGGTATTACAAGAAAGGTAAGAGCACTGATAGAGCATTGGCAGGAAACAAAGAATGGAAGTAAAGGGAACCTTTTCTGATTGGCTGCCAGTGACTTGTGATATTCCACAGGGATCGGTTTTGGGACCGTTTCTTTTTACATTACGCGTAAATTATTTGGATGATGGAATTGATGGCTTTGTGGCCAAGTTTGTGAACAATATGAAGATAGGTGGAGCAGCAGGTAACATTGAGGAAGCAGGGAGTCTGCAGAAGGACTTAAGCAGATCAGGAGAATGTGCAAAGAAGTTCGCAGATGGAATACTGTGTTAGGAAGTTTATGGTCATGCACTTTGTTAGAAGGAATAAAAGCAGACTATTTTCTAAACTGAGAGAAAATTCAAATATCAGAGGAGCAAAGAGATTTGGGAGTCCTTGTGCAGGATTCTGTAAAGGTACACTTACAGGTTGAGTTGGTGGTAAGGAAAGTAAATTCGATGTTAGCACTCATTTTGAGAGGACTAGAATATAAAACCAAGAATGCATATTGTACCTTTAAGGCACTGCTGAGGTCTCACTTGGAGTATTGTGAGCAGTTCTAGGACCATTTGTCTCAGAAAGGATGTGCTGACATTGGAAAGGATTTAATGAAGGTTCACAAAAATGATTCTGGGATTGAAAGGCTCATCTTGAGGAGCATTTGATGGCTCTGGGCCAGTCCTCACTGGAATTTAGAGAAATGAGGGGGATCTCATCGATACCTATTGAATGTTGAAAGGCCTACATAGACTGGATATGGAGATGATGGTTCCTATATTGAGGAAGTCGTGGACCAGAGAGCACAACCTCAGAATAGAGGGATGCCCAGTTAGAACAGAGGAGGAGGAGGAATTTCTTTAACAAGGGGGTGGTGAATGTGTGATATTCACTGCCACAATCTGTTGTGGAGGCTAGGTCTTTGACTGTACTTAAGATGGAGCTTGATAGAGTCTTAATAAGTCAGGGCATGAAAGGTTATGGGGAGAAGGCTGGAGAATGGGGTTGAGAGGAAAATGGATCAACCATGATCAAATGGCAGAGCAGATTCGATAGACTAAATGGCCTATTTCTCCTTCAACATGTAATGGTCCGTACCCTTGAGGAGCAAAGGAATAATTTGTGTTTATAATCACTTATGTCTATAATCTATAAAGGGGAAAACAAGTTGATGTAGCTTAGTCATAAATAAATATTTCTCATTTGTTTTCACCAAGGATGGGGAGAATAGAGTTCAGATATAACATACCGACGGTCTAGAGCATTTCAATATTAAAAAGGAAGCATGTGGTGTTTTGGAACGGACAAGGGTGGATAATCTCTAGGGCCAGATGGGAAACAAATGAGGAGATTGCTGGGGCCTTGACTGATAGTTTTGTATCTTTGCTAGGCACCAAAAGGCTTGAAGACAAGCTGATGTTGCTTTATTTAAGAAAGGCATAATAAATTTCAGTCCAGTACTGAGGAAATTAATAGGGAATTCTAAGGGACAAGATCTATCTACATTTGGAAAAGACGGGAGTGATTATGGATAGTCAGAATGACTGTGTTGTGGGGGGGGGGGGGGAGTTTCTTCATTAACTTGACTGAGTTTGCTGAGGAGTTAACAAAGGAGAATGATGAAGGCAGGGTGGTCGGTGTACCCTATATGGACTTAGAGTTACTTAACAAAACAAGGTCCCCCTCATCATCAAGTCACTAGTTGGATCTAAAATTGATGTGATTATGAGTGGGAAGGCTTTACTGACTGAAGGTCCATAACCAGCAGAGTATTTCAGGGGTAGATATTCAGATCTTTGCTGTTAGCAACTTGGTTGTTAAAATAGGAGTCACAATAGACATGGTGGCAGATGACATTAAATCTGGTAGAGTTATATACAGCAATGAAGGCACAGCAGGTTTTGTAGAATAGCTGGAAAGCTGGGGCAGAGTGCTTGTAGATGGAATTGAATACCAACAAGGTTGAGGTAATACATTTTGAAAAGTCACACAGCAGGAGGACATATACGGTAAATGGTAGGACACTGAAGAATACTGATACACAGGGATCTTCGGGTTAAAGTCTGCAGTCTCCTAAAAGTTGCAATGCAGGTCGACAGGGTAGCAGTACAAAATTCTGGCCTTCAGAGGTTGCAGCAATGAATACAAGTTAGAATGTTATGTTGCGACTTTAAAGAACACCAGGTAAGCCACCGTTACTGCATGCAATTCTGCTTGAATTGGGAGGATACGGATGCACTGGACAGAGTATAGAGGATATTCACCAGAATTATTTTTTTTAATTTAGAGAATTTTTAAATTTAGATTGGGTCAGAAGGGCCTGTTAAAGGGCCTATGCTATCCAATTAGACCCATGTCACCAATTAGCCTACTAGCCTGTAATCTTTGGGATGTGGGAAGAAACAGGCACTCCCACAGAAACCTCAGAGTCATGGGGAGAAGATACAAACTCCTTACAGACGGTGGTGGAATTGAACCCAGGTTGCTGGGGCTGTAGCTTGGAGGATATTAGATGTGGGAAGAGATTATGTAGGGTGGACTTGATTTCCCTGGAGCAAAGCAGCCAAGGGGTACACCATCTAAGATTATGAGAATAAACAGGACAGATAATCAGCTCTTCTTTCTCCCCCCCCCCCCCCCCCACCCACCCAAAGTATCAAAAACAAGAGAACTTGGGTTTAGGCTGAGGAGGAGTTTTAAGGGATTCAAGAGGCATGTACTAATTTTAAATACAAAATAGTTCACATCTGGAATATGGTTGTGGCAGAAGAATCAGATCCAATTTCAATGTGCAAGCAGCATTTAGAGAGACACTTGGATAGGAAAGGCATTGAAGGATACACTACTAATGCAGTCAAGGAGGATTAGTGTAGATGGGCCAAAAGGTCAGCATCAACATGGTGAGCCAAAGGGCCCTGTTTCTGTGTCAGACAACTCTAAATCAATAAACACTGACTACTCACACAGAATGTTGGAGGAACTCAACAGGCCAGGCAGCATCTATGGTGGGAAAAACAGTCGACGTTTCAGGCAGAGACCCTTCATCAGGATTGACTTGGTCCCTTACATAGATGCTGCCTGACCTGCTGAATTGCCCAAGCATTCTGAGTGTGTTTCTCTGGATTTCCAGCATCTGAAAATTTTCTTATTAAAAGATTTAAATATAGACACAGCACCAAGCAGATTGTGAAGCATTTGTCACATTACAGTAGGAATCTTCAGTGTTACTAATTTCCATCCTGAGGAAAAACACAACAAATAACACATGTATCAGAGATATGAGCATTCAACAGACAATAGACAATGGGTGCAGGAGTAGGCCATTCAGCCCTTTGAGCCAGCACTGCCATTTACTGTGATCATGGCTGATCACCCACAATCAGTACCCCGTTCCTGCCTTCTCCCCATATCCCTTGACTCCACTATCTTTAAGAGCTCTATCTATCTCTTTCTTGAAAGCATCCAGAGAATTGGCCTCCACTGCCTTCTGAGGCAGAGCATTCCACAGATCCACAACTCTCTGGGTGAAAAGGTTTTTCCTCAACTCTGTTCTAAATGGCCTACCCCTTATTCTCAAATTGTGGCCTCTTTTTCTGGACTCCCCCAACATCGGGAACATGTTTCCTGCCTCTAGCGTGTCCAATCCCTTAATAATCTTATATGTTTCAATCAGATCCCCTCTCATCCTTCTAAATTCCAGGGTATACAAGCCCAGTCACTCCAATCTTTCAACATATGACTGTCCCGCCATACCGGGAATTAAACTCGTGAACCTCCGCTGCACTCCCTCAATAGCAAGAATGTCCTTCCTCAAACTTGGAGACCAAAACTGTACACAATACTCCAGGTGTGGTCTCACCAGAGCCCTGTACAACTGTAGAAGGACCTCTTTGCTCCTATACTCAACTCCCCTTGTTATGAAGGCCAACATGCCATTAGCTTTCTTCACTGCTTGCTGTACCTGCATGCTTACTTTCAGTGACTGAACAAGGATACCAAGATCTCATTGTACTTCCCCTTTTCCTAACTTGACACCATTCAGATAGTAATCTGCCTCCCTGTTCTTGCCACCAAAGTGGATAACCTCACATTCCTGCAGTAACACTCTGTTCCAAACACCAAGGAATAGTTCTTTCACAAATTTAGTGGTCTACGAGATGGATATCGCAATTAAGGATGATTGACTTACATTTTTTCAACTTATTTGTACTGAAATAAACAGTTTTCACAAACAAGAAAAAATCTGCAGCAGATGCTGGAAATCCAGAGCAACACACACAAAATGCTGGAGGAACTCAGCAGGTCAGGCAGCACCCAAGAGGAGTAAACAGTCAACAACCAGCTGAGCCAGTCCTGATGAAGGGTTTCAGCTCAAAATATCAAATGTATATTCCCCTCCATAGATGCTGCCTGACCT
The DNA here is from genome assembly GCF_030028105.1 of Mobula birostris. NCBI lineage: Eukaryota > Metazoa > Chordata > Chondrichthyes > Myliobatiformes > Myliobatidae > Mobula > Mobula birostris. Next base: position 102,851,886 of record NC_092375.1, on the reverse strand, counting down.
GCTGATTTCCTCCAACATTGTGTGTTATACAGTCAGTGGCCACTGTGTTAGGTTCAGCTTTCTTGTTTGGTGTTCTGCTGCTGTAGCCCATCCATTTCAAGGTTCAATGCATTCAGAGATGCTCTTTTGCACACCACTGTTGTAACACATGGTTATTCCGGTTACCGTCACCTTCCCATTAGCTTGAAGCAGTTTGGTCATTCTCCTCGGACCACTCTAATTAACAAGGTGTTTTCAACCAAAGAACTGCCGCTCACTAGATAGTTTTTCACCCCCCGCACCATTCTCTGTAAATTCTGGAGACTTGTGTGTGAAAATCCCAAATGATTAGTAATTTCTGAGATACTCAGACTACCCCAGCTAGTACCAACAATCATTCCATGGTCAAAGGCACTTAGATTACACATCCTCCCCATTCTGACACTTAGTCGGAACAACTGAATCCCCGACCATGTCTGAATGCGTTTATGTATTAAGTTGCTGCCACGTGATTGGCTGATTAGATATTTGCATTAATGAGATGTACAAGTGTACCTAACAAAGTGGCCACCAAGTGTATAGTTTTCAGTTATTTTGAAGGCATTTGGGTAGAGGGTGACGGTGGTATATAAAAAAAAAGTTGTATACAAGTACTAACGAAATACTAGCAGAAAGTTTCCTCTTATGTTATTGAGTTGGCAACTCAGGGGCAGCTGACAGGAGGTCACTTCATCAAATCAGCTACCACTACGCCATTTACCAACTTGCATTGGACTATTATGCAATGTCCACACATCTTGTATGATCAAGACTAATTATGATTCACTGCTAGCATTGCAAGCACAAAGAGTACAATTTTAGAAAAGCAGGGGATTTCCTGTTTCATACAGCTGAATGCCACAAAACTGAGCATGTTTCACCACTCAGTCACACGCTTGAAAAGAGATCAGAAAAGTTTTGCTTAAAGAAATGATTAGGTCCTACTCACCGTTAAAGCCTTCATTGCCACATGTGGATTTTTGTGATTTATTCTCTTCATAATTGCCTTCAGACAATCTTTTGGCCTAAAGTTAAACAAGATTAGTCATGTTATAAATAAGAAAGGAATAAAATATTAGATATAGTGAAGGCTACAATCAACGGACTAGAAGGGCCGAGATGGCCTGTAATTGTTAATATGGTTATACGGCTATACCTGTATTACAAGGCCATCAACAGACCAAATCAAGTTTTCACTGTTTCCTGACTTCTAAATGCTTGGTTAATCATACTTATAAGAATACCAATCTGATCAGTGTGGGGCGGGGGGGGGGTGGGAGTAATTATAAAAACATAAGACACAAGAGCAGAATTGGGCAATTTGTCCTATTGAGTTTGCTCTGCCATTGCATCATAGCCATTTTAATATCCCTCTCAAACCCATTCTCCTCCTTTCTTCCCATAATCTTTGATGTCCTTACTTATCAAGAACCCATCAACCACTAAATTAAATATACCCAATGACTTGCCCTTCACAGCTGTCTGTGGTAATGAATTCCACAGATTCACCACCCTCTACCTAAAGAAATTCCTCATCTGTTCTAAAGGGATGGCTAAAGGTTGTGGCCTCCCACTTTAGTAAACATCCTCTGCGTGTCCACACCATCTACAAGCAAGGAAATGAAAATTCTCCTTTGCCAATTTAAAGATATGCAAACATACAATTTATTTACACACATGAAATGAACTTCACTAGAGTTGTGAACCAAAAGTAAATGCAGATTCCGAAACCTGAAATTTAACAAAACAAATAGCAAATCAGGTGGTATCTGCAGAGGAACAAGACAAAGTTAATGATTTGGATTGCCGACTTGTCACAAGAACTGTGTTACATGGCTCCTGGCAATACTAAACAGTCCATTCAATCTCTCTAGCAGGAACCAGACACAGAAATTTAAAAAAAGACAATCATCCTCATTTAAAACATGAGACCATTTTTTTCAATTCCATGTTTTATACTTTTTCCACATATTAATTTCTAGCTGACCACTGAAATTAGTCTGAATGGCAAAAGGATGAGGAGGCATAACAGTAGTTCCATATACTCCATACTCATGTGATTAAACTGCAATCTTCTGGATACCATTCATCTTTTGGACACATGAAAATGTTCTACTCTGATTGAATAACTTGTGTAAATTAATTTTACATAAATTAAGCATCTTACAAGTACCCCAACAGCGTCATTGCAATGCAATCAGATGCAAGCACAATGACCAACTTTGTTTTTCTTTAATCTAGTCACCAAGTGTTTGTGATCAAGCTACAGTACTTCTGATCCAAACAGTTTAATTACATGATATTTTCAAAAGGAGATTATACACAAAAATATAGTTAAGGGGGAAACATGGATTCTAAGGAAAAATAAGCTATAACGCATTTTCTACACTTGCCCATTTGGTGTTGTTCCAACGCGATCACAGATATCCATGATGAGAGTCCAGTCTTCACTAGTGTTATGCTCATTTGTGGCTTTTTCTGGGGGGAAAAATAATGTTAAAAAAGGTGTAATGACTCTTCAACAATTATTCAACATTTAAACAGCAGTCAATTATAATTATTGTGAAATATATACCACTAGTCTCAAGAGAGAAGGACAATACATTCAGATCCAAGATATTTCAGCTTGACTATTCCACGTTCTTCACACATAATGAGGGGTTCCCCACAGAACCACTCTGAGTAAGTAAGTTTCTTTTTCTACATTGTGAATTCAGTGGCAATTTATGGTGCATTTCTGCAAGGTGTTTCAACAGCCCTGCACACCATCCTTGCGCTACACCAACCTCTGCCACCTCTCCTGGTGTTCATTTGACAATGCAAGACTGGATGGACAGTTAATGCTTACCATGTTAGAGAGAAAACTTAATAAGCCTGATTTTACAGATTAGGTCTGGTAAAGTTATTATGGATTGTGATATGCAGATCTCCCCATTTTGGGCTGCATTAAAAGCAGCTTTGTCAAATGAGCAACTTAAATTCATAGTAAATTAGAGAGCATGTCTTATGAGGATAGGTTGAGTGAACTAGGATTTTTCTCTTTCGAGAGAAGAATGAAAGGTGACTTGATAGAGATATACAAGATCATTAAGGGCATAAATCAAGAGGATAGCCAGAAACCAAGGCAGAAATGGCCAATACAAGGGGACATAATTTTAAGGTGTTGGAAGGAAAGCACGGGGGGGGGGGGAGGAGTTAGAAGCATGCTTTCTTAAAAAAAAATATAGTGATGGATACATGGGTTGGTTGTACAGACTGATACCGTACAGACATTTAATAGACTCTTAGATGGGCACAGGGATGAAGGGAAAATGGAGGGCCATCTTGGAGAGCAGGATTAGATTGACCTTGGAGTAGGTTAAAAGGTCAGCACAATCTTGTGGGTCAAAGGACCTGTGCTGTATTGTTTAATGTTCTGAAAGATTCTATCAGCCAAGACCCAATCACTGATCTAATAGAAATTCACTCTAATAAATCTCCTGCAGCACAAAAGAACTCACATTTAAGTGTACTTTTATTGGCTTGAAAATACTTTGGAACATCCTGGACAATGCAAATAAGTCAATACCAACAAACCCCTACAGTTTAGCATTCCTTGGACAATTTTGATCACTTTGCAGTAAAATGACTCTTGTTCTAATTGTGATTTCTTCCAAAAATTGTGTACAATTTTTGTTTATGATTTTCTTGTGAACACGGCTTATAATACTACGTGTCTATGATGCTGTTGCAAGTTCTTCATTCCACCTGTACTTTTGCATCCAACAATAAATTCCACTGAGTCTAAAGTCACCTTCTTTCGGAAATAATCCCAAGTACAACACAAATTTGGCTCCAGTTATAATGTTAGTCAATGATAATAGACAATGTCATGAAACTTATTCCAGAAGTCCGTTGTTGTATTCATTGTTGCAGAATATTGAAAAACAGAAAAATAAAAAGCAACACACACCAAATGCCAGAGGAACTCAGCAGATAAGGCAGTAATAAATACAGTCAACCTTCTGAGCCGAGATCCTTCTTCAGGGCTGGAAAGGAAGGGGAAGATACCAGAATAAAAAAGTGGGGGGGGGGGGGTGGTAGGGGAAGGACGGCTGAGCGGAAGAAATCTGATAGGAGATGAGAGTGGACCATAGGAAAAAGGGAAGGAGGTGGGGACCCAGGGGGAAGTGATACACCTGTGAGAACAGGCAAGCGGCCACAGTGAGGGACAGAAGGGGGGAGCGGGTGGGGGAGAAATATTTTTACCAGAAAGGGGAGGAGAAAAAAATTGATATTCATGCCATCAGGTTGGCGGCTACTTAAAAAGAATACAATGGTTGCTCTTCCACCCTGAGGGTGGCCTCACCTTGGCACAAGAGGAGGCCGTGGAGTGACATGTTGGAATGGGCCCCGGAATTAAAGTGTTTGGCCACCAGAAAGTCCCACTTGCAGTGGATGGTGCTCGATGATGCAGTTCCCCCAATTTACGTCTGTCTCACCAATGTAGGAGGCCAGATTGGGAACACTGGCAACAGACGACCCCAGCAGATTTGCAAGTGAACTGTGTGAACTGTTGCCTTAACTAGAAGGCCTACCCAGGGCTCGGGATAGAGGTGAGCAAAGAGGTGAAGATGTGGTAGGTAAAGATATATTTGGTGGTAGGATCCCTTTGGAGACGGCAGAAGTTACAGAGGATGACTCATGGGGTGGTAGGCAAGGACAAGAGGAACTCTTATCACCGTTAAGGCAGCAGGCAGATGGGACGAGCGGGGATATTCCAGTATATAATGAGATGCAGATGAGAGCATCAGTGCTAGAGGAAGGGAAACCGGTTCTTTGAAGGAGAAGAACATCTGATGTCCTGGAAAGGAAAGCCACATGCTGCGAACAGATGCCGCAGAGATGAACAACTGAGAAGAGGGAATAACAGGTTTTACAGGAGACAGGGTGGGAAGAGGTATAGTCAAGGTAACCATGGGAATTGGTAGGTTTATAAAAGATGTCAGTTGTCAGTTTGTCTCCAGAGATGGAGACAGAAGGATCAAGAAAGGGGAAGGGGGTGTTAGAAATGAACCAAGTGAATTTAAGGGCAGTGTAGAAATTAGAGGTAAAGTTGATGTAAATGACAAGCTCAGCATGTGTGCATGAAGTAGCACCAATGCAATCAAAGTTAACGTTATTATCAAAGTACATACAGTGTCTATAAAAGGATTTATCCCCTTGGAAGGTTTCATGTTTTATTGTTTTACAACATTGAATCAGTAGATTTAATTCAGTTTTTTTGACACCAACAGAAAGAGACTTTCATGTTAAAGTGAAAACAGATCTCTACAAAATGATCTAAATTAATTACAAATATTAAATAATTGCAAAAGTATTCACCACCCTCTTTAATATAACACCAAATCATCAGTGCTGCAGCCAATTGGTTTTAGAAGTCACATAATTTGTTAAATGGAGATCACTGTGTGCAGTCAAGGTGTTTCAATTGATTGTAGTAAAAATACACCTGGATCTGGAAGGTCCAACTGCTGGTGAATCAGTATCCTGGCAAAAACTACACCATGAAGGAAAAAAGAACACTCCAAGCAACTCCGCTAAAAGGTTATTGAAAAGCACAAGTCAGGAGATGGATACAAGAAAATTTCCAAGTCACTATATCCCTCAGAGTACAGTTAAGTCAATCATCAAGAAATAGAAAGAATATGACACAGCTGTAAATCTGCCTAGACCTGGTTGTTCTCAAAAACTGAGTGACCGTGCAAGATAGGGACTAGTGAGGGAGGCCACCTATGACAACTCTGGAGTAGTTACAAGCTTCAGTGGTTGAGATGGGAGAGACTTGTTATTTTGTGGCAGTAGTACCAAGGCACAAATTACTGCAAATTATAAAACTTTTTTTTTAAAAAAGGTATCACGAGAGAAAAAAGGTATCACAGGAAGGATGTGCAGAGGAGATTTACCAGGATGCTGCATGGACTGGAGGTCATCTCTTTTGATGATAGGTTGTGCGAGCTAGGGCTTTTCTCTTTGGAGAAAAGGAGAATGAGAGATATAGAAGATGGTAAGAAGATATAGATAGCATGCACAGCCAAAGACTTTTTCTTAGGACAGAAATGGCTAATATGAGAGGGCATAATTTTAAGGAGATTCAAGGAAACTGTAGGGGTGGGGTTGTTAGAGGTAGTGCACTGCCATTGCAGCACAGCAGCTAGTACAACGCTTTACAGTGCCAGCAACTGGAGTTGAATTCGTGCTGCTCACCAAAAAGAACTTATATGTTCTTCCTGCAATTGTGTGGGTTTTCTCTAGGTGTTGTTTCATCCCACATTCCAAAGACATATGGGTTACAGTGTTCACCGTGCTTAGTTAGTTTGCAGAAATTGCGTCACCACTCAAGGAGACATTCTCACAGTGTGCAACTGTTGGTCTCCCTCTCCAGGAGCGCTATCATTTATATAGGCTCCCGTTTGCTTGCCTCAGTCCTGATTGGCCGCCCCTTCAGTTGACCTCTGAATTCTATTGGCCTGCATTTCTTCAGCTCTTAGAGGTTCACAGATTTCAATGTGTTTATGAAGTTATCAGAAGAGAAGCACACTTCCAAAATTTCTTGTGCTGGCCTGCACCAGAACCTCCACAGTGTCCCAGTTAAAGTGGTGTTCTTCTTGGTCTTGATGTACTGAGATCAGCGACAATGGATCACGTCTCCACACCGCCAGTTTGTGTTCCCATAAACGAGTTGAGGGTTTACGCCCTGTCCAGCCTACGTAATTCTTGTTGCCATCTCCACAGGTGATCCTGTACATCACATTGCTCTCGTTGGTTATCTTTAATGCTACCTTGGTTCTTAAGACAAGCTGCCTTTAAGTCACTGTTGGTTTGTGAAATTTGAGCTGTAATTTCTGAGACAATCTTTATGTAGGGCAAGGTCATATGTTTCAATGCGTGTTAAGCAAGGTTTGCACAACTTTCTCTCCTCAGTTAGCACCTCCTGATGCAATTCCGTGGGTAACCATTGCTCTGAAGCACTTGAATAAGTGCATCTCTTCCCTGACCTGAGATTCAGCAATGCTGCAGTGTTTGTGCTCTCTTAAATAAGATACAAATGCAGCTTTCATTGTGGATCACCTGTGGATACTGCAACAGTAGGCCAGACAGGCCATAAACTCGCAACTCTTACGGGAAAACAAACTGGTGGTACAGACACGTAGATCCACTATTACCGATCTCAGTAATGAAGACCAAGGAGGAGACCACTTCAACTGAGTCACCGTGGAGGTTCCTGCACAGGAAAACATGAAACAAGCATGAGAATTTTTAGAAGCTTTGTTCTCTTCTGATAACTCCTTAAACATATTGAAATAGATACAATCTACAAACCCCTAAGAGCGAAAGAAACGAGAGCCTATAGAATTCAAAGGTTAACTGAAGAGGTAGCCAACCAGAACCAAGGCAAGCAAGGGGGCGGGGGGGGGAAATCCTATATAAACTCTAGCACTCCCAGAGAGAAACACCAACAAATGTGCACTGAGGATGTCACCTCGACTGGTGATGAAACGTCTGCAAACTAATTGTCAAGCTCTGCGAACACCCCAACATCAAAAACCCCTCAACTCGAGCTACCACCATCCTAAACTGGAGGGTTATGGTTGTGGGCATGCTATGTTGGTGTCAGAAGCATGGTGACACTTGCAGGCTGCCTCCAGCACACCCTCAGACTGGTCTTTGATGCAAATGATGCATTTCACTGTACCTTTCCATGTACATGTGACAAAGCTAATCTTAAATCTTAAGAATTTGTTGCCTTAACAGTTCATGAATTGTTATTGAGATAAGCATTGAATACTAGGCAAAATCATTTAAAGCAATGGTGTATTAAATGACAAGCTGTCCTGACTATTCCAGGTATTTTACACAAACATTCAACATATGCAATGGATAAGTGCTCGTGTGAAGGATGAAATGATTGCACGAAACTGACATGTCAGATTGCTCCATCTCTCAAAAGCGCTGATGCAGAGTCACTCCTCCCATCTATTAACTAACCCAGGTGCTTGCTCATGTGACCATTAGTAGTGAAACCAAACTGTTTGGGTTGACTTCCCCATGTTACCTCCACTGCTGGTGGTAAAGCATGGAAGCAAAATTAGGCTATTCATCCCATCAAATATGTTCTTCAATTCCATCATGGCTGATTTATTGTCCCTCTCAAAACCCTACTTCTCACTGATCAACCTTCACTTTAAATATACCCAATGACACCCTCCACAGCCTTCTGTTGTATTGAATTCCACAGATTCACCACCTTCTAGCTAAAGAAAATCCTGCTCCCCTCTATTCTAAAGGGATATCTTTCTATTCTGAGGCTGTACTCTCCAATCCCACGGTCACCTGGCCAAAAGCAGAACAAATCCTTGGTTTCCCCACCATCCCACCCCTTCAAAACTTGGAAGCTTTCCAAGCTGCTTTATTTACTGTAATGTGAGAAACAATTCCCCCCTGCTTCCAATTGATTGTCAAGATTCAAAATGGTTAATGTAGTTTCCAGTTCACAAATGTAAAGTAGAACAAAATTATTGTTACTCTGGACCTGAAGCAGTATAAAAATAACACAAGATTAAGAACCAAAAACCACAAGAAATATAAACACGCAATATATATATAAAAAAATGCCCATAAAGTGACTCCTGGCACAGGAGTGTCTGTTACACAAGGTGACTGACAGGAAATGATAAGTAGTGGTGATTAGGGTGTGGATCCAAATCAGAACCTGTGGAATTCTGTACACCACCAGCTGAGATCAAACCATGAAATATATTCAAGGAGCAATAATTACTAAAGAAATCAAGAGACTTGGGTAGAAAGCATGAGCATAATAGCCATGGTCACTGAACGGCTATGATCGCTACACTTCAATGTTTAGATCCACACTGCCAAAGGAGACTCATGTCTAGATGCAATGTGACAAAAGTGGAAGTTGATGGAAAACAGAGCAGAAGAGTATCTCTGTACTGAACGCTGTCACAGGCTCTGCAGACACATACTAAAATGAGCAGTCAGAAAGGAATGCAATAGGTGGCAAGAATGCCAGCAAGCTCTAGCTAACACTCACTATCTAACATTAACCATTTTACAGATACTGCCCGTTTATAGCACTTTTTATTTTTGTTCCATACTTCCAGTTATGGCCGTTAAAAAGCACATTGAGGATCACCTACAAGGAAGTCAAGGGTGAAGAGTGAATTACAGAGATGAGATCTGAGAAAGGAAAATGAGAAATAAGTGGGGGTGAGCAGATTGAAAATAGATGTTTCTGAAGAGTGAAGACACCCATTTGGTGATGATCACAATAGTGAGCTAGCAGGTGAGAAAGGAAAGGTTAAACTAATGAGAGGAAGTGGATAGCAAAAGACTAAACCAATAGAATCAGTCCAAAGAGGGCACAATTGTGAAGGGTCAAATTAACCAGTTACTCTTTAAAAAAGTATTAAAAGTACTCTAAACATTCAGCATCCTACAGTCCCAAAATTTAAAGGAGGCATCATTAACAATGGTCATTGTGATTTTTCTTCTTGCTTATGACTGATGCAAGACCTATAAATAAAGGCTCAATCTTTCATCAAGATTAATTTTGGGTATGAAGGAGGAACTAATTATACTTTCTCAAAGTTAAATCTACATTTTCTTAAAGAGTCTAAAACAGCAACAGTACTGAAGGTGTGATCTCACCAAACTCTGCTGAGTTCCTCAGCATTTTGTGTGTGTTGCTATGTAGTTGTATAAGATCTTCACACTTTTGTATTCCATCTCTGATACACTAAAAACCAATGGTTAATTAGGGAAAATAAATGTACTTATAAGTGACCTTTAACTTGATTACTCTTGGTATTCTTACAGAAGATTTGATAGAAGCATTGAAAATCACGGAGGATGAAACAAATAGGGAGAAATTGTTTGCAGTGATAAGAGGACTGACAACTGGAGATTTAAGGTAACTGGCAAAAGACCCAGCTAAAAAGATCTGCAAAAGAAGGTCGAGATTTCCTGTGTGTAGTCTTAAAAGGCAATTGAAACCCATTGATCTTTCAAAACGGTAACCGGATATGTACTGAAAAGAATGCATGGTGAATAACTGGAGAGCTTTCAAGGAGGTAGCACAGGTGCAACGGGCCGAGTAGCCTCCTCTGGTGCTGTCTCATTCCTATGTTCGTCACATTTCTTCCTGCTGTCGATTTAACAAAAAGGAATGGCACATGTGTGGGTTTCATTCCACTGTGCTGACAATATGTTTGTCCTGGACAAGAGTATAGAAATTAAAAGCCAACGAGAGAAGTATCAAAGACCTTCCCCTCGCGTCGCTTTAGGCTTAACTTACCGACATCTTGCTCGAAAGGGTTGTTGGCGAAGAAAGGCATGGTTGGGGCAGTGGAATAAGCCGGGAAAGACAACAGTGGGGTGAAAGGATCAGGCCTGAAGGAAGCCGTAGGCAGGCCTCAGTGTCGCTCTCACTCTAAGTCCGCAGCACTCGCCCTCCCACCGCCCGTTCCAGCATCCTAAAGCCCGAGGCCTCCGGCGCCGTTAAACTCCAATTATTGCCCTTCCGCTTGAAACAAATCGCCTCGACAATACAGTTACCGAAACAACTCCTCTCCTGAAATCAGTCGAGAGTTAAATGGCGTCACGGGAAGGTGAAGAGTAATAAAATAAATAAGAACTCTAGTGGCGGTCACGTGATCGTTCACTCTCGCCTCCGCCCCGATTTCTTCCCTCTGAGGTGGAGCTCCGAGATTCCTCCAGCGTATTCAGCCGGGCCAGGGGGCAGCACCGGTGGAATCCAGGCAGCCAGGCCAGGGACAGGTTGGGACGGTAATTTTCTATCAGCCAGACCAGGGGGCAGCACCGAGTCACAATTGCGCATGCGCATTGAGCGCGACATCGGGGGCCGGGGAAGTCCAAGCTACAGGGACGCGCGGCGCTCGATTACCATGGCGGCGACAGGAGGGAGCGGGCTTGAGCAGAAACGTGGGGTTAGTGATGGAACGAACAGGAGGAGGAAGGGTCCCGGACCCATCGCCACCGCCTACATGGTTATTTATAACGTGGTGATGACGGCCGGGTGAGAATTAAACCTTTTTTTCTTAACAGATTTCAAATCGATGCTGTGGTTAACCTGCTTAGGGATGATCTCCAAATAACCATGCTCTATGTAAGAGTACAGACTGACAAATCTGAGCTTTACTGTCCAGTTGATAACCTAACAATATTTAGATTCATATATTAATGTTCCTAATGTAAAGGTAACATGCCATTTCAATTTTCTCCTTGTTTTTAAAATAATATAATTTACAAATAATACAAATCTTTCTGGGCGCCTGGTAAATTGAAGGAACTGCTAAATCGCCTGTTAATAGAAAGCTGTATTACGCAGCAAATATCTGTTTTAATAACGCTATAGATGTTAATACGTTTGTCACAATCGCATGCTTGGAGGAAATAAATATAAAAGATTGCAAATATTGAGCCGGTCGTCGGCATCTGTAGTTGACATTTCAAAATCGATTATTTGCTCAGTACATTTTCTGCTTTAATTTCACATTTCCCAGATATTCTTGATTTACATTTGACTTTGCTTTATTGGGTTTTCTTGATGAGGGTGGGCATTCACAAATCACTGACAGATCCCACAGTAATGCTGGAATGGACTTTGCCTACGTGCAAAGTTCATGTTGTGAAATCCAAGCAACTTTGTCCTTCTGTAGCTTTCCAGCCCTGTTTTTAAGACAATCTGCTTTGTTAACACTGTTTTACTGGATACTAAAACTGGATTCCTAATGAACTGAGTTTGAAGGCTGTGTGGCAAAACAGAGTGTAATTGAGATCTAACTTAGAGGGAATGTACCTGTCACCAACTGGAAGATAAAGGTTTGATTGCCTGTCCTTGATTTGGAATATCTTTAGAAAGAACACATGAAGTTATTAACATTGTAACTGCTCTATTCCATGGGGATGGAGGAACAAACGTTAAAAATCGTGCTATTTATAGTTCTTCCGGCTGCAACTCCTGCAAAAAAACTTATGACAGTGCAGTTGTGTAATGGTATTAGAAATGTGGAAGGACTACCTACAAACACTTCACATCAGGAACAGTAAGTGTTATGAGAGTCAAGAAAGGCACAATTTAAAAAGATGGTTCAGTAGAGAGTGAAAATGGGGAGGGTGGAGTTGGATGTAAAGAAATTATGTTTAAAAAGTGAAATTCAAAGTCCTTTCAAGATAATACAGGTTAATTATCCCTTATCTGAAATGCCTGGAGCCAAAAGTGTTTCAGAATCTGGAAATTTTCTGATTTTGATATAAATAATGCATTAGTTTGGGATTACCATCATTTCTGACTCTGACTTTATGTGCAGCCTTTGCCTGTCACTTAGCCATCACTAAAGCAGCTGTTCAACGTGATAGTAAATCGTCCTGTGATCAGGTTAGGGAGAATCGGAGTTGTGGGGTTACTGGGGCGGCATGGCTCAAAGGCCCACTCTGTGCTGTATTGCTAAATAAATAAATATTAAAATGTTAATGCCATGCCTTTTCTTAAATTTCTGCAACCAGCCTTCTGAGTATTCACAATTACCTTCAATTTTCGGTTTGTTGTGACAGATCTTTGCTTGCTTCATGATCAGCATACCATGAAGCAGCTTATGGCCCCTCTGCTGATAAATTCAGTCTTATGGATTGAGTTCTTTGCTTTATGCAGTATTTTTCTATTTCTGTTCATTACATCTGTGAGGTCACTACTCAGAGACCTGTGCACCACCTGGGAACCTTCCCAATACCTTGTGGAATTTTCCATTTGTGATGTCATGTCAGCCTTCAAATATATTTTTGGATTTTGGAAATTTGGATGAGGGGTACCCAACCTACTGTATTTAAAAATATAGCAAGCAAAATAATACAGGAAAGTACATGGATGGAGGGGTATAGAGGGCTATGGTGCACGTACGGGTTGATGGCACTAGGCAGAATAATAGTTTGGCATGGATTACATGGATTGAAGGGCCTGTTTCTGTGCAGTAGTGAGCTCTATGGTTCTTATATTAGAGGAAACTCACATAAAATATAATCAAAGCTAGAGAGATGGAATTTGAAACTGATGGGGAAAAAAATCCTTGTATCTGATAGCATGACGTTATGGAAAGTTTGGGAAGAAAATAGTGATCTTGACATAATGATCCAATCATCTATACTTCCCTTGGTCCCAAGTTAAACTGCTGACAAGAGCCATTGTATGAACTGAAATGTGGCCAGATTTTTGAGCAACACTACATTACAACTTTATTTCCTGCATTTTAATAATTCAGAACATGCCATACAGGTTTCCCCCGCTATCGGAAGGTAGAGCGTTCCTATGAAACGGTTTGTAAGCCGGAATGTGGTAAAGTGAGTAAGCAATTACCATTTATTAATATGGGAAACATTTTTGAGCGTTCCCAGACCCAAAAAATAACCTACAAGATCATGCCAAATAACACATAAAACCTAAAATAACAGTAACATATAGTAAAAGCAGGAATGATATGATAAATACATGGCCTATATAAAGTAGAAATACTTTTCTGCAGCACTGTCTAGAGCAGCAAAAATCTCACGGAAGCACTCTCGGCAACAACACTCTCTCCAGTAACCTTTAAGCTATGAAGCTGCCAAATCATACCAGATAACTTATAAAAATACACAGTTTATATAAAGTAGAAATAATGTATGTACGGTGTAGCTTCACTTACCGGAATCGGGAAAACTCCAATAAATTGCAGTTTTGTCACAGTTAAACACTTGCGTATATGCATAACCACTTTCTGTAATTATTTTCTTCAGTTCTGCTGGGAACTTTTCGGCAGCTTCAGTATCAGCCGAAGCACTCTCTCCAGTAAACGTTGAACTATGAAGCTGCCCTCGCCTCAGAAACCGATCAAACCACCCATGACTACCTTTAAATTCCACTTTCGCAACACTTTCATCACCATCGTCCAGTGCTTTCTGTTTCAGCTTATTAAAAAGACTGACTGATTTCTCCTTAAGTATAAGAAAAATTAACGGAATACCACGCTTTGTACACCCATCAATCCACTCAAGCAATAGACTTTCCATTTTATCCATAATTGGATGCTGACTAAGAGAGACCACTTTGCTACGAGCAGAACCAACAGTAACATGGGCAGCTGTCAAAATCCTTTCTCTCTGCGTATAAATAGTGCGAATGGTGGATGCAGGCAAGTTCAACGCGGGGGCAGTGTCCTTACTTCGTTCACCACGATCGAAACGCTTAATTATGTCTAGTCTTATGCTAAGTATAACACCCTTACGAGCTCTTTTAGGCTTTTCTGATACCTTAGAACTCAACTTGCTAACGGATGCACAAAATAAATCGAGATAAAGCACGTGTTTAAGCAATGGTGGCTAGAATGCAGTTCCAGGGGAGGAGCTTGGCTGCTTGGGGCGCGCGCTGCCTTTTTTCGTAACAGTGAAAACACCTTCTGTTAGTGAAAACAGGTAACTAATGTAGGTCTTTCCTAACAGCGAGGTGTCGTAAAGCGAACGTTCTGAAAATGGGGGCCACCTGTATTCTTTATCATGTCTTGATATTAAAAAGTGCTATAAAAGTGGTATTGGTTCAGTATTGTCACAACTATCAAGATACAGTACAGTGAAATGGTCCATTGAGCTCGAATAAGGTAAAACAATAACAATGCAGAATAAAGTGTAAAAACTACTAAAATAATGCGGTGCTGGTAAACAACAAAGTACAAGATTAGAGTGAGGTACATTGTGAAGCCAAGAGCCCATCTCAGGAATCTGATTATAGTGGGATAGAGGTTTTCCTGGAGCTTGGAGTACATGCTTTTAGGTGTTTGTTTCTTCTGCCTGATAGGAGAGGGGAGGAGAGGGAATGTCCAGCATGGGTGGGGGGGGGGGGTCTTTGAAAATGCAACTCCTTCCTATTAATATTGAACTCGTTTACAGACATCAGGTAATAGTAAGTTAGTGAATTAAGCATCTTTCACTTTGTTGCTGGTTTTCCCAAGGAACATTTAAGTGCTTCATGAGGAGCTCTTAAATTATGTTGTCCTTTCCACCGAGAGTAAAATCACAAGGCAGTTTTTCATGGCTTACTTAATTTCTTCTTCCTCATAACATTACCTTTCAGGATCTTGCTCAGGCTTTTCATTGTATTTTGGTACGTGTGTCAATATTAAGCAAATACCTATACCCTGCTGTACATCATTCCAGCAAGCAAACTTCTGGATGTCCTTTCCTTGCTGATCATACACGCAGGTGCAGCAGATGCACATTTATATCATTTTTCATTGTCCCTTTCAGAATATCACACAGTGCTTCACAACCATTGAAGTTCTTAAAGTATAGTCGTGGTTGCAGGAACTATGGCAAGACAGCTTACACACAAGCAGCACCCACAAACACTGAAGTGAAACTGACCAGATATTTTTTTCATGTGTGCTGATTGAGAAATAAATATTGACTTTGACCCTTGCTTTTATTAATTATGCGATGGGATCTTTTGCATTCACTTGAAAGAAAAAACTGGGCTTCATATTAAACTCCTATCTGAAGGAAGCCAGTGTTTTTTGAACCCCCACTTTCCAGGTGTTAAAAGCCTGAGTGTTACAGATCCACCACAGCCGGTATCTCAAAGTGCACTGCATTTCTAACTGGAATTATGGAGGAGGCGGCAAAGGATAATCAAGAGGAAAATATATTTTTTTAATCCTTTCTCTAATTAAAAAGGGGGAGGGTTTGAGTGATAACTGTGGTTCACTTACCAGCTGTCTTGTCTTGGTAAGTCAGGATAAAAGTTCCCTACCACAGGAATCTGAACTCAAAGCCTCTGATACTTCAGTGCTGTACTGTGGTAGCGGTATGTTTTTGGAGGTACCATTATTAAGCTTGGCCTCCCACTGCTAATTTATGTGGGCACAAAAGTTCCCATAACACCATTTTGAAGGAGGGGTTCTGCCTGTTGTCCTGGCCAATGTTTAACCAGGACCTAATTGTCCTGGAAAGAAATTTGGAAGTAAAAGTTCAAAGTAAATTTATTAATCAAAATACGTATGTTTTACAGAATGCTACCTTGAGATGCATTTCTTGTAAATTATGTTAAGAAATAAAGAAACACAATAGAATTTTACAAAAAATATACATAAGCAAAGGCTGACAAAGAATCATTGCAAAAGAAGATGAACTGTACAAATAAAAATATTGCTGAGAACATGAGTTGTAAAGAGTCCTTGAGTGTGTAATCATAGAATCAGTTCAGAGTAGTTGTGAATGAACTGGTTCAGGAGCTGATTTACAGTAATTATAGTTGCTGAACCTGGTGGTATAGCATCTAAAGGCTGATTTATACTTGTGCATAGTAGCTTACGCTGTAGCCTACGTAAGTGGGTTACAGCGTTGTGAGCATTTATACTTGTGCGTTGGTGTGTTTGCGTCGCTCTGCAATTCACCGCCAAAACGCTAGTTGGCGGTGGGGTTTCTATGCCACTGTGTTGAGTTTCTTCATGTTGAAACTCAACAGGAAGAAACTCAAACTTCAAACAATGGCGACTGAAACTGAAGGAGGGTGAATTTTCTGTATGCACAGTGTAGTTTCACTTAACAGAATCAGGAAGTTTGAGCCAAAATTAATTTGTCAAAAAAAATCGGCACGCACATGCATGTGCACGTCACGCATGCGCACACACCTGCCCGCGCAAGGCTTCATGGTCATGGTAGTCTTTCGTGGTAAATCGAAAATCTTCTTTCGATTAACGAAAATAGGTATAATGTAGGTCTTCCGTAAAAGCGAAATGTCTTAAAAAGAACGTTCGAAAAGCGGGGGACACCTGTACTCAGAGACTGGCAATCACCATTCGAGTTTTAGCTTCAGGTGGAAGTCAACAGGCTGTAGCAGCTAGCTACAAACTGATGTCAAGCGCAGGGTCCTCCATAATTTCGGAGGTCTGTAAAGCTTTATGGAAAGCATTGCAGCCAGAGTTCCTTCCCTGCCCTTCAGTCGCCCAATGGCAAGTTATTGCGGCGTAGGAGGAAATGCGATGCGACCAAGCGGACCAATCACAGTTGTTGCGGTCTGTGAGGGGTAGTTACATATTGGGAGAGTGCGTTAGGCTACGGCATAGGGTTCAGCATAAATACAGAGTAGGGTTTGCGGCTATCCCGTACCTACGGTGTACATTTGACGCACAAGTATAAATCAGCCTTAAGGCTTTTCCTATTCAATGATAATCATGAGAAAAGGGCGTTGCCAGGATGGTGGGGTCCTTGGTGATGAGTATTGCTTACTTGCTTCATATAAATGTACTCACTGGTGGGGAGAGCTTTGGCTGTGATGTACTGGGCTGTATCCAACACTTTCCGTAGCCTTTTCCGTTCCTGGATGTTGGTATTACCCAGTCTGTGATGCAACCAATTAGGATACTCTCCATTGTTTATCCGTAATTATTATTTGCCAAAAGTGAGAATTTGATGTACAAATGTTAACTGCCATATTTCCTTCTAAGTTACCTAAATGACCTTATGGTGCAATTGGGATTTTTTCTTGTCAATTCAGTCTTTCAGTACATAAATTTTTGTGGCTCAAATCTGTGCATTTTCATGCTTTTTTGGAAACTATATTTCTGCTTGAGTAGTGAATTAGATCTTGGATCATTTTGCCTAGTTTTATGCTAAGAATTTTGACAGGAAAAATCTGTGTTCTGTGAGGGTAGAGAGATTTAATTTTTATCAAACAGGACAGGGATTCAGACGCAATTAGACTCTGCATTTATTCTATTATCACTGACCTGATCTACTTTGTCCTTCTGTATTTCTATTTAGAAATATGTCAGGGGATAGCTCTTGTCCCTGTATCTCTATTGCCTACCTCTGATGCATTGCTGAATGTCAGACCTACATTAAAAAAAGAGTCATTCTGTTCTCTTTTGTTTTCATTTAGATTTGGAAACTTCCAGGCATTCACAATCTACACCCTTCCCTCAACTCTGGCTACTTGTCTCTAATAGGCTTTATAATTAAGCTATGGTCTAAAATCTTGGGCATGTCTGTATGATTGTACTACAAGCATTATCTGGTCATAGGATCTTGGAATATTTGCAGCACAGTAGAAAACTATTTGACCCATCATGTCTAAGCTGGCTCTGCCACTGCATGGCCCTTTCTTTGTACCCTTACAATTTTTTTCACAACATATTTCTTGAATTCCCTTTTGAAGGCCACAGTGAAACCTGCCTCCACTACAGTTTTGAATTGGATTCTTTGTCACTGACATTTGTCATGAAATTTGTTGTTTTGTGGCAGATGTACGATGCAAGACATTAAAAATTACTTTAAGTTATAATGAAAAAAAGTGCAAAAGAGGAATACCAAGGTAGTGTCCATGAGTTCATGGACCATTCAGAAATCAGATGGTGGAGAAGAAGCTGTTTCTAAAACATTGAATGTGGATCTTCAGATTCCTTGTCTTCCTCCTTGATGATAACAATTAGAAGAGGGCATGTCGTGGATAGTGAGGGTCTTTAATGATGGATGCCACCTTCTAGAGGGAGTGTCTTTTGAAGATGTCCTCAGTGGTGCGGTCATCAATGTGTTGAGTCCAGGATTGATCCTCTGAGAAGTTGATGCTCAGGAACTTGAAGCTTTTCACCCTTCCCACAGCTGATCCCTCAATGAGGACTGGTGTAGGTCCTTAGACTTTCCCTTCCTGAGTCCACAATCAATTCCTTGGTCTTGCTGACGTTGAGTGTAAGGTTATTGTGGCACCACTCAGCTAATCTACCTCACTTCTTTACGCTCCTTGTTGACATCTGAGATTCTGCCAACAATATTTGTGACATTGGCGAAGTTACAGATAGTGTTTGAGCTGTGCCAAGCCACAGCTACCAAATTTAGATACTGATATTGATGTATCTATCCTAACTTATCCAGAAGTTATACAGCCCAGAGGGAGATCAATGAAGAGCTTGCGTCCTCTGAATGCATTCTTATATTCAACATTAGCAAGACCAAGGAACTGACTGTGGACTTCAGGAAGAGGAAGTCTGGAGAATACATGATGGCCGTCATTGAGGGGTCAGTGGTGGAAAGGGTGAGCAGCTTCAAATTCTTCGGTATCAACATCTCATAGGATCTGTCCTCAGCTCAACATACTTTCCTCATCTGCCTGGTGATCTCACTGTTAATTACTGTCCACCATGGTCCTTGTCCTTTTTTTAGGGAAAGAGGCTTTACTGTTTTTGACAGGTCTCTCTTAATTTTATACAACTCACTTAATTCTCCCTTTTCCTGTCCAGTCACTCTTTCCCTGCAGTATAATGGCCGACATTCATATTCTGGCCATGACCTAATTATTTCATGCTCCATTCTAGGACAACCTCCTTGTACCTGTCTTCAGTGCCTTGGTGGTGTCATCCCCAGACTTAGCCCAATATTCACCCTTTCATCACCATCACTAAAAACAAGTTATCTTATCAATAAGCACCAGCTGCTGTAAGGTACTCTTGTGCATACTCTGGCTGCTGCTTTTCCTACATTGCAAATCTTCAAAAATAATTCATTGGCTGTACAACACTTTGAGTTTGTGACAGTTATTGTAGAAATATAATCTATATTTATGTTTATGCCATTGGGTATCATAGGTTGAGAAACCAAAAATACTGGTAGTTAACTGACAAGATAAAAAATTACAATTGCAGTTCAGCTGATAACCACCCAGTCGGTCTACTCTTAATCATCAGCCAATTGATGGTAAGTGTCATTTTTGGTGTAATAAAGTAGCCTTTGCCAGTAACCTCTTCAGCAAAGTTCAACTCTGGTTTAGCCAGAACCACTTGTCACCATACTTCATCACAACATTAGTTCAAATACAGACCAAAGTTATGAGTTCTAAAGGTCAGAATAATTGTTCTTTGAACTGGTCAAAGAACACTGAGGCTGTCTACAAGAAGGGTCAGAGCTGTCTCTATTTCCTGAGGAGACTGAGGTCCTGTAACATCTGCCAGACGATGCTGAGGATGTTCTACGAGTCTGTGGTGGCCAGTGCTATCATGTTTGCTGTTGTGTGCTGGGGCAGCAGGCTGAGGGTAGCAGACACCAACAGAATCAACAAACTCATTAGTAAGGCCAGTGATGTTGTGGAGATGTAACTGGACTCTCTCATGGTGGTGTCTGAAAAGAGGATGCTGTCCAAGTTGCATGCCATCTTGGACAATGTCTCCCAACCACTACATAATGTACTGGTTGGGCACAGGAGTACATTCAGCCAGAGACTCATTCCACCGAGATTATAAGCAAATTCTTAACAAGTAAATCGCGGAGGGAAGTTTTGGATTAGGTTCCCAATGGTAAAGAATCCTCTGAAATGTAACCCCCGTGAAACCAGTTAGCGCCCATTGTAATCTCGTTAAAACATAACACGGGGTGGCGGGATCAGTACATGTACTCGGTATTGAGTTTGCGACCACCATGTACAAAAGATTAAAATGAATGCGATATGACGCTGGCTTCAAGCTGAAAGTTGTTGATTTTGCTAAAGTAACGAATAATTCTGCAGCTGCTAAGAAGTTTAATGTAAACGAGAAACAAGTGAGAGAGTGGAGAAAGGCAGAAGACCCGCTGAGGGAAATGCCAAAGACGAAAACATGCCAGTGGCCAGAACTGGAAGAAAAAGTTTTAGAATGGATGAATCACCAGCGATCGTCTGGATACATTGTTACCAGAGAAATGATTCGAGTTCAGGTGTTGAAATGGGATGAAAAACATCATGAGGTCAGTGAAAATTTCAAAGCTACGCGAAGTGGTGCACCCAATTTATGAATAGACATGATCTTGTGTTGAGACAAAAAACAAAGATTGCTCAGAAAATTCCCATAGGGTGTTGTTTACATCCAAAAATGCTGCTGGATGGACGAAGTGGGTTACTTGAAGTGGGTTAAAGAGGTGTGGCGTCGACGTCCCGAAGGTTTTGGGAAGGAAAAGTTGCTACTTGTCTGGGACATGTTCAAAGCGCACTTGTCAGGTGAGACAAAAGCAGCATTGAAAGCTGAAAATACGGACATTGCAGTCATCCCCAGTGGTTTGATGTCCGTGCTCCAGCCACTAGATGTGAGTTTAAACAAACCATTCAAAGAATTCATGAGTCGACAGTGGAACGAATTTGACTCAAAAACAGCCAGTAAATACGACCTGTCTTCCGTGTATTCATTTTTCCAAAGTTGGCACCCTCTGTATAAGCCGACCCCCTAATTCTAGGATCAAAATTTAGGGCCAAATTCTCGGCTTATACACCGGAATTTACGGTATTGAATGACCATCATGGAAAAATATATTGCTATTTGGAGTTAAAATTCGCACAAAAGAAGATGACTGTGATTGTTGGAGGCCCAACCATTTTCATCTGTTTTATCAGAGATTTTCCTTCAATTGTATGGTCAGATGCAAGAATGCTCACTTTGGATACTGTTGGCGGGGTGGGGTGGGGGGGCTGTTGACCTAGCAGAGGAAAGTTACAGTGGTCAGGTCTCTGGCACTGAGTCTGGCTCTGTAACTCAGAAGGGAAGAGGGAGAAGAGGCGAGGTGTGGAGACGGGGGATTTGTTAGTTAGGGGAACAGAAAGGAGTTTCTATCGACGAGGACAAGGTGCCTGGATGGCCCAGATTCAGTCCTCAGCATTTCTAAGTGGAGGATGAACAGCCAGAGGACGTGGTCCATGTAGATACCAATGACATACGTAGGAATAGTGATGAGGTTCTGCAAAGTGAGTTCAGGGAAGGTGGGAACTGTATAGAAGAGACGGTTTGCACCTGAACTGGAAGGGGACTAATACCCTAGCAGAAAGGTTTGCTAGTGTTGTACGGTGGGGGGGGGGGTGTTAAACTAGAGCTGGAGGGGGTGTGATCCAGAGTGCCAAAACAGATAGTGGATACATATTGTTAAGACCTCACAAAGTAAGGAGTCAAAAGGTTGAGCATGGTAGAACTAATGTCTTGAGCTGTGTATATGTCAGTGCAAGAAATATCATGGGAAAGGCAGATGAGCTCAGGGCATGGATCAACACATGGAATTATGATATTGTAGCCATTAGTGATACTTGGTTGCAGGAGGGGCAGGACTGGCAGCTCAATATTCTGGGGTTCCATTGTTTTGGACGTGACAGACTGGAATAAAAGAGGACAGGTGGTGTTACTAGTCAAGGAAAATACCACGGCCGTGCTTGGTCAGGACAGACTGGAGAACTCATCTAGTGAGGCGTTATGGGTGGAACTGAGAAATAAGAAAGGTATGACCATGTTAATGGGGCTATATTACAGACCACCCAACTGTCCAATGGATTTAGAGGAACAAATTTGGAGAGAGATTGCAGACTGCTGCAAGAAATATAAGGTTGTTGTAGTAGGTGATTTTAACTTTCCACATATTGACTGGGACTCCCATGCTATTAAAGGACTAGATGGGATGGAATTTGTCATATGTGTTCAGGAAGTCATTACATAGGAAGTGTTTGCTGTCTTGAGGCAAATTAGGGTGGATAAGCCCTCAGGGCCTGTCAAGGTGCTCCGTCCAGCCCTGCAGGAAGCAAGTGCAGAAATTGCCAGGGCCCTAGTAGGGATATTTAAATCATCCTTGGTGACTGGTGAAGTACTGGAGGATTGGAGGATAGCCAATGTTGTTCCACTGTTTAACAAAGACTCTAAACATAAATCAGAAAATTATAGGCCAGTTAGCCTGCCATCAGTAGTGGGGAAAATTACTGAAAGGTATTCAAGGGACCAGATATGAGTATTTGGATACACCTGGACTGGTTAAGGACAGTCAGCATGGCTTTGTGTGTGATAGCTAACCAATCTTAGAGTTTTTTGAGAAAGTTATCAGGAAGATTGATGCAGACACGACAGTATATGGACTTCAGCAAGACATTTGACAAGGTCCCAAATGGGAGGTTGTTCAAGAAGGTTCAGTTGCTCGGCATTCAAGATAAGGTGGTAAATTGAATTGGACATTGGCTTTGTGGGAGAAGCCAGAGAGTAGTACTAGATGGTTGCCTCTTCTGACTGGAGTCCTATGACTAGTGGAGTGCCGCAGGGGTCAGTGCTGAGTCCGTTGTTGTTTGTCATCTATAGCAAAGATGTGGGTGACATGTGGTTAACTGGATCACCAAGTTTGCATATGACATGAAGATTGGGGATGTCGATTGTTAGGGATGAGATTACAGAGTACCTGGAGGCACATGACAAGATAGGCCAAAGCCAGCATGGTTTCCTGAAAGGAAAATACTGCCTGACTAACCTACTGCAACTTTTTGAGGAAATTACAAGCAAAGTAGACAAAGGAGATGCAGCAGGTGTGCTGTACTTGGATTTTCGGAAGGCCTTTGACAAGGTGCCGCACATGAGGCTACCTAGCAAGATAAAAGCCCATGGAGTTACAGGGAAGTTACTAGTGTGGGTGGAACATTGGCTGATTGACAGAAAACAGAGAATGGGAATAAAGGGATCCTATTCTGGCTGGCTGTGGGTTACCAGTGGACTTCCACAGGGGTCGTTGTTGGGACCGCTGCTTTTTATGATGTATGTCAGTGGTTTGGACTATGGGATTAATGGATTTGTGGCTAAGTTTGCCGATGATATAAAGATAGGTGGGGGAGCAGGTAGTGTTGAGGAAACAGAGAGACTGCAGAGAGTTTAGGGGAATGGGCAAAGATGCGGCAAATGAAATACATGTTGGAAAGTGTATGGTCATGCACTTTGGTTGAAGAAATAAATGGGCAGATTGTTATTCAGATGAGGAAAGAATTCAAAATGCAGAGATGCAAAGGGACTTGGGAGTCTTTGTGCAGGATACCCTGAAGGAGTATTGCGTGCAGTTTTGGGCGGGTATACTGATATTTTGACCCGGCTGGTGGCATAGTGGCATCAGCATCGGACTTCGGGACGAAAGGTCCCGAGTTTGAACCCAGTTCCAGCCGGCTCCCCTGCACGCTTTCCATCCGTGCTGGGTTACGAGCTGGTGATCTCTTTGGAAACTCACCCGGCAGAAGCCAATGGCAAACCACTACTGTAACTTGCCTCGTACGCGGTTCCCCACTACGTCAGAGAGGCGTGGAGGGAAATTGTCCGCTAACCGGAGAAACTTCAGATGCGGTGTACCTTTCCTTTTATACTAACATTGGAGAGGGTTCAGAGAAGATTCACAAGAATGATTCCAGGAATGAAAGGGTTACTGTATGAGGAATGCCTGGCAGCTCTTGGACTGTATTCTCTGGAGTTCAGGAGAATGAGGGGGAATCTCATTGAAACGTTCCGAATGTTAAAAGGCCTGAACAAATTAGATATGGCAAAGTTATTTCCTATGGTAGGGGAGTCTAGGACAAGAGGGCATGACCTCAGAACTGAAGGATGTCCATTTAGAATAGAGATGCAGAGAAATTACTTTAGTCAGAGGGTGGTAAATCTATGGAATTTGTTGCCACGAGCAGCTGTCGAGGCCAAGTTATTGGGTGCATTTAAGGCAGAGATAGATAGGTACTTGATTAGCCAGGGCATCAAAGGGTATGGGGAGAAGACGGGGGAGTGGGGATGACTAGAAGAATTGGATCACCCCATGATTGAATGGCGGAGCGGACTTGATGGGCCAAATGGCCTACTTCTGCTCCTATATCTTATGGTCAAAGCATCTTTTTGATTTAAAGGGTATCAGATGACTTTGATTACAAAAATGGAGGTCTAGTCCAAAACTCAATTTTAAAGTTCTTGTCCATGTTTTCTTATCCTTTCATGGCCTCAGCCTCTCCCTCTATCATACTGCAGTGTTCCAAAGTCTGGATCAATATTAATAGCTTCTCCATTGCCAGGCCAGGCCCTAAGCTGTGGAATCTCTCTCTCTCTAAAACCCCTGTTCTCTCTGTTCTAAGGAGTGTCAAACTGCTTTTGATTCAGCTTTTTATGATCCATCCTTGGGTTCTTTGTGTGACTTAGTGCATAATTTTGTTTGATAATATATACCGAGAGGGTTAATGTATGTAGCGTGCTTGATGGCATTGGGCCTGTACTCACTGGAATTTAGAAAAGGACAGGGGAATCTCGTTGAAACCTATTGAATGGCCTAGATAGAATGGACATGGAGAAGGTGCCTCTTATATTAGGGAGAGTCTAGGACCTGAACGCAAAGCCTCAGAATGCAAGGACATCCCTTTAAAACAGAGATAAGGAATTTGTGAAATAAATTGCCACAGTCAGCTGCGGAGCCAAGTCATTGGGTATATTTAAAGCAGAGCTTGATCAGTTTTTGATTAGTAAGGGTGTAAAAGGTTACAGGGAAGAAGGTAGGAGAATGGAAACAGGAGGAAATCTGCAGATGCTGGAAGTTCAGGCAACACACACAAAATGCTGGTGGAACGCAGCAGGCCAGACAGCATCCATAGGAAGAAGCACAGTCGACATTTCGGGCCAAGAAATAAATTAGCCATGGTGGAATGATGGAGCAGATTCAGTGGATGAATGGCCTAATTCTGCTACTATATTTTATGGTGTTTTATTGTTTTAAAGTGGTTACATAAATTGAATTTGGGGGTAAGAGTGGAAATCAGAGCCCATTTTGTGAGTTTACATCCATTACCGGACCTCTGTGTGTATGCCTCTCTGGTTTGATAGTACGATACTTTTATGTTTGCTTCTGTTTATCACATGGAAAGTCAGTCTGTAATCTCAAAATGTTACTCTTTCCCCACCTGCACCTATTATTGTTTCTTCACCATGAATTGCATACAGGTCAACCAATAATTAGGCTTTATATCCACCACAGGAATGAAAATGCACTTCGCAGTCACTGCTGTTGGATCTGCAGATGATATTGTCCTGAAAGCTCTTTGGAAGTCAAGAATGAGGTGTAAATCTTGTGGTTCCAGCCATTTTATTAGGTGGTCATACAAAGACATAACAGTAACCAACTCACTCTACTGAAAGAAAGAAGACAAAGAAAAGAAGAAAGAACAAAGAAGTCATGGTCATCTGTATACTGAAAACTAGGCAAGCTGGACAGATGAGGAAATTCCTTTGATGAGAACAGCCTATAAGACATTGTATGGTGTGACACAAACTACAGACAAAGAAACTAGCAAAAAATACAGAACCAGCTATACTATAAATTACTGAAAATCCACTGAACATTTGCAAGGAAATGTGATTATAAACTAGCATAAAGAAAGTTGAACTACAAGAAAAGTTGGATTCTAATCCAACATGAACTTAGATAATGAATCAATGAATGCAAAATAAGCTTGTCTAGGAGATTTACAAGGATGTTGCCTGGATTGGGGAGCATGCCTTATGAGAATAGGTTGAGTGAACTTGGGCTTTTCTCCTTGGAGCGTTAGAGGATGAGAGGTGACCTGATAGAGGCATTGATCGTGTGGATAGCCAGAGGCCTTTTCCTCAGGGCTGAAATGGCTAATATGAGGGAGCATAGTTTTAAGGTGCCTGGAAGTAGGTACAAGGAGGATGCCAGAGGTAAGTTTTTCACAGAGTGGTGGATGTGTGGAATGCACTGCCAGCAACAGTGGTAGAGGCGAATACAACAGGGTCTTTTAATAAACTCTTATGTACATGGAGCTTAGAAAAACAGAGGGTTCCACTCCACTATCTGTATTTCTGTACCCTCTTAAAACCCTCCTTAAAACGGTCAAGCTTTTGCTATCTGTCCTAATTTTTCACCTTTCCTCACTCTAGTACCATTTTGTCGAATAACGTGAGTTCCAAGTTTGCATCCAACAATATCAAAGCCAGTGACATTCTATTGAAAGCAGCTACAATTAATCTGGGTTAATGAAAGTACCACTGTTTCATAAATAGACTGTGCTACTTTTATTGAGGATTAGAAAGATCTTTGTTTTGAAACCTCTGAAAGGGTCCCATTTTTAATCCTGCTTCTGTTTCAGGTGGCTAGTCATTGCGGTTGGTCTGATTCGAGCTGGCCTGGCCCGGGGCACCTATCACGGTCTGTACTATTCCATTGAGAAACCGCTGAAGTTCTTCCAGACGGGAGCACTGCTGGAGGTGAGTGATTGCAGGAAGTCCCTTTAGCAATGGATTCCTAATCCCACAAGGTTTTGGTTCTATGGGCTCCTGGTAGGCATTGAGTTTGAATTCTGTATACTGTGGTCAGATCATAGATAATGACGGTACGGTTTGCCACACTGAGGGTAGATGGCTTTGACAAAAGCTGGGAGTGATTGTTCTTTTGCATGTGGGTGTGATAAACAATCGTCACACTTACTGCCTTTGAGCTGAATGACTGATTGTTCAGGCTATATAACTAATTGTTAGGCCATTTTATAGGGTCATTCAAAGCTAACCCCGCTGCTGTGAGGTTAAAGTCACTTATAAGCTAAGTGACTAAGTGATTAACCAGTCAAGTTTTTAAACAACGTTTTGATAGTTTTGTGATCACTTTTACTCGTGTTTTTATTTAACTAACTGAATTTAAATTCACTAGTTGCTATGATGGGATTTAAACTTGTGTCTCTTGATTGTTGGTTCAGGCCATTTGTTTGCTGACCTGGTAACTTGTGCATTACTATCCCAACCCTTGTCTATCTTTAGCCAGAGGATGGTGAATCTGTGGAATTCATTGCTACAGACTGGAGGCCAAGTCATTGGGTATATTCAAAGCAGAGGTTAATAGGTTCTTGATTAGTAAGGTTATGGGGAGAAGGCAGAAGAATGGGGTTGAGAGGGATAAATCAACCATGACAGAATGGTGGAGCAGATTCACTGGGCTATATGACCTAATTCTGCTCCCATGTCTTGTGTTCTTATGGCTTTATCTTTGAGTCTTCTAAGTGCATGTAAGGTTACTGAGCCTTGTGGACCAGCGCAAGATCTCTCAGTAGCTCGTGCTGTATTGATTCCTTGCCAGATGTTGATTCCTGTTGAGCCTTTGGATTAGTACTTTGTATGGCGCTCTGTCACTGACTACATCTCAAAGCTATAAAAGAGACATACATCTTTGGATTCATCCACCTTTATTATTGAGCTGTATCGAGAAGGTTGGAAGTGTTGTGGGTAGTGTAGAAGCTTGTCGTAGGTGACGAGGGGACATGAACAGGATGCAGAGCTGGGCAGAGAAATGGTAGATGGAGTTCAATCCAGAAAAGTTTGAAGTAATATGCATTGGAAGATTGAATTTGAAGGCAAAGTACAAGGTTAATAGCAAGATTTTTAGCAATGTTCAGAAACAAAGGGGGTCCAAGTCCATAGATCCCTTAAAGATGCTGCACAAGTTGATAGGGTGGTTAAGAAGGTGTATGGTGTGTTAACTTTAATTAGTCAGGTGATGAGTTCAAGAACCACGTGATAATGTTGCAGTTAGACCACACTTGGAGAATTGTGTTCATTCCTGGTCGCCTTATTATAGGAAGGATGGGGAAGCTTACAGAGGACATTTACCCGGATGCTAGGTTAGAGAACCTATCTTATGAGGAAAGGTTGAGTATGCTAGGAGCTAAGGAGAATGAAAGGTGACTTGATAGAGGTGTATAAGATTATAAGAGGCACAGATAGCATGAAAGGTTACTGAGCCATTTTCCCAGTGTGACAATGGCTAATAGCAGAGGACATCTGTTTAAGATGTTGGGGAAAAAAGTGTAAGGGAGATGTTAAAGATAATTTTGTTTACTCAGAGTGGTAAGTGCCTAAAATGCACTGCCTGGTATAGTGGTAGAGGTTGATGCATTTAAGAGACTCCTAGATAGACACATGCATGAAAGAAAAATGGAGGGTCATGGGGTATGTAGGAGGGAAGGGTTAGATTAATTGTGGAGTAGGTTAAAAAGTCAACACAAGGTCTTGGACTGAAGTGTTTATATTCTATCATCATTCAGAACATGTCATTTTCTACTTGAAAGAAGTGGACTTTAGTCTACACTTCTCTCTCCCTCAGTAAAGCACCCAGCATAATGAATGTCTTCACCCAACCCAGATATTCTCCCTTCTCTCCCAGCTTCCGTTGGGCAGAAGATTCAAAAACCTGAAAACATGTATCACAGGACTTAAGGACAGCTTCTGTCTCAAATGTTCCCCAGTACGACATCACAATCTCGATTGTTATGGCTTCACACCTCATTATCTGTCTGCGTTGTCTTTTCTCTATTGCTGTATTTTAATATAATGTTTTTTATTATAACATTTTATTCTCAGTGCTGTTGTTACTTTCCTTCTACTACCTCAGTCCACTGATCTAATGAAATTATCTATACAAGAGGCATGCAAAACAGTTTTTCACTGTGCCTCAGTATATATCACAACAATAAGCCAATTTACCAATTCAAAGTTCAAAGTTATTTTTTTAATCAAAGGATCTATGCCATCGTATACTACCTTGAGATTCATTTTCTTGCAGGCATTCACAACAGAACAAAGAAATACAATAGAATCAATGAAAAAAATACACAGGAAGACTGAGTAGCAACCAATGTGTAAAAGGCAATCTGTACAAATACAAAAATAAATAAGTACATAAATAATTACAAAGAACATGAGTTGTAGAGTCCTTGAAGGTGAATCCATAGGTTGTGGAATCAGTGCAGTGTTGAGCTGAGTGAAGCTATCCATGCTGGTACAGGAGCCTGATTGTTGAAGGCTTTTCCATTCTTGGGCATTGGTGTTTCCATACCAGTCCGTGATGCAACTAGTCAGTATACTCTCCACTATGCATCTATAGAACTTTGTTAAAGTTTTAGGTGACATACCAAAGCAGCGCAAACGTCTGAAAAAAGTTGATATGCTGCCATCCTTATTTGTAATTACACTTATGTGCTTGCCCCAGGAAAATGCTCTGAAATGATAGCACTGAGGAATTTACTGACCTTCTCCATCTCCAATTCGCTGATGAGGACTGACTTGTGGATCTCCACCAGTTTCTTACACCTATAGTTAATAATTAGCTGTTTGGTTTTGCTGACATTGAGTGAGAGGTTGTTGTTGTGACACCATTCAACTAGTTTCTCTAATCTCCTTCCTACTGCATATGCTGATTCATCACCACTTTTGATTCGGCCAACAAGTGATGTCATCAGCAAACTTACATATGGCATTGAAGCTGTACCTATCCTCACAATCATAAATATAAAGAGACTCATGCAGAGGACTAAGCACATAGTCTTGTGGCACACCTGTGCTAATGATGATTGGTGGAGGTGATGTTGCCAATCCAAACTGACTGGAGTCAGCAAGTGAGAAAATCGAGGATCCAGTTGCACAAAGGGATATCGAAGCCTCAGTGTTGGAATTTATTGATTAGTATTGAGGGGATGAGAGTGTTGAATGCAGAGTTGTAGTCAATGAAGAACATCTTCACTGTCCAGATGTTCCAAAGCTGTGTGAAGAGCTGGTATAATTGGGACCTCTTCTGGGCAGGTGGGACCTGTACAAAAGGGACAGGTTGCACTTGAATCTGCGGGGAACCAATATTTTGCAGGCAGGTTTATTAGAGCTATGGGGAGTGGTTTAAACCAGTATGGCAGGGGGATGGAACCAGTAAGATAGAACTGAGGACGAACCAGTAGGTTTACAATGGCTTACATGACTGTAAGGAAGGACAAGCCAATGATTAGGTACAAATTGCAGACAGAATAAAGAGTTAAATTGTACCACAGACAAAATTCAAAAGGGTGAAGAATGCAGGACTGAAGGTGCTGTACTTAAATGTACGTAGCATTTGGAATAAGGTGCACAAACTAGTGGCGCAATTAGAGATTGATTGGTATGACATTGTGGGCATCACTGAGTCATAGCTGAACATCAAAGGACAGGCAGGAAGGCATAGGTGGTGAGGTGGCTCTGTTGCTAAGAGATGGAATTACATCTTGAGAAAACGGTGATATAGGGTCAGAGAATGTTGAATCTTTGTGGGTGGAGTTAAGAAACTGCAAGGGTAAAAAAAACACATTAGGGGAATCATATATAGGCCTCCAAATAGTAGCCAAGATGTGGGGCTGAGATTGCAAAGGGAGCTGGAAAAGGCACATAATAAAGATAATGTCACAATTGTAATGGGGGACTTCAATATGCAAGGGGATTGGGAAAATCAGGTTGGTGTCAGGATCACAGGAGAGGGAATTTAGTGTTACGATTTTGTAACATACCAGTAGCAAGAGATGACAAATTGAGTTGGGTTTTAATATTAAGACAAATAAACTACTTTCTTAAATAGAAGTTAACAGTTTTATGCATCTATAGATCCCTTACAGTCAAACTTAGAACCAGTTCTTAACAAATCTTACTCAAGCACAGTCTTAAAGTAGCAGCTCAGAGAGTCTCAGTAATTCACGAAATAGGTAAGAAGAGGATTCACAATGCAGCGACGGGGCGATCACGACGAATTCCAAAGATTCCATGGCTAGCGAATGAAGAAACAGATACCAAAGATCCCAGCCCAGGAATACTGTACCAAAGTCCACGAAGAACGATTTCACAAAGTGACTGTCACGAAATCCACACCCATGGATCATACGAAGGACAGACACGTCTCATCAATATTTTCCAAAATAGTTGAATTTGTCAATCTGGCTGAAGTAATGTTCGGTTTAAAATAGGCCTCAGATGGATCAGCTAATAAATTTCCAGAAAGCTCACATCCATCTTTGTTTACAGCAACCGCCACAGCTGCAGTTTGTTTTTCATGATGCAGCTTAAGCATATTTACGTGACAAAGCTGCGTTGGCCTTCGTCTATCTGGCGTTTTGACTACATAGTCCACATCATTAACTTTAGCCACAATTTCATAGGGACCATGAAACTTAGCTTGTAGAGGGTTTGTTTGTGCAGGGAACAAAACACGCACTTTATCTCCCGGCTTGAATGACTGCATTCTGGCTTGTTTATCATACCAAATTTTCACTCTTTCCTGGGCTGATTTTTAAATTTTCCTTTGCTAGGTTGCAAGCCCTTTGCAACTTGTCCTTGAACTTCAAAATATAACCTAGCAAATTAACACGCAGGTCATTGTTAACCCATTGTTCCTTTAACAATGCCAAAGGTCCTCGGACCTGGTGACAAAACACGAGTTCAAAGGGACTAAAGCCTAGGGAGTTTTGTACTGACTCCCTTACTGCAAATAAAAGCAAATTAACTCTCTCATCCCAATCCTTCTCATTTTCAATACAGAATGTCCTAATCATGGTTTTGAGGGTAGAATGGAATCTCTCTAAGGCCCCTTGGGATTCTGGATGATACGCAGATGATGTAATCTGTTTGGCTCCCAGTTTGTAAATTACCTGCTGGAGTAATTCTGACATAAAACTACTCCGTTGATCAGACTGAATTTCTTTAGGCAAGCCAAATAAAGTTAAAAAAAAACTTTACAGGAGCCTTTGACACAGTTTTGGCTTTTATATTTCTGAGAGGTATTGTCTCTGGAAATCTAGATGCTGTACACATGATAGTTAGCAAGTACTGATGACCAGCTTTAGTCTTTGGCAATGGGCCAACACAATCCACATTAACTTTAGAAAAGGGTTCACCAAATGCAGGAATAAGCTGCAGTAGGTCCACTAGGATGACCTGATTAGGTTTACCCACAACTTGACAAGTGTGACAAGTCCTGCAAAATGTTGCAACATCTTTCCTCATACTAGGCCAGAAGAATTGTTTTAAAACTCTGTTCACAGTTTTATTCACACCTAGATGGCCACCCAAGGTTTTACTCTGGGCCAAAGTTAAAATCTCATTCCTATAGGCTTTAGGAAGTACAACCTGATGAACCTGATGCCCATTCCTCACTTGCAGGAATATTAGGTGGTCTCCATTTCCTCATTAACACTCCATCTTTGAAATAATACCCTATTGGCACTTTATTAATCTCCTCACCTGGGAGAGCTTTTTCTCTTAAAGCTTCAATCTCAGGGTCTCTGCTCTGTTCTGCTATAAACTCCTTCCTAGACAGAGATAAATCTTTATTATCAGATGTAATACCTTGATCCTGATGAAACAATGAAGGCAGAAAAGTCCCTGACAAGTTATCAAAATCTGATTCCCTATTTGGGCTGTCATGAGTAGCTGGATCATACTGCACAAGACCATCTGCATTGGCAAGTTTCTTGGCCCTAGCTCGAGTTACTGCACACAAGGGATAAATGTTGGGGTCTATCTTTGAATCATCATTGATTGGCTTAGTTGTCAGCTGCACTGCATGAACAACTTTACCACCTGCTAGGTCATTCCCTAACAACAAAGAAATAACTTTGTAGTCCTATTTTAACAAGTCCTGAAACTAACTCTGACTTCAAAATTACCTTGTGCAGAGGTACAGAAACAACATCGCATCCAGTACCTTGAATAAGATTTATCTCACCCGTGGCAGTGTCATCACCAAACTTTAGAACACTGTCTAATATAAGTGACTGAGAAGCCCCAGTATCTCGAAGAATTTTCACCGGTACCAGGGTTGACCCTTCCTTTACTGAAACAAACCCATCTGACATAAAATGAAGGAATTCTTTCCTAACCTGACCAGACTTCTTACCCTTTGACAGAGCTTCATCAGAATGTTCAGGACCCTGGGGGGTCACAGGTGTTTCAACATTTTGAACACAGGCATCTGGAACTGCCTCCTTTTCCTTCTTCATTTTCAGAGGGAAACAGTTAGCCATAACATGACCAGGTTTCCTACAAAAGTGACAAGTAGGACCAGAGGGCTTCTCCTTTAATTGTTTGCCTTCATCCTTACCTTTGTCACTAGATCCAGATTTGATTTCTGGTTTACTCTGACTGTCCATGCTACTCTCTTGGAAGGTCTTACTCGGGTTAAACTTAAAATTGTGGGTTAAGGCAAACTCATCTGCTAATTTAGCAGACTCTTGCAAAGTGGTGGCATTCTTTTCATCTAAATATGCCTTTATGTCATTATGGATGCACCTTTTAAATTCTTCAATTAAAATTAATTAACACTTTCAGTTTCTCAAAATTACCATCCACCTTTTTAGATGTGCACCATCTTTCAAAACACACAGATTTCTCATAAGCAAATTCCACATGAGTCTGGTTCACAGATTTCTTCAAATTCCTAAACCTTTGCCTATTGGCTTCTGGAACCAGTTGTTAGGTTTTAAGTACAGCCTGTTTCACAATCTCATACTTAACTGCATCTTCAATTGATAGGGCAGAATAAGCCTGTTGAGCCTTACCCTTAAATACACTCTGTAGCAAGAGAGGCCAGCTTCCTTCCGGCCAGTTTTGGCTCTGAGCCACTTTCTCAAAATGCTGGAAGTATTTATCAACCTCAGTTTCATCAAATGGAGGGACCAATTTAACTTCCCGACTGGCAACAAACTTATCACCAGAGTCAAACACTAGACCCCTTTGCTGCAACTTCTCTATCCTCACTAACTCAAACCTCCTTTGTCTTTCTGCTTCCTCCCTCTGTTTTTCTGCATCTTTCCTCTGTTTTTCTGCTTCTTCAGCTGCAAACCGCCTCCGTTTTTCTGCTTCCTCAGCCTCAAGCTGTTTTTGTCGTAACTCAATCTCGAACTATTTTCCTCTTAATTCAATCTCAAGCTGTTTTTGTTTTAACTCAGCCTCAAGCTGTTGCTGTCTTCGCCTATTCTCAGCCTCCATCTTTAGTTTTTCCAACTTGTACTGGAGTTTAAGATCACTGGGTTTACTTTCAGGAAACCTTACTAACACCCCCTCTTCAAACTTACTCAAAGAAATATAGTGCTCAGCTATTATCCTCTAAATCTGTACCTTTTTCATATCCCATTTTACCGCAGTAAGTTCCATCTCCTTAGCAGTGCCTTAGGGTCTGGTGATGCCAGAAATGCCCCAATATCCATTGCTGTTAGTTTCCCCACACAAATCAGTCAAAAGTGTAGTAGCCAATCAGATCGATAATCAATCAATCAATAAGCTCCAATTTTGTTACAATTTCGTAACGTACCAGCAGCAAGAGATGACGAATTGAGTTGGGTTTTAATATTAAAAACCACTATATTTATTTACATCTACTCAAAAACATAGAAAATTAAATAAGCTACTTTCTTAAACAGAAGTTAACAGTGTTATGCGTCTATAGCTCCCTTACAATCAAACTTAGAACCCATTCTTAACAAATCTTACTCAAGCACAGTCTTAAAGTGGCAGTTCAGAGAGTCCCAGTAATTCACAAAATAGGTGAGAGGAGAGACTTGTGGATTCACAGTGCAGCGACGCAGCGATCATGGCAAATTCCAAAGATTCCACGGCTAGCGAATGAAGAAACGGATACCAAAGATCCTAGCCCAGGAATACTGTACCAAAGTCCACGAAGAGCAATTTCACAAAGTCACTGTCACGAAATCCACACCCATGGATCATATGAAGGACGGACACGTCTCCACAACGCACAATTTGCCGCTGATTAACCCAATCCTTTGGGTATGGGTAAGCATTAGACTTTACCCTTCTCAATCATGAGCTGTTCTGTGATAGCTCGAAGTCTGCAGTCTTCACTCTCTCATTGTTTCCTTCGACTCCTTCTCAGCACTATGCCCACATTTCTTTTATACCTTCAGCATACATCATAAGGTAACACTCACAGAAATGAAACTGGGGACATGTAACATTACAAGATGGCTTTTTAGAGCAGCTTGTGCTTGAGACTACTCGGGGAACGGCTATCTTAGATTGGTTGCTGTGTAATAATCCAGATCTTGAAAGGGAACTTAACGTAAAGGAACTCTTAGGAAGCAGTGATCATAATATGATTGAATTCATACTGCAATTTTGAGAGGGAGAAGCATAAGTCACACGTATCAGACTATAAGGTCAGACAGAAAACTGATGACAGCGACGCCTGTCTTCCAGACAGGCTTAACAGTTTCTTTGCACGCTTTGAAGCATCAAACACTACAGCAAGAGGGAGAGCCAGTCCCTTTTTACCATGTGACCGGCCGGCTCCAATCATTGATCCAGAGCAAACGTGGAGGACCCTTGCCAGGGTCAACCCACGAAAAGCGGGAGGTCCTGACAACATCCCTGGACATGTGCTCAAGGAATGTGCTGATGTATTAGCAGATGTCCTGACAGACATTTTCAACTTCTCCCTTAGTCAAGCCATTGTCCCCAGATGCTTCAAAACCTCCATAATCATCCCTGTAGCAAAGAAATCAGTTGTAGCCTGTCTGAACGATTACCATCCCGTTGCACTGACCCCCATAGTGATGAAATGTTTTGAACAGCTTGTCAAGCCTCATATCACAGCCAGCCTCCCCTCATCACTGGATCCTCTACAGTTTGCTTATCGTCCAAATTGCTCTATGGAGGACGCAATATCCACCACACTGCACACAGTTCTCTCTCACTTGGACAACAAAGACACTTATGCCAGAATCCTGTACATTGATTTCAGTTCAGCATTCAATACCATCATCCCGCAGAGACTAGTGGAGAAACTGTCGCTGCTTGGCCTTAACACTGCCATGTGTCGCTGGATTCTGGATTTCTTGACAGAGAGACCACAGTCAGTCCGTGTTGGCAGGATCATCTCTCACTCCATCACGCTGAGCACTGGATCCCCACAAGGCTGAGTGCTTAGCCCATTGCTGTTTACACTGCTAACACATGACTGTGCAGCCAGATTCAAGGAGAACCTGATCATTAAATTTGCTGATGATACCACAGTAGTGGGGCTCATCAGCAGAAAAGATGAAATAATGTACAGGAGGAGGTCAAACACCTAGACAGCTGGTGCAGGGATAACAACTTATTGCTTAATGTCACCAAAACCAAGGAGATGATCATTGATTTCAGACGGTCTCAGCCTGAGCACACACTCCTCAGCATCAGCGGCTCCACATCAAGTTCCTTGGGGTGCAGATCTTGGATATCTCTCCTGGTCCAGGAACACCACTGGGATTGTGAAACGGGCACAGCGGAGATTGCACTTTCTGAGGAAGCTTAAACAAGCATCATTCCCCACTAACATCTTAAATACATTCTACAGAGGCGTGGTTGAGAGTGTGCTGACCTTTAGCATCACAACCTGGTACTCCAGCTGCAGTGCTGTCGACAAAAAAGCCTTGCAGAGGGTGGTTAGGAGAGCAGAGAAGGTTATTGGGGTCTCCCTACCTTCTATCCAAGATCTCTTTCAGAATCAATGCCTCCAGAAGACTCATTAAAGACCCCTCACACCCTCTCCATGAACTGTTTGTTCTTCTGCCATCAGGCAAACATTACATCAAAACTAAAACCACAAGGCTACTAAACAGCTTCCTCCCACAGGCAGTCAGACTGCTAAATAGCTGCTCTACCTGACTCTGCTTTGGACACTTTTAACTTGCACTGGACACTTATAACTTGATTTTAACTGACATGTGACTGTTGTGTTTTACTATTTATTGTTAAGTTTATTATTTAGTGTTGCATTTGTTATGTTATGATTGCACTGCCCCTGAGAAACGCTGTCTCATTCTGCCCTGCAGAGCTGATGTACGGTTAGAATGACAATAAAGTTTTTGGAATCTTTGAATCTTAAAGGGAATGAGAGAGGAGCTTGCCCAGGTGGATTGGAGGAGGATACTGGCGGGGATGACAACAGAGGTGTCTGAAGTTTCTGGGAATAGTTCACAAGGCACAGGACAGATATGTTCCACAGAAGAAGTTGTTCTCAAATGGCAAAGGTAGGCAACTGAGGCTGACAAGGGAAGTTAAGGACTGCATAAAAACCAAGGAAAGGGCATATAATGTAGCAAAAATGAGTGGAAAGTTAGATGATTGGGAAGCTTTTAAATTCCAACAAAAGGCAACTAAAAAAGCTATATGAAGGGAAAAGATTAAATATGAAGGCAAACTAGCCAATAATATAAAGCAGGTTGCCAAAAGTTTTCTCAGTTATATAAAGAGAAAAAGGGAGATGAGAGTTGATATGATACTGGTGAGGTAGGCAAGGCAAACTGAAAGGTCTTAAGGTGGCTAAGTCACCTGGACCAGATGGACTACACCCCAAAGTTTTGAAAGAGGTTCTGAAGAGATAATAGATGCATTGGTCATGATCTTTTAAGAATCACTTGATTCAGGCATGATCCTGGAGGGCTGGAAGATTGCAAATGTGACTCCACTCTTTAAGAAGGGAGGAAGGCAAAAGAAAGGAAATGATGTTCCAGTTAGCCTGACCTCAGTGGCTGGGAAAGGTTGGAGTCTCTTATTAAGGACGAGGTTTCAGGGTACTTGGAGACTAATGATAAAATAAGTCAAAGTCAGTATAGTT
This sequence comes from Mobula birostris, assembly GCF_030028105.1. Classification (NCBI taxonomy): domain Eukaryota; kingdom Metazoa; phylum Chordata; class Chondrichthyes; order Myliobatiformes; family Myliobatidae; genus Mobula; species Mobula birostris. The sequence continues at coordinate 102,813,588 of NC_092375.1, read as the reverse complement.
TCCGTAAAGGGAAGTCTTGCCTGACAAATCTGTTGAGAGTTCTTCAAGGATGTAACAAGCAGGGTGGACAAAGGAGAAGCACTGGATTTACTTGGATTTTCAGAAGGTATTTGATAAGGTGTCACACATGGGGCTGCTTAACAAGATAAAATCTTATGGCATTACTGGAAGGGTACTGACATGGATGGAGGAATGGCTGACAGGCAGAAGGCAGTGAGTGGGAATAAAAGGGGCCTTTTCTGGTGGTTGCCAGTGACTAGTGGTGTTCCTCAGGGGTCAGTATTAGGACCCCTACTTTTCACATTGTTTATCAGTGATTTGGATAATGGAATTGATGGTTTTGTGGCAAAGTTTGTGGATGATACAAAGGTAGGTGGAGGGGTAGGTAGTGCTGAAGAAGCAATGCCATTGCAGTAGGACTTGGACAAATTGGAAAAATCAACAAAAAAGAGGCAGTTGGAATACAGTGTTGGGAAATGTATGACAATGCATTTTGGTAAAAGGAACAATAGTGCAGAGTATTATCTAAATGGGGAAAATATTCAACCAGGAGTTGCAGAGGGACTTGGGATTTCTCATGCAAGACTCCTAGGAGGTTAATTTACAGGTTGAGTCTGTGGTAAAGAAGGCAAATGCAATGTTGGTATTTATTTCAAGGGGAATAGAATATAAAAGTAAGGAGATGAT